>NC_059157.1:134329699-134656659 GCF_019923935.1 Bubalus bubalis | reverse complement strand
AAAAAAAAAAGAAAGGCATGATATTCTTCAAAACATCATTGTCATAAAAAAAAAAGAAAGGCTGAAAATTTTAGATTAAAGGAAACTAAAGAAACATGACAACTAAATGCAGACCCACTACTAGAATAACTACTATTCTAGAGAGAAAAAAAAGCTATTGAAGACGTTTTTGGGTCAATTGAGAAAATTGCATTGTAGATACAGATTAGATTAAAATTTTCTATTAATGTTAAATTACTGAATTAGATAACTGTGATGTTGTTATATAGGAGAATATCCTCTAAGGAAAGATGCTTTCAATTATTTAAGGGCAAATGAGCATGATGTACCTAGCTTTCTTCCAGGGTTCAGGAAAAATACTATATATAATGCTCATTGGGCATAAAATATACACAATTTATATATCAATAGAGGTGAAAAAGAGGTGTACAGAAAAAGAAAATAGGGTAATGTTAACAATAGGCCAGTCTGAGTAAAGAATATCAAGTGTTTTGTATGATTTCTATCCTTGATAACTTTTGTAACTGTAAAATTATTTACAAATCAAGAACTGGGAGAGAGAGCAAGAAAGAGGGAGCAAGAGCTATCCAGTATTGATTATTATGGTTCTGAATCTGGCTGTTTTCCTATCTATGTGAACTTAAGCAAGTTTTGTAACCTCTGTGCCTCTGTTTCCTCAACTGCAAAGTTAAAGCAATAGAGCCTTGCCTTGATTTTTTTGTGGGAAATAAAAAAGGTAATGGAAGTGTTTACTGTTATTAATTTGGATGTCTTTTCACTAAAGAGTTGTCTTAGCCTTGGGAGATAAATTAGGATGGATGTAAGGCTTGGGGTGAGAGGCTCAAAGCAAATATGGAGGGAGGTCTGTAGGCTGGGACTTGAACTGAAGATGCTTGAGAAGCCTCTGAGAAAGGCTCGTTCAGATCCTCTGCATCCCAAATTCAGAATGTTAGAGCTATAGCCAGAGGTACAAGTAAAGAGTGTACATAAATACTCACTTTGAACCCAGTGGTGGCAATTGTTATAATTTTTGAGATTCACAAGCTTTATGGTCTTTCTAGAAATAAAGTCCAAAAGAACCGGAGTCTTTGGCGGGTGAATATTTCCCTATAACAAAAGCAGCAGTGAAAATAAATTTGGTGCTTAGAAATAGGACAATTATAAATAAACCTAGCACAAGTTCTCCCAAAACAGAGGTTGCTTTGTAAAGAATTCTGTCAGTTAATGAGATGCTTAAATGACAGTATCAGGCAAGAGGAGAAAAATGTTGGCAGAGTGTTTAAGAGGTTGAAGGCCAATTCTGTTGTGCCCACGTTGGTTTCCTAATTTGGGTAGTTTCTCTCAAGCTCCTTATTTGAAGACAACTTTGGCAGTGTTATGATTAGAAACATAATGCATTCCACATGTGCCTGGAAGCCTGAGAGGCCAAATTTCAGGGGTTTTAGTGATGACTGCCAAGGCAGTCCCCTGGAAAGCCACCTTGCTGTGACCCTGGATCAAGGCACAGCTTCCCTGGCTAGTTGTGAATAGTGACTCTTAGAGGGAGCGGGGCAGGGGCTTGACCACCTTTGCTTGCCCTCTTCTCTGTGCTTGCCCTCCTGCGGGTCTGAGAGAGGGCAGGAACACCAGGAAGGCATCGATTTGTGCCGAGGGTGTGGGAGTACAGAGGGCTTCATGGAACCCTTCTCCTTCTGTTTCCTACCTCACTTCCCCCCTGACCTTTTCAGCTGGTGCATTATTACACAGTAGAACACTTCTCTCCCCCCTGGGCAGAGCAGTGTGATGAGCAAGAGGCCCAGACATAAACTGAAATTGCTTGGCTCAGCTGCTTTTGGCTTGGGACTTGGGAAGAATTGGTTAGCCTCTCAGCACCTCAGTTTTCTCAGCTGCAAATGGGGTAATTCCTCCAAGGTAGTTGTAAGGATGAGAGGAGGTGACAAGCATGAATTGTCTAGAACCCAGCCTAGGTGCCTAGTGGATGGTTGTCAGCATCATTCTTCTAGCACCTGAGAAGAGGCACAGACTGCCCTTTCTAACTCAACGCTTCGGGGTCAGCTTCCAGGTCCTACCATAATCTGTGATTATAAATTCACCCTCAGGGGCCCATCAGCTGATGGTTTGTACTAACTCCTCTTCTTTATGGCTTTAGTAGTCCTAACCCCCTGAAATAGCAAACCAAGCTAAACCTGCTCATTCCGATGTAATTAATATTTGGCTTGCAGTACATCTCTGCTTAAAATGTTGTCTATTCAAATCATACTCACACTGATTTACATTTCTTTCTAGCCTTTGAAGAAGACTCATTTCTTTTTCTAGGAGTCAGATTCGACCACTCCTCAGTAAATAAGAAACTCATAGATGTTTTCAGGAGTCCAATAAGTCTCATGTTATAATATAATAGATAAATATATATGTATATGTATTTTAAAGTCGCTCAGTCGTGTCCAACTCTTTGTGACCCCATGGACTGTAGCCTACCAGGCTCCTCAGTCCATGGAATTTTCCAGGCAAGAATACTGGAGTGGGCTGCCATTCCTTCTCCAGAGGATCTTCCCAACCCAGGGATTGAACCTGGGTCTCCCACATTGCAGGCAGACGCTGAGCCACCAGGGGAAGAAGTATATTAAGATATATATCATATTAAATTTTTTTCAATAAAACCAGACCTTGTGGTAGTTGTTTTCATATTTCAGTTGAGTCTAAAGCCTTAATGGTTTGAATGAATTATTCCCCATCTTCTTCTTATCCTGTGCAACTATATGAAGCTCTGTGAGTTCATGACTGGTTTGAAATGTGTATAAAATTCTCTTACCAACTGCCAGTCAGAAGTATTACAACAAAAGAACTAGTTTTAGAGTTAAAAGAGCTTGATTTGTGTCTTGGCTTTACCACTTACTAGTGGTAACACTTTTCCACAACCTCAGGCAAGTAAATTCACTTCTCTGAGCCTCAATTTCATCTAGAAAATGGAGATTAAAAATATCCTTGACCAGGGTAGTGCTGAGGATGAGAAGTAGTACTGTCAAAGGAATGTTGGTAAAGTGCATGTCAATGGTAGTTTAATTTATTGTATTTATTGATTTTTTTCACTGTGCAGCCGAGGATTTTCCAAAGAGACAGAAAATATGATTTGTCTTCAACATATGGCAATTTTTAAGTTAGACCCTATGCATTTTCTTATTTAGTCCAACCTTTTCAGCTAATGACTAGGGCTTAAACCTTTATGCTTCTCTGATTCAATAACGTAACAGCATCTGCCTCTTTTGAAAGACAAGGAGCCAATAAGAGAATCCTCTGCACTCCAGGCAGGAAATGTGTTTGGGACATCTAAGGTAGCACATGTATTGTTAGTATTATTCACCTGGATCATTTTTTGTGCTGATACAGTAACATCAGCACCACCCAAAGTGGAAAAAAATAAATTATTTATGGCTTTGCATACTCATGCTGGGTCCAGAAAGCATTTGTGAATAGTGAGGACTTGAGCTGAACTCTCCAAAGGAACAATGAAGGGGGGTCAGAGTACAGTGGAAAGGAGACCTGTGGGATCAGCTTCCAACTGCATTATGGCAAAATGAATAATTCAAGAATATTGTTTTGGATCAGATATCCCTTTCAGCATCTTTAAAACCTTTCTTTCTATAGAGGGATTGCATATCTATTCAATATCATGTCAAGGATTCTTTCTTGACTAGTAGCGCTGCATGATAGCAAAATGAAGTAGGTGGAATGTTTCAGAGAGATGATAATGTGTTCCTTACAGCAAAATATTATTTCAGTTATGATCTCTAAACACTTGAAAGATGTGTTTTGAATTCAGTAATGTCTAGTATTTTATCACTGATTTTCCATCTTGGTTATAAACATTAGGATAAGGGTAGGAAAATGAGATCCATGCACAGATCATCAATAAATGTTTTAGTCAGTTATACTTTTTCTAATTTCAAGCATTTTATTTTTGTAGCCAATGATGCCCTTTAGAACACTGTTTAGAGAACTTCTCTAAACTTATAGTTTAGATAAGATCCCTTTCCAAAAGGATCAAGCCAGAGAATTTTATAAACATTTCAAACCAGTCATGAACTCACAGAGCTTCATATAGTGCACAGGATAAGAAGAAGATGGGGAATAATTCATTCAAACCATTAAGGCTTTAGACTCAACTGGAAAATATGAACACAACTACCCACAGGTCTGGTTTTATTGAAAAAAAATTTAATATGATATATATCTTAATATACTTCTAACCCTGACTATTCATTGGAAGAACTGATGCTGAAGCTGAAGCTCCAATACTTTGGCCACCTGATGTGAAAAGCCAACTCATTGGAAAAGACCCTGATACTGGGAAAGATTGAGGGCAGGAAGAGAAGGGGGCGACAGAGGATGAAATGGTTGGATGGCATCACTGACTCAATGGATATGAGTTTGAGCAAGCTCCCGGAGACAGTGAAGGATAGGGAAGCCTGGTGTGCTGCAGTCCATGGAGTCACAGAGTCTCACACAACTCAGTTACTGAACAACAACAACAGAAAGACACACTTGATAGATTGATAAAATATATATGTATAAGAGAATGAAGAAATTTTATCAGCCAACTTTTCTCTTGGGCGAGAAACTGTTTGGAAGACACCGATGACCTGTCAGATTAGAATAAAAATCCCCAAAGCATACATAAATCACCAGGATGATCCCTAAATTGCCATGCACAGGCAAGGAAAGAGATCTGTGTGCTCCTGAAGGGACAAGAAGAATGTGAAGGGGAAAACAGGGCAAGAGTAAATGACACAGGTGAGTGAAAGTCTTGAGTAATGTGTATTGTCTGATTTGTGCTTTCCCTCTGACTCCATCGTCTTCTAGCCATCTCCAGTAATACGTTTTTCCAAATGCTTAATAGTGTGGATTTCTGGTGGCAGCCAGTGATGGAAATGAGCCTTGGGTGACAGAGGGTGAAAGAAGAGTGCTGAGCCAGAGATGCTTGGAGGCATCAGATGATAGATAGCTGGGTTACAGAGACACCAAAACAGAAAATGAAGCCCAAAGAAAAGGCAGAAAATAAATTCCCTAATACTTCACAGTTGTTTAGAGATGTCTGTGATTTGCTTCTAGCCCTGGCTTGAGTTCCTGAGAGCCATTGTATAGAAAGGGAAGTATGGTTAGTTCCTAGCTCTTGTTTTCGGAAAATAAAAAGTCTTACTATCCTCAAGAATTTTTTCCAATTTTATTTCTGGAAGGAGTTCCTTAGGCGTCTTTCCACAAAAGATCTCAAGTGGCATAAGAAAAAAAATTGCCTTCAAAAATAGTTTTATAGTCAATGTAGAAACAGATTTTATGTGGCTGCTCCTAGATCTACCTTGATTCTAGTATGGGACATGAAAGCTAATGCACAAACCTGAGAGAACTCTTTGAATGACTAACTTAATCTGGTCTGAGTCTGAAGCTGTCTGTAGTGGAAGTTTGTGGCTGGTTGCTAGAGTCATTCCATCCAGTTGATTCGTCTAAGCCAATCAAGGTCGTTCCTTTCCCCTGCCTGTGAATCCTCCACAGTCACTCTCTAACCTAATGCTGGGCGCTGAGAAGCAGAGGAGATTTAGAGAACTTCTGGGAAAGGCTCTCTCCGTCTCAAGTAGGAATGCAGAGAGACAGCATCTCTCCTTTCATGGATACGGTTGATTGTGATGTGGTCTAGTCCTGTGCAAGCTAATGTATGTCCTTACTGTTTGTCAGCTTGAATTGGAGATTGTTTTCCTCACAGTCAAGAACATTTTGACTGATATATATCTTTCAATAATCTGCCATGACCCAATGATAAAACAATGGAAGCCATTATAGAAGGACAAAGAAAAGCAAGTGGGTGAGGTCATGACCCATCCTGCGGCTTACCTCTCCAGTCAGTCTTACCTTTTACCATTCTCCACCCACTACTATACTTTTGTGCTTCAGGGATATTAAACTTGTTTTCTCTTGCCATGATTCTTTTACAAAACTATCCTCTTCCCAGAACAGTTCTCCACCTGCTTGAGTGAGTGTACACACCCATACCTCCAGCCTGGCTACTTCCGCTCCGCCTTCATTCTTCCAAGTTCATTCTTGATACTGCTTCCTCCAGTTGGGATAGTGAGAAGCTCCTTTGACATGCATCCCAACCCCTGCTTGTTTAGGATACCAGAGGTAGGAAGTCTCTAAGTTAGCCCCAGGGAATTCCCACTCCCTGGTATATGTGCCCTTGTGCAATCTTTTCCTTTTAATGTGAGCTGGAACTGTGACTCACTTGTAATGAATGAAATATAGAAAAAGGATATGCATTCCTAACTTATGCTGTCACTTCCAGGATAAAGTTACAGAAAAGAAGGTGACTTTTGTCTCCAGCACCCTTTCTTACTCTCTGACTCTCTCTTGTGCCATCAATTGCGCGAAGTTCCGAAGCATTTATAGGGAGGCCTACATGGTGAGGAACTGAGGCCTGCCAGCAACCATGTCAGTGACCTTGGAAATAAATCTTTTGAGGCCTATAAAAATCACGTAGGGCTTCCCTGGTGGCTCAGGGGTGAAGAATCCACCTGCAATGTAGGAGATGTATGTTCAATCCCTGGGTCAAGAAGATCCCTGGAGAAGGGAATGGCTACCCATTCCAGTATTCTTGCCTGAAAAATCCCATGGACAGAGGAGCCTGGTGGGCTGTAGTCTGTGGGGTCGCAAAAGAGTTGGACATGATTTAGTGACTAAACAACACCAACTATTATACAGAGTGAAGTAAGCCAGAAAGAAAAATACCAATACAGTATACTAATACATATGTATGGAATTTAGAAAGATGTTAACGATAACCCTACATGCAAGACAGCAAAAGAGACACAGATGTAAAGAATGGTCTTTTGGACTCTGTGGGAGAAGGCGAGGGTGGGATGATTTGAGAGAATAGCATTGAAACATATTATCATATCATATGATATGATATCATATGTGAAACAGATTGCCAGTCCAGGTTCGATGCATGAGACAGGGTGCTCAGGGCTGGTGCACTGGGATGACCCAGAGGGATGGGATGGGGAGGGAGGTGGGAGGGGGGTTCAGGATGGGGAACACATGTACACCCATGGCTGATTCATGTCAAGCATGGCACAAACCACAAACCACTACAATATTGTGAAGTAATTAGCCTCCAATTAAAATAAATAAATTAAATAAATAAAAACACAAAAATTATATCAGTGAGCTGGGAAACAGATGATACCTATCCTTAGTTAGGGCTTCAGATGACACTATAGCATTTGCTTGGCTACGCTCTTGAGTCAGAGTTACCCAGCTAGGCCATGCCTGAATTCTTGATCCAAATAACTTGTGAGATAGTAATGTGTGTTGTCTTGAGATGCTAATTTTAGGATAATTTGCTATACAGCATAGGTAGTAAATATCCTTTCCTGATTTGCCATAGAAATCTACTGCTCCTCCTTCATCATAGCACTTACCACTCTGTGTTGTAATTATCTGGTTATTTGTTTGGCCACTTCACTAGGTTGTAAGTTCTGTGAGGATGGGGGCATTGTCTGTCTTGTGTGCTACTGTATCTTTAGCAAGTAACCCTGAACTTGGTACATGAAATATGCTGACACTCACTGAGTAATGATAGAAGGTTGGACTCTAAAATATGTGGCAGACATGGATGTGGAAGTGGAAAATTGGGTCAAGGAGATGCATACCATAGAGAAAGGCAGTGAAATTTATACCAAATTATAAAATTATTTTAATCCAACAAATTTGTAAACAGACTAACAACTAAGATGGTGCAAACAGATCAAATGGCATTTTAAATATGATTCCCTGACAGTTAGCCCCAAGATGCCTACTGTGGTGAGAGAGGAGAGAAGGCATGAACAGATATAAAAGCCCTGACCTATCAGTGTCAATCCTGTCTTCCTACTGACCACCGCCTGACCTCTCTGGGCCTCAATTACTCATTGGTAAGTGAAAGACTGTTTCATATTCTTAAAGATCCCTCTCAGCTCTAATATTCAGCTTTATATAGAATATTATTCTATAGACACTGACCTCAAATTATTTCAGAGCACTGGTCCTCAGTCTTCTGGTCTTCCATCTATTGGGTCTGAGAGATATAATGCGCATTACTCTGAGGACAGTCATTTTGCAGCCTGTGGGAGGAAGGATCACATCACATTATGGGCCTGTCAGAATTTCTGGGTAAACATGTAGTGTGAAAAAATTTCCTGGATGATTCTAACCTGCTCAATACTCACTTGTGAAAATTTTGAGGTAATGCATACAGAGAGATCGACAGTTATGGTCTACATACTGGACGTTCTGCTCTGATACAGTGAATGTGATAGAACTTAACTAAATGTCCAGTGAAAGCTTCAACGAAACAGCTGAAAAATAAGCAGAAAAATGCAACAAGAAACCCTCGCTGGTAGAGTTGCTGTTGGAAGATGGACGTTAGAAACACCATCACAAAGTTTCCTATTTTTCCGGGAGCTGAAATACTTTCAACATATGAGCCGGTAATATATCATGGTTGACAATAATTTAGAAGGTGGTACTTCAAGGCGTTTACCCATGACAACCTGGAGCCTTCTGTATCTACAGGAGATTATTGTCAATATCCTTAACTAGAAAAGCACCTGCTGCTCTAATTAGTTTACAGCATATACTTTTGAGATATAGTAATAATAACAGCCAGCATTATTTAATCCTTTCATTTTTCAGAAGGCTTTCCATCATTGTGTTATCCTCACAGTGTACCTGTTAAGTAAGCAGTGCAGGTGTCCTGAAAGTAATGTTTTCCCTGCAGGTTTTACTGACTTCCTCATTCAATGCACACATTAATCCAGAGCTCCCTGTGTATCATGGTCTCCCTGGGGATGTGATTCCAAATGAGACACGGTTCATATCTGGGGGCTCAGAATCTAGAAGAAGAGGAAAATATGTAAGCAGATGATTACAGTGCTGTCAGGTACTAGCTTTCTTGACATTAGTGACCTGTGCCTCTACTCCACACCTGACACATACCTAGAACCACACAGGAGTGGTGGGCTAGACAGAAACATTCCAAGGCTGGAACAAACATCCTTTTATTCACACACCATTCCATGATGGAAAATAATTGCTTTTCTGTACTTTTGTGCTTTGGTTCTTTTCCAAAGCCACAAGCTCCCTAAACTTAAGACGCGATGCTCACTGGTTAGCAATGCCACTTCTCATAGGTACCGATGTTCCTTTCACCAGTTAGAAAGTCCCTCTCATAGAAGTAGTGCTTCAGTTTAGAAGCTCAATAAACAAGATAGGGGAAGTTTTAATCATCAGAAGAGGTCTTTCATATGCTGGGACCCCATTATGCTGGCTCTTAGGGTCAAATATACACATCTCTTCCCAACTCAGTTTCCAGAGAGAAAAGATTGGTAGCTTAAAATGGTCAATGGTGGGAATATTTTCAAAATGGAATCTGGCAAACCCTCCACATTGTAACTTTTTCTCCTAGAGAGGCAGTTGTTAAACATTTACCAGCACACCACTGACTGGAGTGCCTTGTCCTTCACCTGGGCTTGATTAAGTTGATGGATTTACTAAACTATTCTGCATATGATATGCATAATAGCCTCTTAATTTGGGTTTGAATGTAATTATACAGACTGTATAATTTCTTTCCCCTCCTCCCACATACGTGGGTTAAAATTCCCTTAATTAGGGATGTAAATTTATGCAAAATAACAAACAATTCAGGTTTTATGGTGAGAACCCTGGAACACTAATAGCACTGCAATCTTGATTATGCAGCCAACAAACCAATGCTCGTTCAAAACCACTTTCCTACATTGCCCACCTTCAGAAAATCCATGGGACTAAAATGAGCTTTTCTCCTATTATTGGCAAATATATATCTTTCTTCTTGTTGGAAAAAAGAAACCAAAATCAAATAAGAACAGAAAAATGCAGATGTGTTCACTTTGAAGATTTTGTAAATCATCAATTTAGAGGTTCAGTGACCAGTTCTTTTTCTTCAGTACGTATTCCCAACCAAGTTACCTCTCCAGAAGGATTTCCCTGTTCCTGACAATAGTTTGCTTCCCTAGTAACTAGACTGGAAGCTTCAGTGTCATCCAGGTACTCACTACAGTGGTAGGCCCATAGAAGAGATTCAGTACATAGATGCAGAATAGATCAATTTTTAAAAATGTCTTCTTCTTATAATCCCATGCAACAAACCAACAAGTCTGCAGGTTTTCCTGCTAAACTGTTCACTTCTCCTTCACTGCTGATACTGTTCTAACTTTTCCAGCTACTTGTAGAAAAACATCTATTTCTGCTTTATTGACTACGCCAAAGCCTTTGACTGTGTGGATCACAATAAACTGTGGAAAATTCTTCAAGAGATGGGAATACCAAACCACCTGATCTGCCTCTTGAGAAATCTGTATGCAGGTCAGGAAGCAACAGTTAGAACTGGACATGGAACAACAGACTGGTTCCAAATAGGAAAAGGAGTACGTCAAGGCTGTATATTGTCACCCTGTTTATTTAACCTATATGCAGAGTACATCATGAGAAACGCTGGACTGGAAGAAACACAAGCTGGAATCAAGATTGCTGGGAGAAATATCAATAACCTCAGATATGCAGATGACACCACCCTATGGCAGAAAGTGAAGAGGAACTCAAAAGCCTCTTGATGAAAGTAAAAGTGGAGAGTGAAAAAGTTGGCTTAAAGCTCAACATTCAGAAATGAAGATCATGGCATCCGGTCCCATCACTTCATGGGAAATAGATGGGGAAACAGTGGCAGACTTTATTTTTTTGGGCTCCAAAATCACTGCAGATGGTGACTGCAGCCATGAAATTAAAAGACACTTACTCCTTGGAAGGAAAGTTATGACCAACCTAGATAGCATGTTCAAAAGCAGAGACATTACTTTGCCAACAAAGGTTCGTCTAGTCAAGGCTATGGTTTTTCCAGTGGTCATGTATGGATGTGAGAGTTGGACTGTGAAGAAGGCTGAGCGCCGAAGAATTGATGCTTTTGAAGTGTGGTGTTGGAGAAGACTCTTGAGAGTCCCTTGGACTGCAAGGAGATCCAACCAGTCTATTCTGAAGGAGATCAGCCCTGGGATTTCTTTGGAAGGAATGATGCTAAAGCTGAAACTCCAGTACTTTGGCCACCTCATGCGAAGAGTTGACTCATTGGAAAAGACTCTGATGCTGGGAGGGATTGGGGGCAAGAGGAGAAGGGGACGACAGAGGATGAGACGGCTGAATGGCATCACTGACTCAATGGACGTGAGTCTCAGTGAAATCCAGGAGTTGGTGATGGACAGGAAGGCCTGGTGTGCTGCGATTCCTGGGGTCGCAAAGAGTCGGACACGACTGAGCGACTGATCTGATCTGTCTCATGCTGGTCTCTCTCTACTTTCAAGCTTTTATTCAACAGGCTTTAACTGAGTGTGTGTTTCATTGCAAGTACTGAGCTTGGGATGAAAATGAATCAGACATTCTACCTTCCAGGTGGGAGAGACACAAATAGATGAAAAACACTGTCTCTGCAATATGACAAGGGGTATACCCAGGGCAAACATCAAACACTGTAAAAACAGAGAGGAGGGGGATTGGGATTATTTCAAGTGGTGGGGTGCCGGGGACCAGCCCCGGCTGATCCAGGGTATTCGAAGGAGAGACGGCTAGGCGAGGGTCAGGGAATAACTGCTTAATTACACTTTAATTAAGGATACAAAGAGTAATAGAATAAGGATAGCTCAGTGAGGAAATTCAGTGGAGAAAAGAAGCTGAGTGGCTTGGTTTACGCGGAAAATCAATATAACCCGTGACACCAGGTTAGCTCTGACCACGGAGGCCGCAGGCGCCCTCTCGAATAGCGGAAGGTGCCCCACCTTAGACACCTTCTCGAGTGGGTCTTAGAAGCCCAGGCAAATAAATGGTCGCAGAGGACATCCGCGCTCCAGATGGACGCTCAGCTGGAATTTGGGAGAGAGAATGACATGGGGAGACCAAGTTTCAGTGAACAAGGCCCGCACTTTATTTTCCAAAGTAGTTTTATACCTTAAGTTATGCATAGAGGATAATGGGGGAAGGGGTAGAGTCATGCAGCAAGCCAGGCTTTTTTCCTGTAAACTATCATATGCAAAAGTTCAGGTGATAGACATCATCTTCTGGCCCGGAGGCCTGTTAACATTTTAAGAAACTTATCTTTCTCTAAAGGTGATTATTCCAAAGTCAGGCGCCAGCCTTCCAAAAAGCATTGAACAAAGCTGCATTTTACATTTCTATCCACCCATTATATCAATCAATACACTGCCAAGGACACAGTAGGTAAGGAGTATGGAGACTTAGCAGCAAACATTGGCCCAACAAGTGAAAAACCCTTCACCAATACATTTTCTAATCAATCTTTTAACTACTCAAAGGAATCTGTGTTTAGGCAGTTTAGAACATCTCCTGCCTCTCACAGTTGGGAGGCTCTGAACAATCACATGTGGCCAGAAAAACCTATTCAGGCAGGCTAGAGGATTTCCAAAGGAGTTTGTAGGTTAGACACTGTCACATCCAAGAATTATTAACTGGAGCGGTAAGCTAACTCTTTTTTCAGAGAGAGGTAGTGGGAGACAGCCCCCCGTAAAGTCAGAGGTGTAGGTGAAAGCACAAAGCAGAAAGTAGGCAGACTCTGGTTTTGGGGGTAGATGCTCGAGAATTTCCAGGGGGACTCCTGAGGCTCGATCCCGCCTTTGCGTATGCCGAGCCTCCTTCCTCATGACCTTTGTCATGGGTGGAGTGCCTCACGCTGGCTCTCAGAAGTGATAGAATTCCAGTTGAGCTATTACAGATCTTCACTCAATATGCAATATGCCGGCTCCCGGCAGTGGGGAATCTTGAGTTTTATAGTATGTCTTGAGTTTTGTTGTGAGAACAAGATGGGAAGAAATAGCCTGGGAAGAGAGGAAATACGGCATATTAGGTCTTGAGTAAAAGCTGACTCAGGAGGAAGATTTAGATTCACTGTTAAATTCTGCTTGCCACTCTTTGAGTGACCTTAGGCAGATTACCTCAACTCATTGTGCCTTAGTTGCCTCACGTGCAAAAGGGGATCATCTACCTTATAAAACTGTGAGAGCTAAAGGTGCTAATGAATGCAAGCTTTTTGTGATAGAGCCTGTGTGCATGTGCTTAGTTACTCAGTTGTGTCTGACTCTCTGCGACCCCCAGGGCTGTAGCCTGCCAGACTCCTCTGTCCATGGGATTCTCCAGGCAAGAATACTGGAATGGGTAGGCATTCCCTTCTCCTGGGGATCTACCTGACTAGGGATTGAACTCAGGTCTCCTGCATTGTGGGTGGATTTTTTACTGTCTGGGCCACCAGGGAATGCTCAAGAAATGCTAGCTATTCTTATTATTCCAGGAAAAGAGGATAGCCTTTGAAAAATTATGTGAATGAGAAACAAATATGATCTGTTTCAGGAAGGGCAGACTTACATTACAGCTGGGTATAACACTGGGTATTGGTTGCACAGTGGTGAAAGGTAAGGCTGGAATGGCGGGCAGGAGCCAGGATTTGAAGGACTTGTATGCCATGATCAATTCTTTGGGCTTTAACCTAGAGGTGGTAGAGATCCACTGAAGGATTTTGAAGGGGAAAATGACTCACTGCTAAACTAAACATTGTTTTTTTTTGTTTGTTTGTTTTTTTTTTTTTGCCATTTTCTGGCCCAATACTGTCAAAGAGAAATAGAGCTGGATGGTTGTTAATGATGGCATGACACTACTGCAGTAGGGGAGAGAGACATATAACTCAACTCAACTCCACTGAAACAAAAGGTGAGAGGCTCTTTTAATGCTGGAGACTGCTAAAGGACAAGTACTGAAGGACACTGTAGGGGTGGGGTGGGGCTTGGGTGGTGTTGGTTGATGTGATTAGGGCATCTGTGTTCACTAACTGGTGCTTAGCAAGTTAGGCTCCTACTCACTAGAGACTGGGCAACAGGACCCCTCCCTTTCCTGACGATTTCATTTCAAAGGGATGGCTCCTTGAAAAATATATTCCTGGACTGTGGAAGATACATCTCAGAGGGACAGAGAAAGGATTTTTAATCTCAAGTTTTCTACAGAAAATGCCCAAAGAAGAGGAAGTTGAGAGGTCTGTAGTCAGATTTTGGCTGAAACAGTGAATTCTTGTGACAATGTTGATCCTTCTCAGCTAGGCATTCTGAGGGACTGGAGTCATCCTAGGCATATATGCTCAGGCTGGTAGAAGTCATATTAGAGTTTGTTTAAGTGTCCTAGTGTGTAGGGGTGGGCAATATTGTTTGGGCTGAGAGTCTGCAGTTCCCATAAGTCCCGGTTGAGGACCAGGTGAGGAAGCAGCTCAGAGGAACCTGACTAAAATTTGATCAAGAAGAGAATACCCTCCTGTAGCTCTCTTTCCTACCATATGACATCTAATGACCCCTTGCTTCATTTTCTAGATCCTTCAAAATCTGGTGCCATCTGCCTGGGAAACCTAATCAATTAGTCTCCCACAGTTTGTATTGTGTGCTCAAGTGCAGCTTGGAACAGCCCCTCCCATGTCCTGCTCTCATTTTCATCTCTGGGTTTTGCTTCTGTTGTTCTCATTCTCCCCGCCTCCTGCATCCTTGTCATGATTTTCACCCTTCAGAGGTTCATTCAGTGAAGGCCCTGAATCTCCAGAGTCTTATTTGATATCTTTAGGTCTTTTTTATGAACTTTAAAACTTAGTCTTCTTGCCACACAAATTAGCATTTAATTATCTTGCATATTGTGTTGGAACATACGTCATTTTTTTTCCAGAATTATGGCCTTTATTTTTTCCCTTAATTATTCAATAAAGGTTCCTTAAAAAAAGTAATGGCCTCATTCAGTGAGGAACATGTGGAATTTTGAAAAGATACTGGGCCTAGAGTTCAGAGGGATTGATTCTCAATTTTTCTACTGACCAGCTGTTTGAATATGTCTCATCTCTGAGCTTTAATTTCTTTATCTGTAAAATAGTGAGGATTCATTCCAATTATGGTTATGATTAAGTTAGGTGACATTATATTTGCAAAAGTGCCTAACACTGTGCATGGCCCAAGGTTCATTTATAATAGATATTTATTGAATCTTTTTATCATTTTTATGTCTAGTAATTGTCTCCCTAATTTGATTTTAGATTCTTTTAGAGCCAACAAACATGGCCTATATTCTTTTCCACAGTCTCAGAGTGTTGAGTACATAGTAGGCACCCAATAAACGCTGGCTGAAGGAATGATTAATTGCACACTTAGAAGGAAATGGCTGATTGTGTGGTGTATTCTGTGAAGAGTTTAACAGATGCTCAGTAAGGAAATGAGTCCTCCAGACACCTACCAAATAGAGGCTGAAATTACACAGTTCTAGGAAGTACTAGTTTAGATTAATGGCCTTTTGATCTTCAAAGACTCCCCAACAACCTTTAAAACACTAGGGCATTCTAAGCAGAAGTCAGAAAAAAAGCTAGGAACCAGATACAACTATGAGTAACCCTGAAAAAACTAAAAGTCAGGCCCAGCATAAAAATGCAATCAGAACTGGGGTTCCGCATCCCCTCACTCCCTTTTTGTTGAGCTTCCTCAGAGTAATTTGCTTCTAAACATCCCCATGTTATAAATGAATAGAACATCAGATGCTGAGAGTGATTTATTATTCATCATGAATAACAAGTGAATGAAATAATTTAACAACCACTAATATCTAAAAGGGACCCACTCATTTTTAATCATCTCATATGACATGTGATCACTCATTCACCTACATCCCCCTGAGCTCATCCCTCTGCAAGGAAGCCTTAGCGGGCAGCAGAATGCTGTGTATGTACTTCTGTGACATGAGTATATCATTAGGTGAATATTACAGCCTGTGGGATCAGGACTATGTTTTTGTGTGGTGTGACAACTTGACACAATCCATACACATGTCACCTTTTGCATCCCATTAGTATCGAGGGAGCCCACAAATGCTAATACGGCATAGTGATAATTATACAGCTCCCAGTTCTGAGGCTGGGATTAGAAATGGCAGCTGTGTTGATGGATATAAATTGCCGTGGTTTTGTCACATGAGAGAGGCTACTAAGGGAATGGTAGCTTGAAGATAATCTTTGTCATGAGAATGAGTCTAAAGCATTTAGAATAGGAAGCATTTCCTATCCTAATTATAATCATGCTGGGGAATATTGTACTAGTTATTTTTGAGGCACAGGAGAGTGTAGAATGTCTGGCACATTTGGCGAATTTCTTTTTTCTAGACACACCAATTGTATATCTAGGAATTTAAGGGAGGTAAAATCAAGTTTTGCTGTGATTATTAATCCACACATCCTGTGATAAAGGGCAGAGGAGAAAATACAATTGATTAGGAGGCCAGTTAAATTGGCCAGTTAATCTACTTGGGTTCTGGTACAAAAATTAATAATGATGGTTAACAGTGCCTACTACTTTTGACTGCCCGCCATATGCTAGGCACTGTTCACACATTATTGTATTTAATTCTCATCACAGTTCTGTGGGGTAGGCAATGTTATCCCTATGTACAAATGAAGAAATGCATTCACTCAGCCTTTGGCTATATCAGTGTCAACAAAACAGTTTAGGAAAAAGCTTTGAATGCAATCATATAGCTTATCTTGAAAATAATAAGTTTAAAATATCTCCATTTTTTAAAAGAAAATCTGTATGTGCTTTCAGATATAACTCCAGTGGAATTATTATTCTAGAGAGATTATTGTTTATATTATTACTCTATTATTATTTCTACTATTACATTATTCTTATTTTTAGTGGAATTATTATTTCTAGCATAATCTCTAAAAATGGAATACTCCTCTGTGCTGAGGTTTAGTAGATCAATGTATATAAGTGTGTATCTGAATCACTTGAGAGGAGAGGACTTCTTCATATGTGGATTTCTGATTCATCAGGTCTGTGGTGGGGGCAGGATGAGATTCTGCACTTCTCATCACTTCCATAGTCATGCTGATACTGCTGGTCCAAGCACTCAGATGGGTGGGACTGTTAAGTGAGAGAGACTGAAAGCAATCTCTTCTATGAAGCAGCCATCATTCTGGTTTTGAAATTAAAGAAGCCATAGCTTTAAAAAAAAAAACTTCTTCTTTAATGAGAGTGGAGTAAATTCTTTTTTTCTCTGTGAGTCGTGTTTACCAAGGTGGAATCAGTATTTTTTTAAACTGCTCTTCAGAATCATTCACATTTAATCCAGATTCTCATTGGTCTTTTACATTAGACCATTCCTGATGAGCTACATTGGTCTTTAGTTTGATTTTGAGTGAAGTAAAAGAGTAACCAACACTCTTTCAAACTTCTAAGAAGTATACGCAGATTAAAGTAATTTGGAAAAAAAAAGAATAGGTGATAAAATGGGCAGGACAGGAAAGACCATTCTGTTGGCTGTTACCAAGGCGTTTGATTGGCAGTTTGATGGAGAGCACTAAGGATTGTAGACCATGTATTACTTAGAATGTTCAGAAGTTATACTTTGTGTGAAAAATGCTAAATATATATATGGCTATATGGTTCCCAGGAATGGTTCCGTCTTTGACTTGAACGTTTATCTTCAGTGGAATGAAGGCTTTATATGTGTCAGAATGAGAAGTTGTGTCCTTATGGAAGGCATTTCTATTAGCACATACTGCTGGAGGAACCACAAACCCTTGTATTCCTCCTTCTCATGAAAGACTTTGTATTTCATAAGAATTTTATAAGAATTATTGGCATTTTATACAAATGTTTTTCATTATGAGGCCAGTGGAGAAGGTTTGATCTTATCAAACCTTAGATAATGTCATATGCCCACTGGAAGCCAGTCAGTCGCCTGGAGGCAGCTGATGATCAACAAAAGAGAAGTTCTGGCATCAAGCTGAGCTGGGTTTGCATTATGACTCTGCCTCTCTTTGGCCAGGAAACCTTGGAGAATCACCATCTCTGAGCCTCAGTATCTTCCCCTTCAAAACAAGGACAAAAATCAAAATCTCAAAAGATTAGTGTAAGGGTAAATGCTGTGTCCTGAGTAAAAGACCTCATTCCAAGTAAACACTCTGTAAAGGTTGTTTTCTTTTCTCTTTTGCATGTACCAAATATGTGAGCATTTCAGACATAACTGCAAGCCACACTTTTCCTGGTCAACCATGCCTGCTTTATGAGAGGTTGCTATTGACATACTTTATTAACAATGTTTAAACTATGTGTTCTCACCCTCTGTTATATCAAAGTCAACAAAAGCTAGTTTAGAAAAGGAAAATTGGAGTTCAGTCACACAGCTCTTTGAAAATAAAAAGCTTGAGACCCCTTCTCCTGTTTCCTTCTTCCCTCCTTGTTCTCTCCTCCTCTTCCTCTTCTTCTTTAGCTCCTTTCCCTGTCCCTCTTCTCTCTTCATTTTTTCCATTTTTCAATGTCAATCTTTATATGTAGATAAAAATTTAGTGGAATTATTTAATTTATAACTACAATCTATAAGAAAACAAATTATCTTCTGTTCAAAAACCAAAGAAAGCTAAAAACCTTAATTGGCTTTCTAATGTATTTAGTTATATATATTTTGTTCATTCAGAAATTATGCCCACATCATGCAGTTCCTCACAGCAAGCCAATTCCAGTCTTCTGATAAACAAGAGCACTTCTTTCAAAGGTTTCTTTCAGATTTAAGAAGACTTAAATATGAAAAGCCAATATGGTGGAATAAATTTTTTCTCCTCCTTAAAAAAGTGTGTACCAGAGGATCCAAGATCATTCTTCCCATTTAAAGAACGACTATGAAATCAGTTTTCCAAGATTAGTGATTCAATAAGGCAAAAGGCCTTAATCTGATTTTCTTTTAGAGTCTTTTGCCATGCATTTGTCATAGTTTTTCTTTCTAGAAAACTTCAGTGATTCTGAAAACAGTCTCTAATCTGTCTTTTCTCTTTCCCCCAAAACTTTCAATTTGATAATTCAAAATACTTGTTTAAAATGTGGACCACTTATGGAACTAGGGGAGGATTAGTATTTGGAAAAGAGGTTAAAGGCATAAGATTTGGTTTTCTGAAGTTACTTTGAAAGGTCGAGTCAGAGCAAGAATCTGACCCCTGTCTGTATTTCTTTAACTTGGCAACCACATTGCCTCTAAGTGAACACTGTAGTGTGCTGGGTCACCAAATAGGGTAAAGTGGTGACATTTTATAGGTGAGGACTAAGATAAGAGTGATAAAATTACTTTGCCTAGGAGTTGAAAGAATTCATCAAATCCCTTATGTATTTGGGAACCTTTACTCTCTCATCACATATACATATTTTAAAGTTCTAGTGGTCTAGGACACTTTCAATTTCTCACCTTCAAGATCACAAGCCAAATTTTAGGCCTTTATTTGCATGACCAGGAAAACTACTTTCCTCTATATGTGGCTTGTCCCTTGCTTACCATCTCTTAATTTGAATGAACTAGTTTGCATATAGGAGAAGGCAATGGCAACCCACTCCAGCACTCTGCCTGGAAAATCCCATGGATGGAGGAGCCTGGTGGGCTGCAGTCCATGGGGTCACTAAGAGTCAGACACGACTGAGCGACTTCACTTTCACTTTTTCACTTTCATACATTGGAGAAGGAAATGGCAACCCACTACAGTGTTCTTGCCTGGAGAATCCAAGGGGCAGGAGAGCCTGGTGGGCTGACGTCTATGGGGTCACACAGAGTCAGACACAACTGAAGTGACTTAGCAGCAGCAGCAGTTTGCATATAAGAATTCTTCCTTATAGGTGAACACTTTGTCATGTTTTCATATTTTCCTTTCTGATGAGCTTCTACATTTTCTCCTCCCTGTTTCTCCATGAAAACTTGCCTTTTCTACCTCTGTTGTGGACTTCCTGGACAGCTTTCGAATTCCTGGCTACCTCTTTGAGAATGGGGGTCTGCCAGAGGCAGCCCATAGTCCCATCTGCTTCTGTGAATTAAAGTTCTCTTATACAGTTTTTCTTTCCTATTTCTACTTTATCCCAAACCAGTGATTACCTATTCCAAGGTTTTCTCCATCCAGTCAGATCAATGCAAGAGGGGAAATCGCTCTTCTCCAGGCTTCCCTGGTAGCTCAGATGGTAAAGAATTTGCGTGGAATGTGGGAGACAAGGGTTCAATCCCTGGATTGGGAAGATCCCCAGGAGAAGGGAACAGCTACCCACTCCAGTATTACTTGCTGGAGAATTCCAGAGACAGAGAAGTCTGGTGAGCTACAGTCCATGGAGTTGCTATAAGTCAGACACTACTGAGCAACTTTCAAAAAAAAAAAAAAAGAATTATGATGTAGTTTTCTTAGATCCTTTGTATCTCTCCAAAAAAGTTTCTTTTTTCCTTGTTTATTTGCTTTTCTGTTTTTAAATCAAGAACAGATGCTAATCGCTTAGGGTAAGGACCTGGCCTGAATACCCTGAGCACTATCTGAGTGAAATAATTTGGGCTAGTAAACCAGACTGTGGGATATCTACCACGCGAAAAGCCAGCCCTAACCTAAGACACTGCCAGGCCCGCGCACGGAACAAAGGACTGAACAGAGATAGCCGGCTGCAGACCTTCCCCCTCCGGTGACAGGCAGCCAGAACCGGAAGTGGGTAATCGCAGCCCCAGAGAGACATTATCTATAAAACTGTAAGCAGGCTTCTTTGCTAACTAAAACTTCTTGGCGGTCTGGATGGTCAACAGCTGCCTGAGAAGGTACGCCGGTTGTACACCTAGATAAACGAGCGGTGGGGAGGTGATAAGTTGCAGCAATTGCGCTTGCCAAACACCTCATCACCTGAGCTGCTCGGACCTGGGAAGGGCACAAAACGCAGGCCCAACTGAGTCTGCGCCTCTGAGGACTACCGGAGTGCCTGAACCTGAGCGGCTTGGACCTGGGAGGTACAGGCAGCACAGGGCCGGCCACGGATGGTTCCCAGCAGAGCAACCTAGAGCCTGAGAAGTGTGGGCAGGGAGGCTACATGAGCTGTGAGCAGGGGCAGACCCAGTGTGGCTGAGGTGCTGCGAGCGCACGCCAGTGTTATTTGCACCATCCCTCCCTCCCTCCCAACAGCGCGACTGAACAAGTGAGCCTAAAAAAAAAAAAAAGTATCCTCCACCATCTGCTTTGTGTCAGGGCGGAAACCAGACACTGAAGAGACCAGCAAACAGAAGAAGCTATAACAGAGGGAACTGCCTTGGAAGCTACAGGCAATAGATTAAAACCCTGTGGTTACTACCGACTACATAAGAAGGGGCCTATAGATCTTGAGAAATATAAGCTGGACCAAGGAACTAGCCAAAAATGAACTGAACCCACAATACTCACAACAAAACCAGAGAAAGTCCTAGATATATTTTTACTATTTTTATGATCACTCTTTCGTTCTTTTTTTTTAATTAAAAAAAATTTTTTTAAGTCCTGTATTATTCCTTTAATTTTCACTTTTATAACCTATTACTGTGCAAAAAAAAAAGCCCTATTTTTTTTTTACAGCAAACTTCATATATATATTTCTTATAACTTTTTGACCTTGTTTTTTTTTTTTCCTTCTTCTTCTTCTCTTTAACATTGTATTTTTGAAATTCCAAACTCTACTCTAGATTTTTAATTTTAGCTTTTTGGTATTTGTTATCAGTTTTGTACCTATAGTTTTTTTTTATAATTTCTGTGACTTTTTTTTTTTTCTGTTTCTCTTCTTCTTTTATATAGCATCGTATATCTGAAATTCCAAACTCTACTCTAGATTTTTAACTTTTGCTTTTTGGTATTAGTCATCAATTTTGTACCTATATTCTCTTTATAATTTTCGCGACCTTGTTTGTTTTTGTTTGTTCATTTTTTCTCTTTCTTTTCCTTCTTCTTTTCCTTAACATCGTATTTTTGAAATTCCAAACTCTACTCTAGATTTTTAATTTTTGCTTTTATGTATTTGTTACCAATTTTGTACCTTTAAGAACCCAATCTTCAGTACCCATTTTTCACTAGGGAGCGAGATTACTGGCTTGACTGCTCTCTCTCCCTTTGGACTCTCCTTTTTCTCCACCAGGTCACCGGTGTCTCCTCCCTAACCCCTCTCTACTCGACCCAACTCTGTGAATTTCTGTGTGTTCCAGATGGGGAGAACACTTAGGGAACTGATTACTGGCTGGATCTGTCTCCCTCCTTTTCATTCCCCCCTTTTATACTCCTGGCCACCTCTGTCTCCTTCCTCCTTCTTCTCTCCTCTGTATAACTCCGTGAACATTTCTGAGTGGTCCAGTTGTGGAGTGCACATAAGGAAGTGATTACTGGCTAGCCCACTCTCTCCTCTATTGATTCCACCTCATCTCATTCAGGTCACCTCTAAATCCCTCCTCCCTCTTCTCTTCTCCATGTAATGCAGTGAACCTCTCTGGGTGACCCTCAAGGTAGAGAAGCTGTTCATCTTTAACGTAGATGTTTTATCAATGGTGTTGTATAGAAGGAGAAGTTTTGAAACTACTGTAAAAATAAGACCAATAACTGGAAGCAGGAGGCTTAAGTCCAAACCCTGACTCCAGGGAACTCCTGACTCCAAGGAACATTAATTGACAGGAGCTCATCAAACGCCTCCATACCTACACTGA
Organism: Bubalus bubalis; assembly: GCF_019923935.1. Classification (NCBI taxonomy): domain Eukaryota; kingdom Metazoa; phylum Chordata; class Mammalia; order Artiodactyla; family Bovidae; genus Bubalus; species Bubalus bubalis. The sequence continues at coordinate 134,634,021 of NC_059157.1, read as the reverse complement.
AACCAAGCACCACACAAGGGCCAACAAGTTCCAGGGCAAGACATACCAAGCAAATTCTCCAGCAACAAAGGAACACAGCCCTGAGCTCCAAGATACAGGCTGCCCAAAGTCACCCCAAAGCCATAGACATCTCATAAGTCATTACTGGACACTTCATTGCACTCCAGAGAGAAGAAATCCAGCTCCACACACCAGAACACTGACACAAGCTTCCCTAACCAGGAAACCTTGACAAACCACCTGTACAAACCCACACACAGCGAGGAAATGCCACAATAAAGAGAACTCCACAAACTGCCAGAATACACAAAGGACACCCCAAACTCAGCAATTTAAACAAGATGAAGAGACAGAGGAATACCCAGCAGATAAAGGAACAGGATAAATGCCCACCAAACCAAACAAAAGAGGAAGAGATAGGGAATCTACCTGATAAAGAATTCCAAATAATGATAGTGAAATTGATCCAAAATCTTGAAATCAAAATGGAATCACAGATAAATAGCCTGGAGACAAGGATTGAGAAGATGCAAGAAAGGTTTAACAAGGACCTAGAAGAAATAAAAAAGAGTCAAAATATAATGAATAATGCAATAAACGAAATTAAAAACACTCTGGAGGCAACAAATAGTAGAATAACAGAGGCAGAAGATAGGATTAGTGAATTAGAAGATAGAATGGTAGAAATAAATGAATCAGAGAGGATAAAAGAAAAACGAATTAAAAGAAATGAGGACAATCTCAGAGACCTCCAGGACAATATTAAATGCTACAACATTCGAATCATAGGGGTCCCAGAAGAAGAAGACAAAAAGAAAGACCATGAGAAAATACTTGAGGAGATAATAGTTGAAAACTTCCCTAAAATGGGGAAGGAAATAATCACCCAAGTCCAAGAAACCCAGAGAGTCCCAAACAGGATAAACCCAAGGCAACACACCCCAAGACACATATTAATCAAATTAACAAAGATCAAACACAAAGAACAAATATTAAAAGCAGCAAGGGAAAAACAACAAATAACACACAAGGGAATACCCATAAGGATAACAGCTGATCTTTCAATAGAAACTCTTTAAGCCAGGAGGGAATGGCAAGACATACTTAAAATGATGAAAGAAAATAACCTACAGCCCAGATTATTGTACCCAGCAAGGATCTCATTCAAGTATGAAGGAGAAATCAAAAGCTTTTCAGACAAGCAAAAGCTGAGAGAATTCTGCACCACCAAACCAGCTCTCCAACAAATACTAAAGGATATTCTCTAGACAGGAAACACAAAAACAGTATATAAATTCGAACCCAAAACAATAAAGTAAATGGCAATGGGATCATACTTATCAGTAATTACCTTAAACGTAAATGGGTTGAATGCCCCAACCAAAAGACAAAGACTGGCTGAATGGATACAAAAACAAGACCCCTACATATGTTGCCTACAAGAGACCCACCTCAAAACAGGGGACACATACAGACTAAAAGTGAAGGGCTGGAAAAAGATTTTCCATGCAAATAGGGACCAAAAGAAAGCAGGAGTAGCAATACTCATATCAGATAAAATAGACTTTAAAACAAAGACTGTGAAAAGAGACAAAGATGGTCACTACATAATGATCAAAGGATCAATCCAAGAAGAAGATATAACAATTATAAATATATATGCACCCAACACGGGAGCACCGCAGTATGTAAGACAAATGCTAACAAGTATGAAAGAAGAAATTAACAATAACACAATAATAGTGGGAGACTTTAATACCCCACTCACACCTATGGATAGATCAACTAAACAGAAAATTAATAAGGAAACACAAACTTTAAATGATACAATAGACCAGTTAGACCTAATTGATATCTATAGGACATTTCATCCCAAAACAATGAATTTCACCTTTTTCTCAAGCACACATGGAACCTTCTCCAGGATAGATCACATCCTGGGCCATAAAGCTAGCCTTGGTAAATTCAAAAAAGTAGAAATCATTCCAAGCATCTTTTCTGACCACAATGCAGTAAGATTTGATCTCAATTACAAGAGAAAAACTATTAAAAATTCCAACATATGGAGGCTGAACAACACGCTGCTGAATAACCAACAAATCACAGAAGAAATCAAAAAAGAAATCAAAATTTGCATAGAAACGAATGAAAATGAAAACACAACAACCCAAAACCAGTGGGACACGGTAAAAGCACTCCTAAGGGGAAAGTTCATAGCAATACAGGCACACCTCAAGAAACAAGAAAAAAGTCAAATAAATAACCTAACTCTACACCTAAAGCAACTAGAAAAGGAAGAAATGAAGAACCCCAGGGTTAGTAGAAGGAAAGAAATCTTAAAACTTAGAGCAGAAATAAATGCAAAAGAAACAAAAGAGACCATAGCAAAAATCAACAAAACCAAAAGCTAGTTTTTTGAAAGGATAAATAAAATTGACAAACCATTAGCCAGACTCATCAAGAAACAAAGGGAGAAAAATCAAATCAATAAAATTAGAAACGAAAATGGAGAGATCACAACAGACAACACAGAAATACAAAGGATCATAAGAGAGTACTATCAACAATCATATGCCAATAAAATGGACAACGTGGAAGAAATGGACAAATTCTTAGAAAAGTACAACTTTCCAAAACTCGATCAGGAAGAAATAGAAAATCTTAACAGACCCATCACAAGCATGGAAATTGAAACTGTAATCAAAAATCTTCCAGCAAACAAAAGCCCAGGTCCAGACGCCTTCACAGCTGAATTCTACCAAAATTTAGAGAAGAGCTAACACCTATCCTGCTCAAACTCTTCCAGAAAATTGCAGAGGATGGTAAACTTCCAAACTCATTCTATGAGGCCACCATCACCCTAATACCAAAACCTGACAAAGATCCCACAAAAAAAGAAAACTACAGGCCAATATCCCTGATGAACATAGATGCAAAAATCCTTAACAAAATTCTAGCAATCAGAATCCAACACACATTAAAAAGATCATACACCATGACCAAGTGGGCTTTATCCCAGGGATGCAAGGATTCTTCAATATCCGCAAATCAATCAATGTAATACACCACATTAACAAATTGAAAAATAAAAACCATATGATCATCTCAATAGATGCAGAGAAAGCCTTTGACAAAATTCAACATCCATTTATGATAAAAACTCTCCAGAAAGCAGGAATAGAAGGAACATACCTCAACATAATAAAAGCTATATATGACAAACCCACAGCAAACGTTATCCTCAATGGTGAAAAATTGAAAGCATTTCCTCTAAAGTCAGGAACAAGACAAGGGTGCCCACTCTCACCATTACTATTCAACATAGTTTTGGAAGTTTTGGCCACAGCAATCAGAACAGAAAAAGAAATAAAAGGAATCCAAATTGGAAAAGAAGAAGTAAAACTCTCACTATTTGCAGATGACATGATCCTCTACATAGAAAACCCTAAAGACTCCACCTGAAAATTACTAGAACTAATCAATGACTATAGTAAAGTTTCAGGATATAAAGTCAACACACAGAAATCCCTTGCATTCCTATACACTAATAATGAGAAAATAGAAAGAGAAATTAAGGAAACAATTCTATTCACCATTGCAATGGAAAGAATAAAATACTTAGGACTATATCTACCTAAAGAAACTAAAGACCTATATATAGAAAACTATAAAACACTGGTGAAAGAAATCAAAGAGGACACTAATAGATGGAGAAATATACCATGTTCATGGATTGGAAGAATCAATATAGTGAAAATGAGTATACTACCCAAAACAATTTATAGATTCAATGCAATCCCTATCAAGCTACCAACGGTATTCTTCACAGAGCTAGAACAAATAATTTCACAATTTGTATGGAAATACAAAAAACCTCGAATAGCTAAAGCGATCTTGAGAAAGAAGAATGGAACTGGAGGAATCAATCTACCTGACTTCAGGCTCTACTACAAAGCCACAGTCATCAAGACAGTATGGTACTGGCACAAAGACAGAAATATAGATCAATGGAACAAAATAGAAAGCCTAGAGATAAATCCACGCACATATGGACACCTTATCTTTGACAAAGGAGGCAAGAATATACAATGGATTAAAGACAATCTCTTTAACAAGTGGTGCTGGGAAATCTGGTCAACCACTTGTAAAAGAATGAAACTAGAACACTTTCTAACACCATACACAAAAATAAACTCAAAATGGATTAAAGATCTCAACGTAAGACCAGAAACTATAAAACTCCTAGAGGAGAACATAGACAAAACACTCTCTGACATACATCACAGCAGGATCCTCTATGACCCACCTCACAGAATATTGGAAATAAAAGCAAAAATAAACAAATGGGACCTAATTAACCTTAAAAGCTTCTGCACATCAAAGGAAACTATTAGCAAGGTGAAAAGACAGCCTTCAGGATGGGAGAAAATAATAGCAAATGAAGCAACTGACAAACAACTAATCTCAAAAATACACAAGCAACTCCTACACCTCAACTCCAGAAAAATAAATGACCTAATCAAAAAATGGGCCAAAGAACTAAATAGACATTTCTCCAAAGAAGACATACAGATGGCTAACAAACACATGAAAAGATGCTCAACGTCACTCATTATCAGAGAAATGCAAATCAAAACCACTATGAGGTACCATTTCACGCCAGTCAGAATGGCTGCGATTCAAAAGTCTACAAGCAATAAATGCTGGAGAGGGTGCGGAGAAAAAGGAACCCTCTTCCACTGTTGGTGGGAATGCAAACTAGTACAGCCACTATGGAGAACAGTGTGGAGATTCCTTAAAAGACTGGAAATAGAACTGCCTTATGATCCAGCAATCCCACTGCTGGGCATACACACTGAGGAAACCAGAAGGGAAAGAGACACGTGTACCCCAATGTTCATCGCAGCACTGTTTATAATAGCCAGGACATGGAAGCAACCTAGATGTCCATCAGCAGATGAATGGATAAGAAAGGTGTGGTACATATACACAATGGAGTACTACTCAGCCATTAAGAACACATTTGAATCCATTCTAATGAGGTGGAGCCTATTATACAGAGTGAAGTAAGCCAGAAAGAAAAACACCAATACAGTATACTAACGCATATATATGGAATTTAGAAAGATGGTAACAATAACCCTGTGTACGAGACAGCAAAAGAGACACTGATGTATAGAACAGTCTTATGGACTCTGTTGGAGAGGGAGAGGGTGGGAAGATTTGGGAGAATGGCATTGAAACACGTGTAATATCATGTATGAAACGAGTTGCCAGTCCAGGTTCAATGCACGATACTGGATGCTTGGGGCTGGTGCACTGGGTCGACCCAGAGGGATGGTGTGGGGAGGGAGGAGGGAGGAGGGTTCAGGATGGGGAGCACATGTATACCTGTGGCGGATTCGTTTTGATGTTTGGCAAAACTAATACAGTGTTTCAGGTTTAAAAATAAAATAAAAAAAAGAAAAATAAATAAATAAATAGCTTACTCTGAAAAAAAAAAAAAAAAAAGAACAGATGCTAAGACTTTTTCAAGAATAAATAAATAAAAAGGTAGTTTTCTACCATACATCATGGCCTTCCTAGGTGGTTCAGTGGTAGAGAATCTGCCTGCCAATGCAGGAGACACAGGAGGCACAGGTTTCATCCACTGGATCAAGAAGGTCTCCTGGAGGAGGAAATGGCAACCCACTCTAGTATTCTTGCCTGAAAACTCCCGTGGACAGAGGAGCCTGGCGGGCCACAGTCCATAGGGTCGCAGAGAGTTAGACAAGACTAAGCATGCATGCAAGCACCATACATTGTAAGGAGACCCCAAAGCCTACATTTTGACTGCTAGCAAAAAGATGTTAAAATAATCTGGAACTTTCCCCACATGTAAGTTAAAGCACTACAGACAGTTCTAATACTGAAAGTTCCCTGCGTTGCTGTCAGTTACGACTTTGTAGCATTTGTGTTTGACCTTACTGAATACTTTACTTTTCCAGTATTATTTGGCAAATCTAGTTAATTAATAGTCTTATCTTCATGGGAGTTAAGTCTGTCCTCCTCAGGCTTTATTAAGAGATCAGCTGAGAAAAGAACAAGGAAAAAGTCTGCTTCAGGCACAGAGAAATATAAAGGATTATGACATTACTTTGAAGATGTTAAGTGGTCTTTTTTCCAGTTCCTATTTTTCCCAAATAGTATATTAGCTTTTAATGGATAAGTAAGAAAATAGTAGGTAGTATTGAAGACACTTCTATTTGGGCCAGATTTTTTTTTTTTCTATAGTAGCTGTAGGGCTTTTAAATAATTCAAATTGCATGCGCTTCTCTTTACAATATGTTCTCCTTTCCAAATCATCTGGCTATTATGAGAGAAATATTTGGATAACCAGCTGCTCTTCTTCTTTTTGAAAGGGTGAATTTCCTCTATAAGCAGAGTACTTCTAATATTCCTGTGAGGAAATAAAAAAATGTTCATGCCAACTGTAAAGCTTCCAACTTAAAATTCCTTAGAGTATTATACAAAGCAAGAAGAAATGTATATAGGAAAAACAGCAGTGTTTTGGACAAAGGTTAATAGGATTGTTCTTATTCTGGGCTTACCCTTGGGTTTCCAGGGTAAAAAGGTTGCTTATGAACTGTCCATTTGAGTTCTAACAATTCCTAAGAATTTTCCTAGGCTAATTTATTATTATAAAAATTAGCCAAACAGTCTCACTTAGTGATACTTGAAATTATGTGCTATGTTAGATTCTGGAAGGAGGTAGATTGCATTGTTTCTTGAAAAATTATCTTTTTGTTAACAGGAGCTTTCATATTCCTGGTTTCTCTACACTCTTGTATGTTTCCTGTAAAACTCCAGATGAGCCTTTCTCACTTATTATAGGACTCTTTTGCTTAAAATTTAGAGATCTAACTGGCTGGGTTGACTGCATCACAGATATGTCTTCTAGTGATCAACCCTGTGATTTACTCTGGAGCAACACAGGTCTAAGCTTTGTGGTTGAACTTTCCAATTGACAAGGAAGGAAGGACAAGGTGGGCTTGTGGAGATATTTTCATGTATTACACATGCAGCCTCAGTTTGCATAAATATTAAAAACTCTTCTACTACTCATGGTAGTTTTTTGAGTTAGGTTATTTCCTCCTCTCAAGGAATAAATATAAGATTATTGATGCATTTTGCCATCGAATAAAGACAAATTTACTATCACTTTTATATAAACCAGTTCTCATCCTCAGCATCATAATATTAGTTGCAAAACATATTAATTAACAATCCTTTTTGTTCATTATGTTGAGAGAATCCTTTTAGAAGAGGGCTATGTCTTAAAATATTCGATGCACCATTCTTCCCTGTCTCTGAATTGCTTCTTCACTTCAAGCCTGATGACAAAAGTAGGAACTGCAGCTTCTAGCATTCTTTCACTGATTTTTACTTTCACTAACATGTGTTAAGAAATATCACCTAACTTAAAGGTAAAGCAAAGGAAGGATGACATGCCCTTTTGATGTCATATCAGAGCCTTGTTTAACAGGCTTACCCAAAGATTATTGATTATTCAGGAGAATTTACCTTTGTTTGATTATATCTAGTTATTGATTAAAAACCCATTCTCTGAGAAGTTGCATATTTATTAGTAGATTTTTATCTAGTAAAAATGCAAATGATTTCTTCTTGGTAGAAAAGATAACCCCAAAGGTGATAGCTTTATTGCTCTGTAGGATATTAACTAGTTCTGTATCTAACCCTATTCATTCAAATATTTTTTCCTCCCATGCCTGTATAACCCTGGTTCTTCATTTCTTCTTTGAACCATCTATACTGTGTGACTGGTTCTTTCCTTAATGAGGTAAATAATTGTTTGCCACATGCTTATTTTATATTTGTGTGAGTTATGTTTTATAATTTCTTGAAAATTATACTTTGACATGTGCCATTCAAGATGCATACATATACATGTATATTTAAAATGTGATAGTTTTTGCTTGATAGGAGTCAGTCAAGGGAAGCAATCACTAACTAGTTGAGACAAATGAAAACCTTATATAAATCTATTTTAGTACCCAGACTGCTTCAAGGACAGACCCAATCTCATTATTTAAAATATTGGTTTTCTGACAATATGTTAAGGAATTGTCTTGGGTTCAATGTGACAGATGGAGGATCCTTAAGGCATGCCACCCTTAGGAGTGCAATTAGCAGAAACGGAGTGAAGCAGCCACCTTTATCCAGTGAGATTTTTGAAAAACTTTTGATTACTGTGGCTTGCATGAGAAAATAACAATTCCTTCAATGTCTTCAACAACTATGTGGTCTATAAGTGGAGCTGAGTTCATTTGTTCAAACAAACCAATATATAGCAGTACCTGACTCCTTCACCTAATTAAGCATGGAATGAGTCCTCTTGTTCATTGTTGCTGCTGTTGCTTTCATTTTCCACATGACTGGTTTTTAAAAATATTTTTAAATGTTTTTAATGGGTGGTAGATTATGAATGAATGTTTAAAAAGTCAAAACCATATAAAAATATACTCAGTGAATACTTTAATTTTATCACTGACCCCATCATACCACTTTATTCAGAGGTAACCACTTAGCTTTTAAAATATATGTCCAGATTTTATTTATGAAAATATTAGCAAATATGAGCACGTTCTTACTTTTCTCTCATTCTACACATGAAGTTGTGAGATGTACACATTGCTTGACACCTTGGCCCGCCCCCCCCTTTTTTTTTTACTTAATATATTGGCAATCTTTTCTTACCAATACATAAAATACTTTCTCCCTCCTCCCCCTCTTTTTAACACAATGTGGTCTCATCAGGTGGCCCTAGTTGTAAAGAACCCACCTGTAGGAGATGTAGGAGATGCAGGTTCAATCCCTGGGCCAGGAAGATCCCCTGGGGAAGGAAATGGCAACCCCCTCCCACGGATAGAGGAGCCTGGCAGGCTATGGTCCATAGGTTTGCAGAGGGTCAGACACAACTGAAGCCACAGCACACACACACACACGGCTTCATCAAAGTAACAAATGGTAACTTTAGTAATTAAATCCCAGGTGAATGTGTAAGGTACCATTCAATTCACTAAACATTTAAAATAAGTCAGTATTCTAGTGCTGGACGTGCAAATATATGTTAAGGCATAAACCCAGTCCTTAAGGAACTCACATCTTACTAATAGAAATCAGAACATAACTAAAATACAGTGCGTTTAGCACTATGAAAGAAACATTTCTTACATGCAATGGAAAGATACTTCAAGAAGTGATTAATTCTGCCTTGGAGGTGTGAGAGAGGTGACAAAGAAAACCAGAAACATGTGACATTTGAGCAAGATCTTAAAATAGGAGTATGAAGTACAAAAGAATCATTTCTTAGTCTAAATGACTGACCCAGTTCACAATTTTTGAAAGAATTTGGCTGTGATTACCCTTTCTTAATTCTCTCCCATTTGTCTGCCCTAGGGTTTCAGGACAAGTAATTTTAAGTCTGCCTGGTGTTTACATCTTTAAAAGCTTTTGTGGATCATCTCACTTTTAATCATCTGTCTGCCTGATCTAATGTACAGACTTTCATCTTCCCTCCTGTACCAGCCACTCTTCTTAAACCAATCATGAGTGTAGTCTCTTCCAGGCTTTCCAGACTGCATGATACCACTTTGTATTCTGAAAAACAGATGTTCAAATGCAGCCCTTTTCTAAATCTGAATATAAACAACTCCGTGGTGGTAGAAGGTTCCCTACCTTTCCAGCGACTCCTGCCAGGTTAGTTCATTTGCACATTTCATTCCCAATCTATTTATCCCAATGTAATAGCTTAGTCATCTGGCTCTCAAGCTAAATAAGAGCTCTTCAAATGCCAACCCTGAGAACTCCTCCCAGTATGAGTTGCAAGCCATTTATTTTCATTTGTTTACAGGCTTTTCAATCTTTCAGCCGGCTTTTCAACCGTGAGATAGTGTCCATATAGATGTCAATTTTTATTAATCTCCTAAGTAATTTTAAAGCCCTACACAAGATGTTTTTCTGAAGTCCTTATACACCTGCTACTCTGCTCTCTCACGCCCCTTAATCATGTAATTCTCTAGAAATGACCTATCAAGTATGATAAAGCTTTTTGCTCATGATTTGCATTTTATTCCACCTTTCCTCTTCTTTTGCTGACCCCAGATCTGTGCTCTGCAACCGCAATGACACTTAGTGGTCAAGCTAGAATTTTGGCCACCTAATGAGGCACTGTTACACTTCACCAACTATAGGAACACCATGGAGTATAATATTTTTAAAAATCCCCTTTTCCAAGATTCTTACCAGTCTGGAAATTGGCTGGAGCTCTGTTATTACTCTCGGCTCAGAGCAATCAGCAGAGAGCCTCAAATACAAAGACAGAGCGTGTCACCCTCTTGAACTGCCACCTTCGATCGAAGAACAAGAAAATCTTATACAGTATAGAGCTCAAGGTTAAATTGTTCTTACAAAAATCTGGCAGTTTTGCCCCACATGTATCAATTCTTTGACTGTTTCAAATACTATTAAAATAGCACACTGTTAAATCACAACTCCAAGTACCCTCATCCTCTTTTCTCTGCTTTATTTTTCTACATAGTATTAACCCAATCTAATATGCCATATATTTCAAATAAATTTTATTTTGTTCCCCCCAACTTGAAGAGGGAAGGGATTTTCTGACCAGCTTTCTGTATGTTCATATTTCAGAGAAATGCCTTACACATAAAAATTTCACTATGTATGTTCAATGACTGAATAAATTAACATATAGTACAGAGATTGAATTTCAGTTACTTAAATGTTATTGTCCTCCACTTAGTCTATTTTTTTGTCTCTGGTGATACACTTCCCATTGCCTCCCATATGTCTTGTGTCCTTTCAAATACTTCCTAGATACCTCTTCCCTTTAGGAAGCTTTCTTGGGTTGCCACATAGAGTTCTGCTGCTGCTAAGTCGCTTCAGTCGTGTCCGACTCTGTGCGACCCCAGAGACGGCAGCCCACCAGGCTTCCCCGTCCCTGGGATTCTCCAGGCAAGAACACTGGAGTGGGTTGCCATTTCCTTCTCCAATGCATGAAAGTGAAAAGTGAAAGTGAAGTCGCTCAGTCGTGTCCGACTCTTAGTGACCCCATGGACTGCAGCCTACCGGGCTCCTCTGTCCATGGGATTTTCCAGGCAAGAGTACTGGAGTGGGGTGCCATTGCCTTCTCCGGCCACATAGAGTTCAACCCCCCTCAATTCTCAATTGATTGATTATGTTGCTTAGACTTTGAGAATAGCAATGCTTTCATATGGGGCTAGCTGGTGTTCCAAAGGCCCTGATACACTTTAGAATCGGGTGGTAAGAGCAGCTGGATTGTTATTTCTCCTGTATCAGCCCAACCCAATGTGGGAAGAAAACCATTGTTTGGTTTCTATAGTTCAGGAGCAAACTGTGTAAGCAGACTGGTGCCTTGGTTTTAGGGGCAATCCAGTTGGTACTAGGTTTAAATCCCAGCAGTCTTTACCATCTCTGTGATGTGAAAGTGAAGTCGCTCAGTCGTGTCCGACTCTTTGCGACCCCGTGGACTGTAGCCTACCAGGCTTCTCTGTCCATGGGATTTTCCAGGCAAGAATACTGGAGTGGGTTGCCATTTCCTTCTCCAGGGGATCTTCCCGACCCAGGGATCTAACCTGGGTCTCCCGCATTGGAGGCAGATGCTTTAACCTCTGAGCCACCAGGGAAGCCTTCTGTGATGTGAGGCAGTTGTTAAAACTATTCTGTGCTCTAACACTTTCATCTTTAAGACAAAGATAATCATGCTTCCCTTGCAAGATGATTGCGAGGACCAGATATAATAAATACCAAACAACATACTTGACAAATTGACATGGCCACTACCTGGCTATTATTATTATAGTCATTGCTACTTCTACTGTTATTATATCATTTCCTCTGTGCTTTGATTCCCCACTTACCTCCACTCCAATCTAAGATACTGATAATAAGTATCTAAGATAATATTCAGCTATTTCAACTTGAGATTATATTTTTCATACATTCATTCATTTGCTGCTGCTAAGTCACTTCAGTCGTGTCCGACTCTGTGCAGCCCCATAGACAGCAGCCCACCAGGCTTCCCCGTCCCTGGGATCCTCCAGGCAAGAACACTGGAGTGGGTTGCCATTTCCTTCTCCAATGCATGAGAGTGAAAAGTGAAAGTGAAGTCGCTCAGTCATGTCTGACTCTGTGCGACCCCATGGACTGCTGCCCACCAGGCTCCTCCGTCCATGGGATTTTCCAGGCAAGAGTACTGGAGTGGGGTGCCATTTGAGAGTCTTGCATATACCAAGCACAGTCCTGATTGCAAGGAATCAAAGACAAATACATGTTAGTCCTACCTTCAGAGCCAGTAGTGTGTAGTATTCATTTATTCATTCATCAGATAGTTCAACAAATATTTATTGAACTTCAACTGTGCTCTAGGCTGAGTGATAGAGACTAGAGTATGTCAGGGAAAAAATCAGATGGGGATTGCATTCTAGTAGAGACAGACAATAAACAAGATAGTCAAGTAAATTCTGTAGTATGTTATAATGTGATAAGGGCTATGGGAACATAGTGGAGCATGGTAAGGGGGCTCAAGAGTGCTCAGTGTGTATTTTTGTGGGGGCTTTGCAATCTTAAATCAAGGAAGAATTTCCTTCAAATATGACATTTGAGAAGAGACTCAAGGAAATAAAGGAATGAGCTACAAGGATATTTGGGGGAAGAGCATTTCAGTAGAGGGAACATGAAAAGCTAGAGCAGAGGGTGATGTATAATGTATCAAAACAGAAGGCTGATCACTGTAGAGTCATCAGCAGAGGCTAGAGTCAATTTCTCTGCTTGTTGCTAGTGTAGGTGGACTGGGATCCGAGGGATGGATCATGTGCCATGGTCCTGATGGAATTCCTTGGATAGTTGTCACAGAGTGAGGTCAGGCTTTCATGTTGAACCATGTTTTTTTTTTTTTTTTCTTTTTTCTCCCATTGCACTCAGGTTGGTGCTCTAGCCCCTGGATACTTTGAATTATATGCCCTACTTTGGGGTTCTGGAGCAAGATATATTTCTGGAGGGTTTCCTATCAATCTCTACTCTAACTGCTGCTAGTTTAGGTCTTAATTTTTTCCTCCCCAGTTTAGGTCTTAATGCTTATTCCCCTAGTCCTCTCTTCCTCTGAAAAGTTAGGTGATGACTCTTAACATGCCATGCAGGCTTCTATCTCCACTGTTCTTTTCTTCCTGGCTTTACTCCCAGATTCCTCTTGGCAGGGAGACTGAGGCTCCTCTGCTTCCTTCCTGTCTCCATCAGTTTATTTTTGCTATAACAGCAGAAGGAACAGACTACTGCATTGCAGTGTGATTGTGATGGAAAAAATGGTGGCATGGGCATGCAGGGCCCAGGAAAGATACAGAAAATGCATTTTCTATTGTCCAAGTTTCAGTCATTTTCTATCATTTCTTTGACCTACCTGCTTAGCTGTGCTCTCATCCTAAACCCAAGGTGGTGGTAGTATGGGTGCTTTCCTCATAGCTGGAAAGGATAGATCTGGGAAAAAGAGATGAAGCCATGAGTAATGTATTTACTCATAACACCTAACAACCCACTTCCAGTTAGTTATTTTTCCATGCCTGTGGCACCAGGGTTCTCTATTTTAATGATTTTTCTATCCAATAGAAAAATGCTGTCACCAGAAGTTAGAATTACCACTCAGCTCACAGGAAAGATGAGATTCCGTCCTGGCCTTGTGGTTTTCATGTCACTAGTTCAAATAAAGAAAAAAAGAGAGAGAGAGAAGAAGGAAAATGTTTCTCTTTCTTGGAACAATAGTCTGAATTTTCAGGGAATGCTAAGATTGTATTGGCAGCATAAGGGAGATGTAGGAATTGCCCTGGGGTGCTATACAGACTACCATAGTGAAAGTGTCAGTCGCTCAGTCATGTGTGACTCTTTGCGACCCCATGGACTGTAACCCACCAGGCTCCTCTGTCCATGGGATTATCCCAGCAGAATACTATATCCAGTGGTAAATTTTATCTAGTGGGTAGATAAAACCTCCTTGTTACTAGCCCTTCAATCTTGCTTCATAAAGGTCACTAATAGTGACCTTACCAAACCATTAGCTTCCGCTAATATGTATAAGTATGGCTCTTTACCTCAACCAGCTTCCCTTTCAGGCTAAATGTATACTGATTGTTTTGAGATTCTGTGTACTGGTCATCTTTGTCTTCCTGAGTCCTTTATAGCCACACCTGCATGCAAACATTGATCTCTTCAGATTAATGTACAAAGCTCAGATACTTTTTCTTCTTGGATATCTTGGGCCATTTTTCTTAACATACTTGAAATTAGCTAATTTCTGTGATTAAAAACAAGACCACTTTATCTGACCGGTATTTACAAGATCAGTAAATTCAGTCAAGGTTTAAATTGAGCAGTTAATATTTACCTTTGTTTACACTGATTTCCTTTTTCCTCCCAGTTTTCAACCATCTATTTTCAAAGAGGAAGTAACCATAGTTGAGCCTTTTTAGTTGGATCAATTGGATTGACCTGACATGAAGAAATTGTATGTCCTTTGAAAATTTAGTCACATTTTGTTGTTCAGTTCAGTTCAGTTGCTCAGTCGTGTCCAACTCTTTGTGACCCCATGGACTGCAGCATACCAGGCCTCCCTGTCCATCACCAGCTCCCAGAGTTTACTCAAACTCATGTCCATTGAGTCAGTGATGCCATCCAACAATCTCATCCTCTGTCATCCCCTTTCCCTCCTGCCTTCAATCTTTCCCAGCATCAGGATCTTTTCCAATGAGTCAGTTCTTTGCATCAGGTAGCCAAAGTATTAGAGTTTCAGCTTCAGCATCAGTCCTTCCAATGAGTCTTCAGGACTGATTTCCTTTAGGATGGACTGGTTCAATCTCCTTGCTGTCTAAGAAACTCTCAAGAGTCTTCTCCAACACCACAGTTCAAAAGCATCAATTCTTCGATACTCAGCTTTCTTTATAGTCCAACTCGCACATCCATACATGACTACTGGAAAAACCAGGGCTTTGACAAGACGGACCTTTGTTGGCAAAGTTATGTCTCTGCTTTTTTTGTTGTTAGGCTTAAGATAATCTCGAATATGAAAAGTACACTCTAAAAATATTTGGGAGTTTTGCAGTCTCCAGACAAGTTAACAAAATATATATTTTATATTTAATAGTACTTTATTAAATATAATGCACTATAGTAAAATGCTCACATCTTAAGTTACGTGTTGATGACTTTTAACTTATCTATATCCTCTCATAACCATTTATAGATACAGGTATGAATTGTTTCCATTGCCCCAGAAAGTCCGAGCATGCTTCTTTTTAGGCCATGCACCATCTGAGAGGATACTGCCATTCTAACTTCTATTCCCATAGATTAGTTTTACCTCTTCTTAAACTTCTTGAAGGAAGTTGGCATTATCTTTATTACCTCCACCATAGTTTGGCCTCAGGTCAAACAACAGGGAGGGAACACAGCCCCTCCCATCAACAGAAAATTGGATGAAAGATTTACTGAGCATGGCTCCACCCATCAGAACAAGACCCGGTTTCCCCCTCTCTCAGTCTCTCCCATCAGGAAGCTTCCATAAGCCTCTTATCCTTATCCCTCAAGGGGCAAACAGAATGAAAACCACAATCACAGAAAACTAATCAAACTGATCACATGGACCACAGCCTTGTCTAACCCATTGAAACTATGAGCCATGCCGTGTAGGGCCATGCAAGATGGACAGGTCATGGTGGAGAGTTCTGACAAAACGTGGTTCCACTGGAAAAGGCAATAGCAAACCACTTCAGTATTCTTGCCTTGAGAACATCATGAACAGCATGAAAAGGCAAAAAGATAGAATACTGAAAGATGAACTCCCCAGGTCGGTAGGTGCCCAATATGCTACAGGAGGTCAGTGGAGAAATAACTCCAGAAAGGATGAAGAGATGGGACCAAAGCAAAAACAGCTCCACGTTGTGGATGTGACTGGTGATAGAAGCAAGGTCTGATACTGTAAAGAACAATATTGCATAGGAACCTGGAATGTTAGGTCCATGAATCAAGGTAAATTGGAAGTGGTCAAACAGGAGATGGCAAGAGTGAATATCAACATTTTAGGAATCAGTGAACTAAAATGGAATGGGTGAATTTAACTCAGATGACCATTATATCTACTACTGTGGGCAAGAATCCCTTAGAAGAAATGGAGTAGCCCTCATAGTCAACAGAAGAATCTAACATGCAGTACTTGGATGCAGTCTCAAAAACAACAGAATGATCTCTGTTCATTTCCAAGGCAAACAATTCAATATCACAGTAATACAAGTCTATGCCCCAACCACTAATGCCGAAGAAGCTGAAGTTGAACAGGTCAATGAAGATCTACAGGAACTTCTAGAACTAATACTAAAGGAAAAGATATCTTTACATTATAGGGGACTGGAATGTAAAAGTAGGATGTCAAGAGCTACCTTGAGTAACAGGCAAATTTTGCCTTGGAGTACAAAATGAAGCAGGGCAAAGGCTAACAGAGTTCTGCCAAGAGAATGCACTGGTCATAACAAACACTGTCTTCCAACAATACAAGAGAAGACTCTACACATGGACATCACCAGATGGTCAATACCAAAATCAGATTGATTATATTCTTTGGACTGAAGGTGGAAAAGCTCTATACAGTCAGCAAAACAAGACTGAGAGCTCACTGTGGCTCAGATCATGAATTCCTTATTGCCAAATTCAGACTTAAATTGAAGAAAGTAGGCAAAACAACTAGACTATTTAGGTATGACCTAAATCAAATCCCTTATGATTATACAGTGGAAGTGACAAATAGACTCAAGGGATTAGATGTGATAGAGTGCCTGAAGAACTATGGATGGAGGTTCTTCACATTGTACAGGAGGCAGTGACCAAGATCATCCCTAAGAAAAAGAAATTAAAAAAGGCAAAATGGTTGCCTGAGGAGGCCTTACAAATAGCTGAGAAAAGAAGAGAAACTAAAGGCAAAGGAGAAAAGGAAAAATATACCCATTTGAATGAAGAGTTCCAAAGAATAGCAAGGAGAAATAAGAAAGCCTTCCTCAGCAATCAATGCAAAGAAATAGAGGAAAACGATAGAATGGGAAAGACTAAAGATCTTCTCAAGAAAATTAGAGATACCAAGGGAATATTTCATGGAAAGATGGGTACAATAAAGGATAGAAATGGTATGGACCTAACAGAAGCAGAAGATATTAAGAAGGGGTGGCAAGAAGACTCAGAAGAACTATACAAAAAAGATCTTTATGACCCAGATAACCATGATGGTGTGATCATTCACCTTGATCCAGAAATCCTGGAATGCAAAGTCAAGTGGGCCTTAAGAAGCATCACTATGAACAAAGCTAGTGGAGGTGATGGAAAACCAGTTGAGCTATTTCAAATCATAAAAGATGATGCTGTGAAAGTGTTGCACTCAATATGCCAGCAAATTTGGAAAACTCAACAGTGGCCACAGGACTGGAAAAGTCAGTTTTTGCTACAGTCCTAAAGAAAGGCAATGCCAAAGAATGCTCAAACTACTGCACAATTGCTGTCACTCATCTCACACACTAGCAAAGTATTGCTCAAAATTCTCCAAGCCAGGCTTCAACAGTATGTGAACCGTGAACTTCCAGATGTTCAAGCCAGATTTAGAAAGGCAGAGGAACCAGAGATCAAATTGTCAACATCTTTTGGATCATCAAAAAAGCAAGAAAGTTCCAGAAAAATATCTACTTCTGTTTTATTGACTGCCAAAGCCTTTGACTGTGTAGATCACAACAAACTACGGAAACTTCTTCAAGAGATGGGAATACCAGACCACCTTACCTGCCTCCTGAAAAATATGTATGCAGGTCAAGAAACAACAGTTTAAATCGGACGAAGAACAATGGACTGGTTCCAAATTGGGAAAGGAGTACGTCAAGGCTGTATATCATCACTCTGCTTATTTAACTTATATGTAGAGTACATCATGCTAAATGTTGGGCTGGAAAAAGCAGAAGCTGGAATCAAGATTGCCCAGAGAAATATCAATAACCTCAGATATGCAGATGGCACCACCCTTATGGCAGAAACCAAAGAAGAATTTAAGAGCCTCTAATCAAAGTGAAAGAAGAGAGTGAAAAAGCTGGCTTAAAACTCAACATTCAGAAAACTAAGGTCATGGCATCCGGTCCCATCACTTCATGGCAAATAGATGGGGAAAAATTGGAAATAGTGACTGACTTTAGTTTTTTGGGCTCCAAAATCACTGCAAATGGTGACCGCAGCTATGAAATTAAAAGACGCTTGTTTCTTGGAAGTTAAGTTATGACCAGCCTAGACACCATATTAAAAAGCAGATACATTACTTTGCAACAAAGGTTCATGTAGTCAAAGCTATGGTTTTTCCAGTAGTCATGTATGGATGTGAGAGTTGGACTATAAAGACAGCTGAGTGCCTAAGAATTGATGGTTTTTGAACTGTGGTGTTGGAGAAGACTCTTTAGAGTCCCTTGGACTGCAAGGAGATCCGACCAGACAATCCTAAAGGAAATCAGTCCTGAATATTCATTGGAAGGACTGTTGCTGAAGCTGAAACTCCAATACTTTGGCTGCCTGATGCGAAGAACTGACTCTTTGTAAAAGACCCTGATGCTGGGAAAGATTGAAGGCAGGAGGAGAAGGCGACGACAGAGGATGAAATGGTTGGAATGCATCATTAACTTGATGGACATGAGTTTGAGTAAACTCTGGGAGTTGGTGATGGACAGGAAAGCCTGGCATGCTGCAGTCCATGGTGTCACAAAGAGTCAGATAAGTGAGTGAGTGAACTGAACTGAACTGAGCTTCTTGAACTTGGAATAGGAAATGGCAATTCATTTTCCAATATTCTTGGCTGGTAAATTCTATGGACAGAGGAGCCAGGCAGACTACAGTCTATAGGGTTGCAAGAAGACCCGGGTTCGATCCCTGGGTTGGGAAGGACCTCTGGAGAAGGAAATGGAAATCCACTCCAGTACTCTTGCCTGGAAAATCCCATGGATGGAAGAGCGTGGTAGGCTACAAGTCCATGGGGTCACAAAGAGTTGGACACGACTGAGCGACTTCACTTGGTCTTGAGCACGCACTTGCGCTTCTTAAATTACATAAAATAATAGAGTATATGTATTTTTTATGACATTTCATTTGGTTTAGCATTTTTGAGGTTTATCTATATCATTGTATTAGTAATTTTCTCTTTTCCATTTGTTTAGCAGTTGTACTGATAGTATTCTATTGTGTGGATATACATAATATTTATCCATTCTCTAGTTCATGAACCAGATTTGGACTTTTCCAATTTTAGACAATAAAATAAGCTGCTATAAACATTCTTTGTAAAAGATATTTTAAATGAGCACAATCATTAATTTCTCTTGGTTGTATACCTAAGAATGAAATTGTTGGATCATAAGGTGTATTTAACTTTTTAATAAACTGTCAAATCATTTCCAAAGTGGTTGTACTGTTTTATAATTCTGTCACAGTGGAAGAATGTTCTAGATGCCAACACTTCATACATGCCAACACTTGCAGTTATTCTAGTTGGAAGCATGTTTATATTTTGAGGTATTAGAGAATATACATTGTTACTGAAATCAAAGAAAGAGTAGGTAAGCGTCAAAAAAAGGACTTATAGCGGAAAAAAAGTACTGGGTTTGGGGAGAAAAGTTTCACATTTGAAGACTTTCAATTAACATCTCAAAGTCACGCCATAACTTGTATTTTTCACTTTAGTCATGAATTAAAACAAAATAAGAAAATAAAAGGACAGCCTAGGACTTTTCACAAAAAGTTAGTATCTGGCATGAAGAACAATAGCTAGCAAAAAAGAAAATAAATTTTGTATTTACTTTAACTGAATATTCTTTTTTTGATTCTTTCGATTTTTATCACTCTAGGCTCTCTACTGGAATGCTCTTCTAGGCTTTCTCTTCTCTTAACTCCTAGACGTAACTCATGTATTATTTCTTATGGGCAAATTTCCTGACCCTAACTTGTGAGGCTGGCCCTAAACAATGTCAACCTTTACCACAAATATGAAATAAATTTATATTTTCTAAGAGGTGTGTTATTTTTGCATAAAGTAGGGATAATACATGATATGATTTTTGGTTATGAGTTGGCACTAAAATTTTAATCTAGATTTGTCATATTTTAAACTGACAGTGGAGTTCTTAACTCCAATGATCTTTTTGAAAATGTGAAAAAAAAGACTAATTTTTTTTTTGCTTTTTAAAAATCTTTTTATTTTATATTGAAGTATAGCCAATTAACAATGTTTTAATAGTTTCAGTTGCACAGCAAAATGACTCAGTCATCCATATTCATGTACATATTCCCCCCAAACTTGAGTTTTTAAAACTAATTGAGGGGGAGAAAAGTCCTATGTACTATAGTTAGTCAATGATTGTACTCACAAAAATGCCTTGCCTTTGAGTCTTGTGTCTTGTATACTTACCATTCATGTTTAACTTGTTTCTTTACATGCCTGTCTCTGTATGGGAGTTAATGACAATCTTGGTAACTGATTAAATCTCACTCTCCATCGCCAAGGCCTAGTATGGTCTTGTTGTTTAGTCACTCAGTCATGTCTGACTGTTTGAAAACTTCATGCATTGTAACCCGCCAGGCTCCTCCGTCTATGGGATTCTCCAGGCAAGAAAACTGGAGTGGGTTGCCATTTCCTTCCCCAGGGGAAAATCTTCCTGACCCAGGGTTCAACCCCCCTTCTCCTGCATTGGCAGGCAGATTCTTTACCACCGGGAAGCCCAGTATGGTATCTATCACATATTAACTGATAATAAATTTTTGTGGAAAGACTGTATTGAATGAAGAAAATGAGAGAGACATACACTGCTTTTAAGTCTGAAGCCCCATGAGCAATGCATGTTACTTTTGCAGAGCTTAGTCAAGAGGAGAAAATTCAGGGTGTCTGGAGAGTTATTTTCTGCTTAGTCCTGGTCATAGATACAATGTCTGAATAAACACTGAGCGTCATGCTATATACTTATACTTAAGAGACTGTACACAAATGTTTATGTGTCAAAATATTTTAAGTTACTAATTATAGATTGATGAACTTTAATAATCTATTCATTTAATAATAATGTGAAGATTGATGGACTTTGCAACTTTAATATTCTATCCCTGTGAAACAGCAAATAATTAACAGTACAATATTTGCTATTTTCCCTCTTATCCAGTCTAAGTTATATTCAGCCACTGGTCTGTGATGTTAAAATCATTACCCTCAGTTACTTAGGGAAAACTGCTAAAATCAGTTTCGAGGAAGGTAGAGTGAAATGGTGAATCCAATTTATAAATTCTTGGAAAGTTCTGAAAAATATTCTTCTCTTTAAGTATAAAAGAGATGAAGCAAGGGTCCAGATTTAATTTAAGTAACTTTTCTCTTTGAATAAGTTGTTTATATAATAACTGAAGAAAGCTGAGCACCGAAGAATTGATGCTTTTGAACTGTGGTGTTGGAGAAGACTCTTAAGAGTCCCTTGGACTGCAAGGAGATCCAGCCAATCCATTCTGAAGGAGATCAGCCCTGGGATTTCTTTGGAAGGAATGATGCTAAAGCTGAAACTCCAGTACTTTGGCCACCTCATGCGAAGAGTTGACTCATTGGAAAAGACTCTGATGCTGGGAGGGATTGGGGGCAGGAGGAAAAGGGGATGACAGAGGATGAGATGGCTGGATGGCATCACTGACTCTATGGACATGAGTCTGAGTGAACTCCGGGAGTTGGTGATGGACAGGAAGGCCTGGCATGCTGCGATTCCTGGGGTCGCAAAGAGTCGGACATGACTGAGTGACTGAACTGAACTGATATTCAGTTATAAAGAAAACTATTTTTCCAGACTTTGGGGCAGTGTTTTAGGTAGGAAAAATATGTTTTATAATGTGATTCTCCTTCTAGAATTATTCATATCTGTGTAGGGTATTTGGCAGGTACTGAACACACTCCATTGTATCTCAGAAGAGAGCAACAGATAATGATGAGTCAGCACAAGCAGTTCCAAATTGAAACATTCAGAGAGTCACTGTATTTCCCTTGTTCTCAGTAAGCACTTCCAGTGTTTATTTCAAAAATAAAATAAAAGTTCAGGACTCTGAATGTGTCAGCAACATGCCTTTTCTCTAAACAGATTATGTTGCAATATTTTCCTGATGATTCAAAACTATAAACTTAAATTTAATTAAAAAGACATCAAACTACAATAAATTTGCACCAGAACTTCATTTATGTACTTTGTCTGAAATTAGGCCATTTCATTAATCGCTCTTCATGCCAAAGACAGCAGTTCCTGTTAGTCTGTAAACATTCTTTAAACATTACATGTGGTTTCTTGGTGTTTGCTGTCATTTTGAGCATTATGCTTTCTATTCTTTACCTACTTTGGTAAATTAAGGATTTGGGTTTAAATTTATTTACCTTAAAAGGCTGTGATTAACATGGAGAAGTCAAAGGAAAATAGCTCAAAAGAAGTCTCAACAAATACTCAATATTTAAAATAATAATTTAGCGGTAATATTTATTATGAATAATTCTCATTCTAGAGAAGGTGAGTGAAGAATATGTACTTCAGTTCAGTCACTCAGTCTGTCTGACTCTTTGCGGACTATGTACTTACTACAGCTTGATGATAAATACTTAAAATACGAGAAACACTTCTTAGACATACTTATTTCTAGCATTTACCTGGTATTGATAATGCATTGATAGTGCTTCAGTGGATGGACATATGTTTTGGTGGATGTGCCAAAAAAAGTATATCAGCTGTTAGAAAACAAGACTGACTTTCCTTCGTCTATTTTCTTTTTTCTTTATGCATTTGATCCCATTACATCTCATTTTCCCCATTTGTTCAATGGCAATAATAAAGCTTTCTTTCTTTTTTTTTTTTTTTTCACGGTCATGTTGGCTATAGGGCTCATACAAAATAATGTCTATAGATAGCTCAAAAGTCATGACATGCTACATAATTATATTAGACTTCATATTAATGCTGAGTAATATCATAATATCTCTTACCCTACTCTTCTTGTAGTAATTTTTACTTCCTCATTTACTCCAAATGGATCCAAATAGGGTCTCTGTGGATTACCTATGAGGGCAGGAGGATTCTGGAAGCCCACTTATCCATATAGGAAACAGAGGTTAGAAAGATTATAAAAGAGGAAAAGAGGAGAGCTGTTTTCATTTATCTCTAAATTTCTTGCAAGTATTTACTTGTAAAGAGAAGTGGATAATAATGAGGAAAGGATGTAAGACGTTATTTCTCTAAACCTCTAAAGAAAAGACTGCTGCTGCTAAGTTGCTTCAGTCGTGTCCAACTCTGTGCGACCCCATAGATGGCAGCCCACCAGGCTCTGCCGTCCCTGGGATTTTCCAGGCAAGAACACTGGAGTGGGTTGCTATTTCCTTCTCCAATTCATGAAAGTGAAAAGTGAAAATGAAGTCGCTCAGTCGTGTCTGACTCTTCACGACCCCATGGACTGCAGCCCAGCAGGCTCCTCCATCCATGGCATTTTCCAGGCAAGAGTACTGGAGTGAGTGGGCTGCCATTGCCTTCTCCGAAGAAAAGACTAGATCCTATTTTTCAGAGGAAATTTTATGCTAACCCACAATATATGAAGGAGATAAGAGGTTTACACAGCACTGTCACCAACCCTTTCCCATTTCTCAGTGCCAAACGCCCAAGAGCTGTCAGAAGAATGTGAGGACTCAGCAGAGAACAGACTGAAATTCACTACCCTAGCCATGTCTACCAGGGTACTGTGGCTAGGAAGGGGTAGAGGTATGAAGAGGGCAGGGTAGAGGGTGAAAGGATGAGCTAAGATTTAACAAAGTATCTGTTATGAGCCAGATATGATACAGATGTCATTATGTATAAGCTGTACAATATCCATGCAGTGAAAGTGAAAGTGGACATTCAAGGAGGTTGCATCCCTAGGTTTATACTGGATAATGGAACCTGCCGGGGTCCAGCCCCAGTGGATACAGGGAATTCAAAGGGGAGACGGCTTCGGCGATCAGGAAACAACAGCTTATTTAAATGTTAATTAAAGATATAAAGAGTGGTTAAATAAGGATAGCTCAGTGAGGAAATTCAGTGGAGAAAAGAGGCTGAATAATTCAGCCAGAAGGTGAGAGAAAGAACGACATGGGGAGACCAAGTTTCTGAGAACAAGGCCCGCGCTTTATTTTCCAAAGTAGTTTTTATACCTTAAGTTATGCATAGAGGATAATGGGGGAAGGGGTAGAGTCATGCAGTAAGCCAGGCTTTCTTCCTGCAAACTTATCCTATGCAAAAGTTTAGGTGATTTGCATCATCTTCTGGCCCGGAGGCCTGTTAACATTTTAAGACCCTTTCTTCAGAAAACTTATTTTTCTCTAAAGGTGACTAGTCAGGCGCCACCCTCCAAAAGCATTAGATAAAGTTTCATTCCTATAGGGCAAAGGTGTGGTGGGCTATAACAAGAAAAAGAATCAACTCAAGGGTCCAAGGTTACAAACATTAAAGCTACTACTTACACCAATTATATTAATCAATACACTGCCAGGGACACAGCAGGTAAGGGATATGGAAACTTAGCAGCAAACATTGGCCCAACAAGTGAAAAACCCTTCACCAATACAATTTCTAATCAATCTTTTAACTGCTCAAAGGAATCTGTATTTAGACAGTTTAGAACATCTCATGCCTCTCACAGCTGGGAGGCTCTGAACAATCACATGTGGCCGGAAAAACCTATTCAGGCAGGCTAGAGGACTTCCAAAGGAGTTTATAGGTTGAAACACTGTTACACCCAGGAATTATTAACTGGAGCTGTAAGTTAACTCTTTTTTCAGAGAGAGGTAGTGGGGGACAGCCCCCCGTAAAGTCAGAGGTGTAGGTGAGAGCACAAAGCAGAAAGTAGGCAGACTGGTTTTGGGGGTAGATGCTCGAGAATTTCCAGGGGGACTCCTGAGGCTCGATCCCGCCTTTGCGTGTGCCGAGCCTCCTTCCTCATGACCTTTGCCACGAGTGGAGCTCCTCATCGCCAGCTCCTGGCAGGAACCAGTATTCAGACTAAGGTTTGTTTCCAAAGACTGTTCTTTGGTTGAGGCAGAAACTCAGTAATGTTTGGCTGCAGCCCCTAATACTATGTTTTGGGGAAAATAGGTGCTTTTCTATTCCACATGGAGTGAAATGTCACAGCATTTAGCTGAAGAGGATAGCATAGTGTTGGTAAATCAGATGGATCCACTTTGTATCACCCCTTTCTCTCCATAAAATCTTTGCATTGCCTCTACAAGCTATCTGGAAGGTGGGCATTGCATTTTATTTGTCTTTTGTTTAAACCAAGAAGTAAAAGTAATTTGCTAGGTTGGTAGTGTAAAATACAAATTACAGATGAGATGAGCCAACAATTTGGCTGTCTCTAAATTTGTTTATGAGAGACTTTTAGTAAAAAATATCTTTTGTCTTGTAATACAAAGAACAGCAGTAATTTTGATAGTGAAGTTGAATAAAATGTATGCAAAAGAGATATTGCCATGAGATAGCCGTATTTACCTCAGTGGTGGTACAGTGGTAAAGAATCTGCCTGCAAATGCAGGAGCCACAGGAGACACGGTTTCGATCTCTGGATTGGGAAGATCCCTTGGTGGAGGAAATGGCAACCCACTCCAGTATTCTTGCCAGGAAAATCCCATGGACAGAGGAGCCTGGTGGGCTACAGTCCATGGGGTCACAAAGAGTTGGACGTGACTGAGTATGCATGCACCAACTATATTTAGACTAATACTCAACCCACACTTATGTACAGCATTTCCTGTCAGTGTTACAAAATGGAGACATTGCTTAGGTGAACTGAACCAAAGGTAACAAAGAAAGAGAAATGATTTCCTATTCTGACCCTAAAATCAGGGTGTAAATTTGTTCTTTAAAAATGAAGCTGAGCAACTTGTGTTTCTATCCATGACAGAGTAACTTGTACCAATCCAGACCTCCTGCCAAACACAACTATAAAACTGAACAAAGTGTCCAAGACAACTTTTTTCCAGGCATTAAAAAAAATGGTCAATGAAGGACTGCAAGCCCTGAGAAGTTGGCCTCCGCATGGACCCAGCTTTCCACTGGGTTCCTTTCTTGCTGCTGTGCAGGGAGGTGGAGCCAAGAAGAGCTGAAGTCTCAGTGACTGGTCTCAATGGGGACCAGTCTTAGCACATGTAGAATTGGAATCCCAGAGAAAAATGAGAAAGAGAAGAGAGTATAAAATGTGTTTGAAGAAGTAGTGCCCCCCAAATCCTCAGATTTGAAGGACCCTCTCAATTTCTGAATCCAAGAAGCTGAACAAATAAAACCATACCATAGAATATCATATTCAAGCTGCTGAAAACTAAACAGAAAAAATATATTAATTCTGGGAACAAGGATACAAACTTTTTTTATCAGAGCAGTAGAGACCTGAATACAATTAAAAAAGATTTTTAAAGTGTTGAAAGAGGGGAAAATATATGAATCTAAAATTCTATCATTAAATTGTAGAAAATTCTAAAATTCTGTGGAAATTGTGGAAAGCAGAGTGATGTCTCCCCTCCCCAAAATGCCAAACTCTAATCACCAGAAGCTGTGAATATGTTACTTTATATGACAAAATGGACTTTACAGATGTGATTAAGGTTACAGGCTTTGAGATGGGAGAGATTATTCCGAATTATCTAGGCAGCAAATATAATCACATGTAATCAAATATAATCATCATCCTTAAAAGCGGAGGCTTTCCCAGCTATGGGGAGATATGACTGTGGAATAAGAATCAGAGAAATGTGGGTAGCTGGCTATGAAGATGGTTATGAGCCAAGGGAATGCATTCAGCCTGTAAAAGCTTGAAAAGGCAAAGGCATGAATTCTCTCCCAGAGCCTCTAGAAAGAACACAGCCCCCTCCAGCTTGCTTTTTGCCCAGTGAGACACAAGCTGGTCTTCTGAACTCTAAAATAATATTTGCTGCCTTAAGCCACTACCTTTGTGGTAATTTGTTATGGTAGCAACACAAAACTGATGTAATATCCTTCAAGTATTGAAGAGAAATTCATATTTAACAGACTTGTATTACAAGACATTTTCACAAAGCAAGAGGTGAGAGAACTAGTCATCAGAAGAAATAAGCTACAAGAAACACTAAAGGAAGTTCTTCTTGGTGAAGGGAAAAGATCAGATCTATGGGGTTGAATGACTAGCACTGGAAATGGTAAATCTGTCCTTTGTTGCTGGTATTATTGTTGGATAGGAGTAACACTCTTCCAACTCTATATCCTGAGTGGAATCTAGACGTCAACAAATGCCCCATAAATGCAATGGCACGAGTTGCAAGTGAAAGAATGATAAAAGAGAGTCCCTGCCAAAAACATAAGAACGCTGGTGTAGCTACATTGACATCAGACAAGTGGACTTTCAGATCAGGAGCAAGATCAGAGGTAAAGAGAGTACTTTGAAATGACAAAGGGGCCACTTTGTCAGTAAGGCATAAAAATCTTTAATGTGTAGGCACCTAATCAGAGAACTTAAAAGTACGTGAACCAAAAATCTAACAGAACTATAACGGGAAAATAGACAAGTCTGTAATTTCACTTAGATATTTTGGAAGCCTTTTCTCAGTGACTGACAGCACAAGCTGACAGAAAAATTCAATAAGAATATAGATACAGAAAATCTGAACAATATCACCAGTCACCTGAACCTAGTCACTATTCATAGACCCCTATACTCAGTAATTGCAGAATATACACCTCTTTTAAGTCCTCATGGAATAGTCACCTAGATCATATGCTGGACCTTAATATAAATCTCAATCAAGGACTTAAAGTGTACAGAGTATGTTTCCTTAACTAGTGTAACAATTAGAAATCAATAACAACATTATATCAAGGAAATTTTCATGTATTTGGAAATTAAACAAGACACTTCCAAATAATCCATGGATCAAAGAAGTACTCACCAAGGAAAATCAGACAATATTTTGAACCAAATGATAATAGAAAGCACCACATATCAAAATTTGAGATGCAGCTAGAGTGGTTCTTAGAGGGAAATTTGTAGATTAAAATGCTTACAATGGTAAGAAAGAAAAAATTTAAAAAAACCAGTCACTTTCTAATGCTCAATAAATTATTAGTTTTTAATCTCTATTAGTGGTATCATCCGGAGAAGGCAATGGCACCCCACTCCAGTACTCTTGCCTGGAAAATCTCATGGACGGAGGAGCCTGGTGGGCTGCAGTCCATGGGGTTGCTAGGAGTCAGACACGACTGAGTGACTTCACTTTCACTTTTCACTTTCATGCATTGGAGAAGGAAATGGCAACCCACTCCAGTGTTCTTGCCTGGAGAATCCCAGGGACGGGGAGCCTGGTGGGCTGCCGTCTATGGGGTCACACAGAGTCGGACACGACTGAAGCGACTTAGCAAAGCAAAGCAAAGGTGGTATCATCTATATAGGAGGTTTGGCAAACAAAGTTTAGAAAACTTTTAAAAAATCTGTACCTGCGCTGTATGTTAATACTACCTGTAGTATTTATGATCAATGATCTTTCTTAAACTTGACAAGGAATTTCATTAGCAAAGATCCCATCTCCTGGTGAAGGAAAAGAGCTAAGAGACCGGCTTCCATCTTTTCTCTCCACCACTCTCTCTTTTGGTTCAGTTTCCTCATCTGAAAAGAAAAATATATCTGGTTTACGTATTCCAAAAAATTGTTCTGGAAAATGAAGCACTATTTAAATCTAAAATGTTAAATGCCAAAAAAGTTGAGATGATTATGATCATCAATGAATGGAGCTATAAAATATTCCTGCTTCTATCTTTTATTTACTGCTTGTTTCAAGGACACTACCATTCTCTCTGATTTTTAAATGTGACCTTGAACTCAGTAAAAGTTTTGATATTACAGTCTTCTGTGGTGGCTTCCCTGGTGGCTCCGATGATAAAGAATCCTCTCTCCTGCAAGAGACCGGGTTCGATCCCTGAGTTGAAAGATCCCCTGGAGAAGGGAATGGCAACCCATCCCAGTATTCTTGCCTAGAGAATCCCATGGACAGAGGAGCCTGGCAGGCTAAAATTCATGGGGTGGCAAAGAGTTGGACATGACTGATGGACTAACACTTTCACTTTCATGGAAATCACTGCAAAACTAGGCTGGAAAAGAAAAACTATCTGGCTACTACAGTTAGGTGCCTGCGTCGCTTCTGTGGCCAGTGATACCTGTTAAGTCCCATTCACAAACTCCCTCACCTGATCTCTCTCTAGTCTCCAGCTTCAGTTACTCCACTTAGATCTAAAATTTTGGGTTCCGCATCATGCCTTTGGGTATGTGATCATACAGTACTTGTGCACTGAATGTTTTTCAGAATTTCTTATCTGGAAATCCTATTATGATCCCATCTATTTCTAGTTCAGGCATCCTCTTCCTCAGGAGACCTTTCTTGAATCTTCTAATGAGCTGACTCTCCCACCTCCTACTCCTACAGAATTCCTCATGGAGTGCAGTCCTGGAGTCCTCCACACTGTGCTGATCTGTGTGAGAGTCTGCCTCTGTTAACAGACGCTGAGTTCTACAAGGGAAGGACCATATTTTATTCATTTTTGTACCCGTAAGGTATAGGAACTTCCCTGGTGGCTCAACGGTAAAGAATCTGCCTGCCAATGAAGGAGATGTAGGAGATCTGGGTCCAGTCCCTGGGCTGGGAAGATCCCCTGGGGGAGGGCATGGCCACCCACTCCAGTTTTCTTGCCTGGAGAATCCCAAGGACAGAGGAGCCTGATGGGCTATGGCCCATGGGGTTGCAAAGAGTCGGACATGATTGAGGAAACACACAGGTGTAATATAGCACCTAGTGAATATCAATAAATATTCACTGAGTTTCTAAAAATTGAATTTATTTGGTTATATTTATGAATCTTGAACATATAGTGGCTAGAAGCAAAACTTTTAAAAAGCCATAAGGAAATTATGGAATTTTCAGAGCTTTTTTTAAAAAAATATATACTTTCCACTAAATATTAAAAGTATTAATAAAATATTAAAATTAATATAAATGAAAATTCAGAAGCATTTTCTTTCAATAAACTTGATATATGGAAATCTTATATTTATGGGGTTAAAATGGAAAACTTGGAAGTGATTCTTCATTTAATAAAAGAGTCTTTGTTTTAAAAATAAGGCATAAGATTACTTTAAATGGTAAACTGTTTGTAGACATTAACCTAACCAAAAGGATGTTTAAAATGCCTATTTGCCAGGAATGTGTGATATGCACAAAGTTAGGTATATCTGTATCTTAATAGAATGTGTTCTTCATGCCTGCAAGATTTTCCTTAAATTTTAGAAGCATAGGATGTATTTCAGAAAGATTATATATTATTTCAACTAAAATATTCAAAGTGGGATTGATTGCCATGACTACTTCAACCAATATGGGGAAATTGGAAGAATATCTCAACAGGAAAAAAGCAGGAACTGCCAAAGCCCAAAATAAGTTCCTCCGAGAATTGGGGAGTCCTGGCCTCGACAGGATATAGAACAGGAATTTTCCCTTTGCTTAGCAATTTGGGCTACATCCAAAACTGTGGGCAAATAGTGATAGCTGTTTCACATTCTAAAGAGAGACACTAAACATGTCCTTCATAGAATGTGCTAAGATGTGGTCTAGTCATCAACTGCTGTCACTTCAAAGAACACATGTAACATTCTGGAGATTCATTAGAGGCTAATTTCTTATGGAAATTTGTAGGAATAGAGAGAGCATTGTGGTGAGGGAGGCTAAGGAGCTATGACCTCATATTTAGTCAAGTGAGAAGACTGCAGGAAACATCTTTCAAGAAAAGATGGTGAGGAGAGACATGCTTGCTAGCTGGGAAGATGCTGTTAACACAGAATGTCAGAAATTCCTTGGGAGAGTTTGAAATGTGTCCTCCAGGGCAATGTTTTCAATGGACTGTTACTTGGATAAAATGTAGTAAAACTGAATTTCAAAAAAAAATGAAATAACAAAACTTCACTGATTATACACCCTGTGTACTTGTGTCAAATTGTTATAAACATTTCTAAAGAGTATAGCACTCTTAATTTCTCTACTTATTTTTTCATAAATTGGTAACAGACTATTCAGGGAACAGCATGGAATATCCAGACCTCAGGTTAAGTAGCACTGCTCTAGATCAAAGCTTTACCTGGAAAGCCAGTTAAAATGCTCATTCTGAGCTCTGGAGAGAAGCTTTGAGTTGGAGGAGAAATTAAAGTTTTGGTATTTGATTAGATTTTTTTTTTTTTAGTTCCCCAAAAGTTCTATTGTCCCTGAAATTAAGCAAAAAGTTGTAGAATATGCCCAAGATTCACTGAGTGGTAGAGAAGGTAAACATGACAGCAAGTTTGAGAAAGGTTTTAGAGACAAATTGGAATTTTGTTTGTTCCCCATCCTTCCAATCTCATTTAATAAACTGGCTCATGTTGCATAAATGATGGTCATTTGGATGCCCTGTTTGTCACATCTTTACTCAGCAGCCTGACACTGGCTACATTGCCAGGAAATGCCAACCAACTTTTCCAAGACACATTTCAGAATTTAATATTTCCATATCATTAAATTATCTTTTTTAAAACTTTCTGTATGTTTGTCTTGTTCCTTTGTTTATGGCAGAAAATTTCAAGCCATTAGCTTTGGAATCTCTCTTGTTCTGAATGGAATGGGCTCAGAAGGTGGAGATGATTGAAGGAAATTGGTTAGCATGCTACTGATTGCAAGTAATAGAAACCCAGGTGCCAAATGTCTTAAATGACAGTAATATCTCACTTGCTAAGTCCTAAGAAGAGTGGGCCTCGGGGCTATTGTACCATGCTGTGCTGTGCTTAGTTGCTCAGTAATGTCCGACTCTTTGTGACCCCGTGGACTGTAGCTGTCCAGGCTCCTCTGTCCATGGGAATTCTCCAGGCAAGAATACTCGAGTGGGTTGCCATTCCCTCCTTGAGAGGATCTTCCTAACCTAGTGATCAAACCCAGGTTTCCCGCATTGCAGGTAGATTCTTTACTGTCTTGCCTCAGTGTTATCAAAATGATATTAAGCGTGTTTAAAAAAAAAAAAAAAACTTTCTGTATTCTCCTATTCTTTGAGTTTGCTTCATCTTAATACTGGTAGAAAGAAGGCTGAATCATTTCTAAGCAGCCAATTTGTGGGCAGTAATACTCAGATGTGGAAGAAAGAGTCTCTGCTTATGCAGAGACTCTCTTTCTAGAATCCCCCATCAGCCTTTTCTTACATTTTCTTGTTCAGCATTGGATCACATTCCCATTCCCAAATCAATTTTTGGCAAAGAAGATGGAATTAGCCACATTCCACTGAGTCTGGCTCTGGAGTTGAGGTGCATAGGGAGGAAAGTTGGGACTTAGTCAAAATTAGTTCTGCTCAGAAAAGGAAAGAAGAGGGAATGGGTGCTGGGTAAGCACCAATATTGTTCTGCAAAGACCATATGTAGGTTTCTAATCTCAGTGAAACTGTCCTTCCAGTGGATAGAGAGCTACGACACACTGTATGATGGGATGTGTATGTCTAAGGTGAACTAGGCAGTGTATGGATGCAACCCACTTACGGAAACTGCTGTCTGAGTGACATGACATCGTATGCATCATCACAAAGGCACAGATTATGAAACGGCTCATACCTAGACTGGTTTTAAATTTTAAGGCCTCTCTAAGAAGACATCGTATTTCAGTGGAGGGTCTTTATAAAAAGTAGATCTCTCAGATACCTAATCGCCTTAATTTTGCACTAGATAACCATGTCCTCGTTAGATGTGTCATACTGAAGTTTTAAAATGCCTTCTTTTAGTTGTATGAAACCTTTGCTTTGAACTAGGGTAAGAAAAGAAGAAATATGTTTTTATGAATTTGGTAGTTTTCCCGTCATTGTTATAAGTGGAAAGTTATGAACATTTTAAGAAATACTGTCTTTTCTAAGTGGTTGACTGTCAAATTACTATAGTTATGCCCTGAGATAGAGGTGAAATCTTTATAAAACCTTCAACTCTAGAAGATTAGATAAGCTTATGGGGTTTTAAAGCATATTTTTCTAGCACTAATTTCTTTAAACTTTTCTTAGAGCCATAATGTTTAATTCTTATTTTTCCTGTATAATACCTGAGCATGATAGTATGGTTGGAAATTTCATTCTACCAGGTCTATTATTCTACACAGTGATAAAAATATTTAACGTTAGACTAATGCCTTTTCCCCCAAATACTTGGGGAAAAATTTCACTCCTTTTGTTTCAAGAAGGGGGACCCCCTTCCAGGGCCCGAAACTGGACTCTCGTCTAACACTCAGAAATGAATTGTCCAAGGAGACACATGTGCTGACAAAGCAAGAGATTTTATTGGAGAAGGACATCCAGGTGAACAGTAGGGTAAGGGAACCCGGGAGAACTGCTTTGCCACTTGGCTCGCAGTCTCGGGTTTTATGGTGATGGGATTAGTTTCCTGGTTGTCTTCAGCCAATCATTCTGACTCAGAGTCCTTCCTGTTGGTGCAAGCCTTGTTCAGTCAAGATAGATGCCAGCAAGAAGGATTCTGGGAGGTGATTGGACATGTGGTGTCTCCTTTTGACCTTTCCCAAACTCTTCTGGTTGGTGGTGGCTTATTAGTTCTGTGTTCCTTATCAGTACCTCCTGTTGTAAAACAGCTCAAGCAGATGGTTACTTTGGTGCCTGGTGGGCGGTTTCAGTTGGTGTGCTTCCCCTAACAGTTTTACTGGCAGTTTATATTAATGTTCCTTACCTTGAATGACAAATATAGAAGAAAGAGAAATTCCAAAAGAAAGACATTGTTTTTTTTTTCTTTTTTTTTTTAGAAGATATTTTTCTTTCATAATTTTTCTTGGTTACATGGCTTAGTTTTAAGTTCCCATCTTCTCCATCTTTATTTCTTGTTTACTCCAGTAATGCAACTTGACCTTGACTTTAAGGTCAAAGCATTTTCAGACTGTGCAGTCAGCAGAGAAGAGAAAAAAATCAATGTGAAGCATATTAGAGAAGAATAAGGGTAAAAGTAATGCAGAAGTGCTGGGAAGTCATGTAGGAATTAGAAACAACTGAGGTAATACTGTCAGTACTTGGATATATACTACACTGAGATTTTTTTCTACAGGAGTAGCTTAGAATTATGGTAATTTGAGGCCAAGACCATTTTCAAAGCATTTGTGGAAGCTAAAAATTGCTTTTGACATGTAAAAATGAGACTTGTTTCATTTGCACCTCCCCCAAACTTGTTTTTCCGTCTCTTCTTGTCTTGAAAGCAGGCGAGAAGCCAGTCCATAGTCCTGGTAGGGCACCTAAGTTTAGGAATGCTTTGTAAGGCTTCATAGCTGAAAACTGCACTGAAAACAATTTTGAGGTCTTTTATAGCAGCATTGAAAGTAAACCTAGTTTTGAATGAGAACATATTTTGATTTTATAAAGATTTATACCCCATGTAAAAACTAAAATGGGTTGACTAGAATCATGGTGAACATTTTGATCATCAAACTATCCATGTAGCCCTTCTAGAATCCAGCTACAGACCTTGGAAAGAAAGAAAACAAAATGTTAGATCGATTGTCATTTATGACCGAGTGTATCTTCCCTTTTCTTCTTTATTTACCATTGGATTCAAACACAAATGAGGCATAGAAAGAAAAAAATCCCACTGTTTGTTGAAGCTTGTTGTTGTTTAGTTGCTAAGTCATGTCCGACTCTTCTGCAAGCCCATGGAATGTAGCCTCCCAGGCTCCTCTGTCCATGGAATTTTCTTGCCAAGAATAGTGGAATGGGGTGCCATTTCCTTTTGCAAGGGATCTTCCCAACCTAACAATCGAATCTGGATCTCCTGCACTGGCAGGCAGATTCTTTATCACTGCGCCATCTGGGACCATTGAAAAATAGAGTTTGTCTGATTTTAAGTTATTATTAAGCCTAAACAGATACTGTTGTATTATCTGTAAAATGTAAAACATTTTCTTAAGAAGGTTAATGTTAAATATATGGCCATTTCTCTAAAAATCTATAAATGTGTTCTCTTTTTGGAATGGCAACCCACTCCAGTATTCTTGCCTGGAGAATCCCATGGACAGAGGAGCCTGGCAGGCTATAATCCATGGGGTTGCAAAGAGTTGACACAACTGAAGCAGCTTAGCACACAACATAACAACATACTTGGGATAGAGAGACTTGTTCAATAACTCAGATTATTAGACATATATGTTAGGGATGATTATGTCTAAAGTGAAGTCTTTATCATCTAACGTTCTTTCAAAGCTTGTTGCTTTTGCACTCACCTCACACACTAAATTCTATAAACGCACAGCAAGAATACACTGAGAACAGAGCTCTGGTTGGCTCACTGATAACCATGAATGTCAGTTACTGGCAAAAATGGGTATTGATGATTTTGCCCATATTACAGCTAAAAGTGAGGAAGATTGAAAAGCACTTTCCCCCGCTTAGGAAGCATTTGAAATAATTCCCTGGAAAAAAAAAAAATCTATATTATGGGCTGAGTAGGAGATGATACAAGTTAAGCCATTACTTTGATCAGTAGAGTAAGTTCAAAGATTGTTTCAGCTACATCTTATCTTACATCTACGTCTAATTTCAAATTTGACGGTCTCCCTTAAAGAGTCAAAAAAGACAGGATCTTCCAAGCTGAGTCAAATATGTGCATCTTAATTCATGGAAAATCAGCTGGGAAACAAGAAAGAGTCTCTCCACTAACATTGATTTTTCTTATATTTATTTTTTCAGTCTGAACACTCCAGGCAAAAATTCACTTGGCTTCAACTAATTTGCAAATACCATCATTCATTGCTGTTTTGCTACCCATTTCTCAAATCTCAATTAAATGTGATGACAGTTTACTTGCTAGAAACACAGAAAGGTTCTTTCCCAACCAGAGGTCTTCACTCATTTCCTGCTAGTGGACTTGGCAAGCAGAGTCAAAACATCCATTACTGAGTCTGAGTTTTAATTTGGAAGGTTATTGCCAAAGTCAGCTAAATAATTATAAAATCCTTTAAAAATGCAAACGGCAACAGAAATGTATAGTAACAGCTGAGAACAATCTATATGTCAGGAAAACTGTTTACAATGGATTTTTGAAAGAGTGAATTTTAGATTGCTAGTTTCCCTAACATTCTGAGTCACCCCTAGGATGAACTAAAAACAATCTTCTCTCTGTAACTATGTTATGTGTTAAAACCAAAAACAATAAAAAATTACTCTGCAAGTCTTGATGCTCTGGTTCTGACACCACATTCCTTGTAAAACTAAAAGTGAGGAGTGAGATGAAACACAGTTTTGGCCTAAAAAAATTGCCAGTTGAGAAAGAAAAGAAAGTATGGCTTACTTTTCTCTTATTTCTTCTACATAAATAAATTAATATAAATATAATTAAATATAAACTTGGTGTGGTATTTCTTTGAGATGAGACCTAAATAAATCATAGAATGTTAGATGGGTACCCACTTCAAGTTAACAGGTACTCAACAAATGTTAGCTACAAAGGATAAAAAACAATCAAGAGGTTTTTTTTGACAGAGAGCAACTGGTCAATCTGCTTCTCTGCAGCTGAAAAACTGAAGCCCAAGTGGTTAAGACACTCATCTAACTGGTACAGTGGGTGACCAGCAGTTCAAAATAGTAACTCCTCATCTCATCACTGTCACAGAACCTCTTTGGGCCTCAGCTCATCACTTGATAACAAGAGTCACTCTTCTTGCTCAAGGGTTATTGATCAAGGGTAATAAAGTTTTTGAGAATTTTTTTTAAACTTTAATTCATGGTACAGTGTTTTGCATGTAGCAGGCACCTCATAAATTCTCAAGGAATGGAATTTGTCAAATAGCTGTGGTGAGGGCTGGCTCTGATTCACTTCTCAAAGCTCACTGTGCAGGCTGGGACCCTTTACTCAGGCATATGCAGGAAGCACCTCTGACTTTAGTATAGGTAACAACATGGGGGTGCAAACACCTGCTCTGTGGGAACAGAGAAGGGCGGCCTCTACCTGGTTATGGAGTGCCATGATGGAGACAACTTTTCTTTTGTCAGAAACTAGGAGTGCTCTGCTTGACCCTGCTGTGAACTCCCACTGAAATATTTAGAAGGCAAGTCTTCTCTGCCAATCTACCTGCTCGGACAACTTTCATTTCACCTGCTTTTCTTTCTAAGACAGAAAAATCAGTTGTCAAGTATTTCCCCTGCATGGTGTCTTCCAGTCCTGGAGCAAGAACTAGGGGCAGACTGGCTGGCCTCTATTGCCTGCCTGGCTCCTTTCCTTGCTGGTGTGTGTTGTCTGGCAGGACTGGCTTATATAGGAACATACAGGAGATGTGGCAAAGGGCAACTGGCTCTGAAAGTGAGAAAAAAAGAAAATAATGGAAACTCACTTAATACTGAAATGTTTTGGGGGGGGTCTTATACCCCCGGTCTTTGTTTTGGCTGCTCTTAGGGATAGGTTGTGTTGTTTGCTGACGTAAACAAAAAAGTCTATTCTGGCTTTCTTTGTCAATAATCACATTACACAGTTTGGCTAAATGAGGTTTTAAAAAGGGAAAGACTCTGGGAATGTTTGTAGAGAGTTCAGTGAGTAGAGATGGGCAGGACTTCAGCCACTTCCATCTTGCTCTCTGCCTTTACTTTCGCTGTTTCCCTTTTGCCCATCCTTCTTTCCCCATTAATCACTAGGCTCCCAGCACCAGCATTGCAGGATATCCTTGGTGCCTATCTGGAGAGAGGAGGAGGAAAAGTAGAGTTAGAAGAGAAGGGAAGCAAAAGATAGGGAAAGGATACCATCACAAACAGCTTTGCAGTGCATAAATCCCTGCACATATCTATTGAATGACAGTCTTATCTTAACTCCAAGTAGTTCTTTAACATCATGGCTTATCAATACTCATGAACTCCTAGAACAAGGGATTAGTGCATTGTGGTCCAGCAAATGAGCAGCACACAGAGATCCTAGATTTGTGAAACCGTGTGGCCATTGGAGTTATATGAGCTGTATGATCGATGTCAATTCTCTTTGTCTCTCTGAGCCTCAGCTTTCTCATCTACTAGACAGGGATAACGCCCACTCTGTTTTTTTCACTAAGTATTTCATCAC
The DNA here is from genome assembly GCF_019923935.1 of Bubalus bubalis. Lineage (NCBI taxonomy): Eukaryota > Metazoa > Chordata > Mammalia > Artiodactyla > Bovidae > Bubalus > Bubalus bubalis. The sequence goes on along the minus strand of NC_059157.1, from coordinate 134,595,747 downwards.
AAAGAAATGGTTCATGGTCTATGAAACCATAAAGCGTGTTGCCACTTAAGGATATACAATAATTTATAATTTTATTTCTATTTTTTCTTACAGAAGAATTTATAAACTGAATGTAGAGTTGAACTTCGATTCTGCAGTGGATAGACATTTTGCTGGCCATAAGTTCTATTCACTCAGATGGGCGTGTCCTTCCCTGAAAAGGTTACCCAGGCATTTCTGTGGACTGCATTTGGTACCTTATGTGCCTTCATAGGTCCAGTCCTGGGCTCCTGCCACTCCTTGGCATCAACCTCTACCGATCTGAAGAACAGAGCCTTGCCCAACAGTCTGACCCCAAAGCCCTCCATGCTTGAGGCCCATAAGTTGGCTGTCTCCTGGGAAATAAGTAGGGAAGATCTTCCTGGTTTTTCTGTTGCTTTAGTCGCTTAGTCTAGCCTACCAGGCTCCTCTGTCCATTGGGTTTCCCAGGCAAGAATACTAGAGTGGATTTCCATTTCCTTCTCCAGGAGATCTTCCCATCCCAGGGATTGAACCTGCATCTTCTGCATTGTCAGGTGGATTCTTTACAACTGAGCCTCTGAAGCCCTGCTTTTGCTGTTGCAGCTGTTTAAATGGGCCCCTCTGTAGCGAGGCGAGGGGGTGGCGGGGGGGACAGGGTGTCCTTGACACATCGAGCTCCTGGGGTGGGGCTGTTGTGGTAGCAGGAGGGCCGGCCGTTGTTCCGATCCCCTCTCACTCACTCTCCATCATGGACCGGCCGTTGTTCCGATCCCCTCTCACTCACTCTCCATCATGGACCGGCCGTTGTTCCGATCGCCTCTCACTCACTCTCCATCATGGACCGGCCGTTGTTCCGATCGCCTCTCACTCACTCTCCATCATGGACCGGCCGTTGTTCCGATCCCCTCTCACTCACTCTCCATCATGGACCGGCCGTTGTTCCGATCCCCTCTCACTCACTCTCCATCATGGACCGGCCGTTGTTCCGATCCCCTCTCACTCACTCTCCATCATGGACCGGCCGTTGTTCCGATCCCCTCTCACTCACTCTCCATCACGTGGCTGAGGCAGGTTTGTCCCGTCACACTCCTCTGGAACACTTTCCCTCAGAAATGCTGCAAAATCCTCCTGGCACTATAGCTTCCTTTGTACCCTACATCCTTAGTCCTTTGTGTATTTCTGTATGCATTTGACCCTCAACTGGGAATATAATTTGAAATTTTTAAAGAGATCCTTCATCTACCATATAAATCACCAGATGAATACAAACAACTTAATGAACAGACTTCTTCTAAAGCTAAATGCCAGATATATCTGTAGTGAAGTTCCAGGTGAGTTGGGACTGTCTTCTCTCACCCTGTCCATACTTATTATGGTGAAACCTCCTCTGAATGGCTTCATAATAAGCTCTTTACACTTAAACAGATTAACAGAAATCTTTTAATTACTGTCTCAGAGAATTATATAATGTCTTTTATTTTTCTAAGGCCCATTCCTAGGAGTTTACATTTAAGGTGGTGAAAGTTTAAAAAAAAGAGTATGTGAAAGTGTAATATTCTTTTATGTTGCCAAGGAACTAAATAAAGCCAAATCACTAGTTAATAAATTAGGAAGAAACTGGTTCCTTACGAAATAGGAATCACGGGACTTAAAATAAATTTTTGTTATTGGCAAAGATTTTATTTCCATGTGTCTTCTAGCATATGGCTTCAGAAATTCATAAATCATTCTCACCATTTAACTTGAAACTGTAAATAGTTCATTCACTTGATCATATCTATATTATTCAATATTAGCATTGTATAAGGTGTTAAATAGAATCTATTCATTAGAAGCTTAGTATCTATACCCAAAGATTAATTTATTAATCCTGTCACTTGGCATGTATTTATTGAGTGTTTATTATGTGCTAGATGCTGGAGTGACAGAAAATGAACAGGATGTAGATTCTGCCTTGAGGGGTAGCAGGTGATTTCCTCCAAACCCTATATTACTGTATCATAACATTCAGCATTCAGCCAGGAGTTATATTGATCATAAATCAATAACCTCATTTCAGGGCTCCAGCACAGATATGGCAAATAAAGCCCAGGCCTGCCCTGGGCAGTATAGACTGAAGCAACAAATGACTTCTAATAGCAGGAGGGAATGAGTAATTTTACTACAAGAATAAGAGAAAATTCCCCTTTCTCTCAAGCCTTTGCACTTAAATGGCATTTGAATTTCTTAAGAATCCACAGAGTTTTTTTTTAAAGCTCCATCCATTAATGGTTTATTTGGCTTCTTCAGGCCAGATCTGGGAGGTGTTATCTTGGGGAACAGAGTAGGTTTGAGAGGATAATAGTCTTTTAGTTGCAGTGGGAAAATTGATCATACAGTTTGCCATTTCTCCTTAATTTGTTGTCATAGTTTCTGGACAAAATGAAAGCTAACATTTTCAGGCTCTGAAGGACTTGAAAGTCTCAGGGTTGTTGAGGCAGTGTGGCAAAATGGTTAGAAACCCAGCTCTCAGGACAGTTGGCTTGGGTTCCAACTCCAGTTGTGCCGTGTACTTGAGGGGTGATCTTGGCAAGTTACCAAACTTCTGAGTGTATGGTTTCTTCACCAGTAACATCGGTAATAATAGTTGTATTATCTTTTAGGGTTTTTGTGAGGATTAAATGGTGACCTTAAATTCTTAGTACAGTGCCAGCCCATGATAAATGCTATGCCAGCCATAATTGTATCCTTGCTCTTAAAGTATAAAGATAATCTTGAAGACCTTCTCATTCTCTTTTTTCCCCATAAAGCCACTAGCTAAGTTTGAAGTATATAATAATGAGATCAGATGATTACATGGGAAATAAAAGATATTTCTCAAACATGAGCAAAATTATGAATAACCTATAGAGTAATTAAAATTGTGATTTAGTGAGAACAATTTAAGGAAATTTACCAATTTAACACATTTGGGAATGATATTTAATCAAGAAAGTCTTGAATTTGATGCTACTTATTTACTTATATTATTGTATCTTACATATCTCTTTATTTATGTTCATGAACACCTGTTTGGCTTGAAAATACTTTAAGACAGCTCACAAAGATGCATATTATATAACAAGATAATATTAAATTGAAATTAGTAGGGAAAATTATATAAAGGGAAAATAAAGGTATAACTAAAAGAGGACAACCTTTGTATATGAAACTGTGCCTTGAAGAACCATGCACTTGCTGTTTCTGGTGCATCAAGTTGGTTTTAAGATGTCTAGTGGACTACTTTAAGAAAAGAAATGCAAGTGATAATACATTTCATTAAGGTCAGTATGTGAAACAAATAAATTGCTCAGGCAAAAGACAATCATTACTGATACTGTGATCAGAGTATTTCTAACATGTTGCTCAGTTTAAAATTCATCAGAAATTTAGAATATGGTCATTAATACATTTGTAGAGTAAGTGTTTACTTAGCCCCTACTCATAGAAATTACTGTGTTAGGTGCTACAAAGAATAGGGAGATGTCTAAAACTGTCTCTGCTCCCAAGAATATGCATCCAGTACAGTATAAGTAGTACATTAATAAACCGAGGTAGATGGTATTGATGGGTGGTATACACATGGTGTTCAAAGGAGCAATTTAAGTCTCATAGCAACTTATGGATGATCCCAGAAGAAGATATTGTAACAGGTTCATTCTTTGTAGTTTCTAATATTTATATTAACTATGCTAATTTCTAATGGTGGTTTTTAAGTAACTAATCTTGAATTGGGATTTCGGAAGCCACAGAATGCACTATAATAATACACAGCCAACTCAGAACTACTGAAGGTAATTGAGGGGAAGATTTGGTATAGATACTAGAAACCTGTGAATAGTTCTATCCCTTGACCCTGTATATGACTTAAATCATGAACTTACAAATTGGGTCTCAAACCTCACACTAATTCTTCATCACAAATTGTTCAAGGTTGGTTCTACAGTTTTCAGAGAGAGCAAAGCATAAATCTACTCTTTTCCTGAAGGGTATACTCATTCATTCTACACTTTTGTTTAGCATTGTTGGTATTTATTTGTTATGTTGTTAGGGTAATATTGGGCATAGAATTACAACAAAAGTGAAATTTGATTCTTTTCTGAAGGGAAGGAATTCATTGTTTAATTGGGGAGATGTATAAACAGATAATGATGGCAGCGTGACTAGGGCCAATAGGCATATGGAAGAAAAGGCCACATTCAGCTGGCATTTGTGTTAGTTTTTGAAAGATGACTATTTTACCAGGTGGAGATTGTATGATAGGGATTATATTCATCCCAGGGAGGGGAAATGTTCTCAGACTGCCTCCCAGCCTATCAATTTAATATTTCCTAAGTACCTATCCAGGATTCAGTGTGGGGTTAGGTGATGTGGTGATTATGAAGAAATAGAAGATGACTTGCTATTAGTCTTCAGAATGTCTACTTGTAATGAGTAAATTACATTTTCCACACACTTCTGACAGTGACTAAGAGGTCATGACTATAGATCCTAATGGTGTGTTACAACATGAATTCTGTGGATTATAGAAGAACATGATTATGCAAGTCAGAGGACCAGGGCAAGCCTCCCAGATGGAGTAGGGCCTGATCTGTTCTTGGAAAACTGGGCTGGGATTTGGTTTGTGGAGAGCATGCTCGGCAATCCAGCCACAAACATCTTTTGAGTGCCTACCATGTGTCAGGTTCATGAAGAAGGAAGCAGTGTGGGGGTCAAGAAAAAGCTGTGATTGAAGATGTGTGAATTTGTGAGAAAATCTGGCTAGACCAGTGAGGTGGAGTGAGAAATTGTAGGAAAACAGTACAGAGGAAAACAAGATTGGGCAATGCCACTGGAGCTGGGTTAAAGGGTCTTCTGAAAGGAGGGGCTTTCATATTTGCAATTTATGAAAATGGGGTACCACTGAAGGTTTTTCAGGCTGAGAGGAAGCTAATTAAAGAAGGACATAAAGAAAATTCATTTTCCTCATGGAATGTAATAGCTGGGAGGAATTGTAAAGATTCCTTCTCTCATCACCCCCTCCAGATTCTCATCCCACTGCCATCATTCAACAGAGAAAAGAGTTACAGCCTAGAGAGGTTATATAATGTGCTTAAGCCCAAATACAGTAATCTTGTCTCCATTTTATGCTCCTTCTCTGCATCTCAGTGATGTGTGTGTTCTATAGGCTGACTGGCAGGACACTAAAGGGAGAAGAAGCCTCAGTGAATGCAGCATCCTGGTTTAGGACCACCCAGGTTGAATGTGGAAGGGAATGCTAGACTCAGCCTATGCTACAGCTGTTGAGGCCCAAGGCAAGCTGCCCCCAAATGTGCCTTAATGGCATATTGACTATTTTGAACTAAAGTTACTTGAGAAACAGCTGATGGAAAAAAAAATGATATTAAAAAAAAACTACTCAGACCCTGCACCCTCTTTCACCCTGAAAGTGGGAACTAAATCTTCCATGTGAAGATATCTGCTTTCTACCAGGAGGATAAAAAGCATCTTTATCACCAGAGTTAGGGTATTCAAGGCTAACAAAGCTGTATAAACAAACTGTTTTTCATCAGTCTGCTACCCCAAGCACAAGCCCCTTTGTTTTGCTAGATCTTCATTGATAATTGTTTCTTTGTCTAAAAATGATATATAAACAGCCTGCTTTGGTCATTTCAGGGATTCCATTGCTATGAGATCTCCTTGCATTCAAATTAAATTTCTTTTCCTGCTGTTAATCTGTCTCATGTCAATTTAATTATTAGGTCAGCTAAAAGAACTCAAGAGGGATGGGAAGGGGGATTTATCCCGCCCCAGTAGTTGGCATAGTTGGCAGGATATTGGCTGGACCCTGATTCCCCCTTCCCAACCCCAGGCTGCTGCAGCTGAGAGATCCTGGAACCTCTAGCAAAAGCCAGTAGCAAGTAACAGCTTCTTCACACATCATCTTCCCTGATTCTGCCTGCAGGGTCTGAAGGAAGGGAAAAGTCATGAGAGTCCTTTTTCTCTCATTCTAAAATTAGATTAGCAGAAGAAAATATCTGTGGAACTGGTTCTTGGGGACCTAGTGACTCTGATATTTGGTAAATGAGTACTCTCAATTTTTATTGATACTTTCCTCCCTAAGATGGTCACTGCTTTTCTTTGTCTGTGTCTAATGTGTCATTTGTCATAAGAAGGAAGAACCATAGGGAAGAACATCAGGCACAGGCCCTTCATACACTTGCTGTCCAAGCTGGCCCCACACACAGACTGGTAAGATAACAGTTTCCTCCAGACCTGCCTCTGTTTAGGTAGGCTTTGCTATGCACCCCGTATGTGAGAACTGTATGAGGTTTTTTCTTCCATCTGGTTCTGTGTCCTGAGAGCTTGGCTCTATGATGACTGGGAATATTCTGTCTGATCTTTGCATCCAGAAGATGTACTGGAATGCATCTGGTAGCCAGTTGAATAGACTAGGGTTTCACAACACAGTGTCATAAGCAGCACTCTGTTTGGCCATTCTCGCTCTCATGGGAATTTGTCATAAGGCATTCTAGTTCTTATGGAGCTTTTGTCATCTCAAGTTTGTTGCTCGTTTGTGATGGAAATCTTAAGGGAAATCAACCCTGAATATTCACTGGAAGGACTGATGCTGAAGCTGAAGCTCCAGTATTTTGGTCAGCTGACTCATTGGAAAAGTCCCTGGTGCTGGGAAAGATTGAGGGCAGAAGGAAAAGAGGATGTCAAAGGATGAGATGGCTGGATGGCATCACTGATGCAATGGACATGAACTTGGGCAAACTCCAGGAGATGGTGAGGGACAGGGAGGCCTGGCGTGCTGCACTCCTTGGGGTTGCAAAGAGTCAAACATGAACTGGGCGACTGAACAACAACAATAGTGGAAAAGTCGCATTCCAGTAGCATCTGCCTGGTGCCACAGATTGGCAGGTCTATGACTGGAGGAATACCACATTCTCAGGGGAAACTGGAGATACCATCTTCACTATACCATTCTTACCCCCTGTAGCAATGAAGGACTTTTACTTTTTTAAATTAACTGAGAGTGAACTTTCTTGATCTTGTGAGAGAAAGACACACTCTGTGAGATGTCTTTCACATCTTTGGTTAAGCCATAAAAAAGCTTATCAGTTTGAGTTGCTATTTGAAATTAACATAAGATCCTACTCATCAATGACCAAATGATAGATCCTTGAAATTGGCTATATTTGAAAGGAAAAAAAACAAAGTTGAGTGCTCTCACAATAAACAGCTGTCATAGTAGTATTTATGGGAGGATAAGATTGAAAGAAAACCACACAGGCATAACAACAAGTCTTAGGGAATCCCTTATTAAGATAAAAGAACAGAAATTAAATTTAAAGATCCAATGTAAATCCCCCTTCTTAAAAAAATTCTCCATCTTCTCAGGAATTCTTCATGCTCTTGTAGAAATAAGAGATTGATCATCAGGAAGCCAATATTCAAGGACTAATAGAAACAACTGTCTTTATCTTATAAATCTCTGTAGAGACAGAAGAGTTCTTGAGAACTCTAAGAGTTCTCTATAGAGTTCTTGCCCAAACTCTATATTTTACAGCCATCTTAAGATTATTAATAAGATGAAAATTTAGATCCTAAAACTCTTCCACAAATAAGAAAGGATTTTATTTATTTGAGTGAGTGAAGTTTATTTATTCCAACCATTATTTATAAACTAGTGAGTTGTTATTGATTCATTACTAAAGTTTTAAAATGAAAACTATGATATATCTCTGTCTGTGACTACCTGTATGTTTATGTATGTACATTGTGAATATTTTCTACCTTTGAATGTTATTGTCAAAATTAACTTGTAAAAGGGCTCTATTTAATTAACTTAAAGATAAGTATCTATAAATTAAGTGCAGTTGATCCTTGAACAACACAGATTTGAACTGCATGGGTCCTCTTATATGCAGACTTTTTTCAATAAATATATACTCCATACTACATGACTCATGGTTGGTTGAATCCATAGATGTGAAACCAAGGATATGGAGGGCCAAGAGTTAAGTTGTACATGGTTTTTTATTTTGTGGGGTGTCAGCACTCTAACCTTCACATTGTTCAAGGGTTAACTATATTTCTAAATCTCAGAGATAAAATAAAAACTAACCCAAATTTTTTGAGTTCACATGATCTAGGATGCATGCTCAGTCCCTCAGTTGTGTCCAACTCTTTACAACCCCATGGACTGTAATCCTAGCCCTCCAGGCTTTTTTGTCCATGGAATTTTCCAGGGAAGAATTTTCTACCCCAGGGCATCTTTCCTACCCAGGGAGAACCTTCATCACTTGTGTCTCCTGCATTAGCAGGAGAATTCTTTACCACCTGGGACTCCCATGATCTAGGGTAATCTTTGGTAAATAAAAGCTAATTTTAAGCTCATTGCTTTAATTAATACAGGAATATCTTCAGTGTTACCAGCATCAAATATAATGCAGATAAACAACTTCTGTTCTGTCTGGGTTAAGTAGTCAAATGGTCTCATGTCTCTGTTGCAAAGTTTGCCAAAATAGCAACAACAACAAAACTGAAGATGGTGACTGACTGCCAGTGTCCAAGATGACTGACAGAAGAGGGCCCAGTTAGGATAAACAAGGATAGTAAATGAAAGATGGTTAACAAATTCAAACACAAGAATATTTGTAAATAGTGTTGAAAGGAAGTTAGGAACAGGTATTTAGATTTGATAATTTTAAAAAGTTAATTAGTCCTTATATTAACAAAATTGTTCTTGGTAGACTCTCAACTGCCCCTAGGGATGTGATGTATACCTTTGACTGTGCCTTGAACAAAAATTACTTGGACACTTACATTTTAGCCTTCAGGGATCAAATGAGACCTTAGAAAACAACTAGACTTTAAATAACCAGGAGTAGACCACATAAAATTATTCCTTAGTATAAATAAAGAATATATGCTTTAAATAATTTAATTACCTTTCTCTAACTTTGGTTGTCCTTATAATTTTTGCACAGTGTGTAATTACAGAATGCATACTTAAGGCTATTTATGTGCTAATATACATTTCTTTTTTCATGTACATTTATTATTAATACATACATTTTTTCTCATTTAAATGTTTTGGTGTGTGTTTATAACAAAGATAGTGAATATTCATAAACTCCATTCACATAACTGCACAGTAATTTTTCATTCGTTTAAACTGAGTTGGGATTTATCTATACGGCTTATATGATTACATTTGAGGAAGGCTAAGTAGCAGAAATATTATAACATAGACAATGGTATTAACATATTCAGATCTGCAACTCAACCCTCCCTGCTTTACACATGTAATTAGGTTGTTTCCATGGTAATGATCTAATTATGGACTTCTCCTTGGCCTTGTGTAATCACATTTGCTGCATTTTGGCAGAGATGTTTTCCTTATTTTGTTGAACTGCAACACTTGACAAGATGTTCTCGCTTAAGAGGAATAATGATTTTTCTTGGGAGAAAAAAGAAAAAAGAAAAAACAGTTCCTTCAAAGGTGATTTGAAAAGGATTATACATATTTGACAAATCATGCCAGCATTAAAATATCTATTACCCTTGAAAGCTTGATCTATTTTTATCTTTTATGTGTGTGTCATTACTTATGGAACTCTTAGGAGCTTCTGATTTTTAAAAATCATGCATGCTATTTAAGTATATTATTTTCATGGGGCTTCGGAACTTGAAGGAAATGTTAGGTCAAGAAAGAGAAAGCTTCAGAGATCTTGGCAAAAAGAGAACTGGAGACTGTATTCAGTGGGAATATTATATTGCAATTGGCAAGGCTATTCATGAAAAGATATTTGATTAAGGTTGCTATGGCAGTAGGAAACACCTGAAAAAATCAATTAAGGCTTATTTCAGCAGGAATTCAAATGCAGTCCTTTATTCACATGCAGAAGAAGACAAGAGGCCAAGTGCTTGTAGGAGAGACAGCTTTATTATCACGTGATCCCCTCTGAAAACTCTGAAATACTACAAGAATAAAAGTTTACCTCTTGTATATGTATAAAATGCCACTGTGCTACACAGCATTTTGTATGGGAGACTTTATAGCCAGAAAAATACATATACTGAGTGGTGCAGGCGCCTTACTCTGAGAGTTATCAAGGTTTATGGGCTCCAAATGGCACAGTGTCTGGGTACCAGTAACCTGGGACTAGTCATTGAAAGCACTCTCCTTTAGGTATAATAGAGATAACTGTAAATCCAAAATTAGTGGATTTTGGATTTACAGTTATCTCCAGCTTATTGAATTTAGATATCTGAATATCATTTTGCAGGAAATAGAGTGGGTAGATATAGGGTTTATTTTTTGTAACCTAATTGAAAATTAAAGGACATAGATACAGTATGGTGCTTGGTAATAATCATAATAATAACTAATTTTCTATTTATAGCAAAGCAACCTTCATAAAATATCACATGGTTTGGTTTTAGACTTATATAATGTTATTTTCCTAGGGGGAAATGATATTAATGAAATATTTAGTTATTATTTGAAGATAGCTAACAGGAATGTTTATTTCCTTCTTTACATGTATTCATTCTTTGAAAAATTATTTATTTACTAACTTATGATGCACTGGGCACTGTACAAGGTCCTGGGAATAAGCAATGAATCCTATAGACACAATTGCTGCTCTCAAGTTATTTATTTTTTTGTAGAGAAAACAGGAAAGAGGACAGGCTAATTTCAACAGTGGGCAAAACAGTCCACTCTAGGGAGTCACTGGAGGAAATGGGAGCATAGAAGAAGGGGTGTGATGGGTCCAGCATTGGGAACGTGGATCAGCAGCTGAAAACAACCACCAGTAGGACAGTCAAAAGAGATCCTGGGCAGTGAGAGAGGGGATGATGAGAGATGAGACTGGAGCACACACAGAGCATCAAAACACTTGTAAATCATGCCCACAAGCTGGGATCCCAGCACAATTGGAATCCATTAAAAGGCTTCAAGCAAGGGAACAACATGGTCTGATTGGCGATGCCTGCTGCTGCTACTTTTGGCATCGAGTTTTGAAGCAGTGATTTTAGAAGAATCAATCTAAAGCTTTACATTCTGAAATACACAGACTATGAACTGTGACTTTAACAGTGTGATCTTCCTGAGCCAGTTTCCCTCCCGAGGACACTGCATAGTCCTCCACAAGGGCATTCTGAGTTCTGTTCCTTTACAATGACGTGGTTTGTTTTGTATTTGTAGACAGACTTGTGTACAATGTAAATACACAGGTATGTAAGAGTGAATTTTCTTTGATTAGTCAGAACCCTGTCCTATCCACCAGCTGGTTGGTTAGAAACTCAGTTCAGTTCAGTCAGTTCAGTCACTCAGTCATGTCCAACTCTTTTCAACCCCAAATGGATTGCAGCACGCCAGACTTCCCTGTCCATCACCAACTCCCGGAGTTTACACAAACTCATGTCCATTGAATTGGTGATGCCATCCAACCATCTCATCCTCTGTCATCCTCTTCTCCTCCTGCCTTCAATCTTTCCCAGCATCACGGTCCTTTCCAGTGAGTCAGTTCTTTGCATCAGGTGGCCAAAGTATTAGAGTTTCAGCTTCAGCATCAGTCCTTCCAATGAATATTCAGGACTGATTTCCTTTAGGATTGACTGGTTGGATCTCCTTGCTGTCCAAGACTCTCAAGAGTCTTTTCCAACACCACAATTCAAAAACATCAATTCTTCTGCGCTCAGCTTTCTTTATAGTCCAACTCTCACATCCATAAATGACTACTGGAAAAACCATAACTTTGACTAGATGGACCTTTGTTGGCAAAGTAATGTCTCTGCTTTTTAATAAGCTGTCTAGGTTGGTCATAGCTTTTTTCCAAGGAGCAAGCATCTTTTAATTTCATGGCTGCAATCACCATCTGCAGTGATTTTGGTTGCTCAGTCATGTCCAGCTCTTTGTGACCCCATGGACTGTAGCCTACCAGGCTCCTCAGTCCATGGGATTTTCCAAGCAAGAGTACTGGAGTGGGTTGCCAATTCCTTCTCAGGAGGATCTTCCTGACCCAGGGATTGAATCCGGGTCTCCCACATTGTAGGCAGATGCTTTACCGTCTGAGCCACCAGGGAAATCAGAAACTCTTTAGATATCTTTATTCTCACCATGAAGCCCCACTCCCAGTAGGTCAAGCCAGAGGTGTGCTGGGGCCTGCCACAGAGAAGGATGTGGGTTTGCATGAGTCATGGTGGATGAGAGTGAATGATGGTTTGAAGAAGGAGTCATAAAGCATTGGAAGCATGGCAGTGAATGGCTTTCATCTTCTCTGCTCTTTTTTTGATTACACTAAGGACAGTTTTTTATACAGAAGCATATAGCAAGTGGCAGTGTTTTAAGTACTTTAAGGCCACAGTTAAAATAAAGCAGCTCTTGCTCTGTTTGGTGGACAAATCTCCCAAACATGGAAAGAACAGAAATATGCTGTTGTGAGTCAGAAATATGCCTAAGGGAAAAGGAAGGTTGGAAATCTGTTATTTGGTTATAGAATACATTTTCTCTTAAGGGTTTCCTGGGGAATGTAGGCCTGAAATTTGGTATTTTCATAAGGAAATTTGACAATATTTTCCAATGAACAATTTTGCTTACTAGAACAATGCTAACTTAAAGAAGTCTTTGTGTTTAATATTGGTGTATAGGTAATATTATCATGCATTTATGCAATAAGTACTACATTTATTTACTAAGTACTTAGCATCTGTCAGATACTTGGTATAACTGAATTTAAAAAGTCATGCTCAGAAGTTCATTGTAGACTGTATAGTTAAATGTAAGATAGTGTAATAAGTATGGTTACAAAATATGCTTAGAGGAACACAGGTAAGGATATTTAGCGTAACTTTGTGGGTTGGAGCAGGAGGTAATTAGTAGCTGGATTGCAATCTTTGTCTCCAAAATTCTTAATGTTGTTGCTTAGTTGCTCAATAGTGTCCAACTCTATGTGGCCCCGTGAACTGTAGCCCAACAGGCTCCTCTGTCCATGGGATTATCCAGGCGAGAATACTGAAGTGGGTTGCCATGTTTTCCTCCAGGGGATCTTCCTGACCCAGGGATCCAGCCTGCATCTCCCACATTGGCAATCAGATTCTTTACTGCCGAGCCACCTGAAAAGCCCAAAGTTCTTAATAGTTTAAATCTCATTCTAGTAAAACTATGCCATATGAAAACCATGGAGTAACCAAGAGAACTCAGGAGTTAATAGAAAATTAAATATTTAGGAAAATCCCTTGAAACTAGTCATGTTGGTAGAAAAAGCAAGAGAATTCCAGAGAAACGTCTATTTCTGCTTCATTGACTACGCTAAAGCCTTTGACTATGTGGATCACAGCAAACTGTAGAAAATTCTTGAAGAGTTGGGAATACCAGATCACCTTACCTGCTTCCTGAGAAATCTGTATGCAGGTCAAGAAGCAACAGTTAGAACTCTTGGAAACAGTTCCATTCCTGCTTGGAACTAGTTTATGGAACAGTGAACTGGTTCCATATTGGAAAAGGGGCACATCAAAGCTGTATATCATCACCTTGCTTATTTAACTTATATGCAGAGTACATCATGTGAAATGCCAGGCTGGATGTAGCACAAGCTGGAATCAAGATTTCTGGGAGAAATATCAATAACCTCAGATATGCAGATGACACCACCCTAATGGCAGAAAGTGAAGAGGAACTAAAGAGTCTCTTGATGAAAGTGAAAGAAGAGAGTGAAAAAGCTGGCTTAAAGCTCAACATTCAAAAAACTAAGATCATGGGAGAGAACAGGATGGCAGAGGAGTAGGTGGATGTGGAGTACATCTCTCTCCACGGATGCATCAGGAATACACCTCCAGACACAGAAATGAATGCATAACACCAGCTGAGAGCAGACAGGAGTATCTGACCAGCAGAAAAGAATATATCGAGCCACGCAAAACTAGGTAGGATGAAGGAACTAGGGGAAAAACAGGAGTGTTAGTAGGATTGGACCTGCCCTCGGCAGGCGGGGGAACTGAAGCAGGGGTCTGATTCCCACATCAGAGCAATTGTCTGCGTCAGAGGAGAAACATTGAAGGCTGAGAGTGAAACAGCTTATCTGTGACAGCCTAAATGGAATGAGAATCAGACAGTCCTTGCTGCAGCCATACATACCCTGGACAGGAAGGTGCAGTGGCTGGTTGCTGGAGTTTAGGGACTGTGGAGCAATCCCAGGGCACAGGCTGCTGTTAACTGTAGAGAGAGGGATTGAGGGTATGTGAGGGAGGAGATTGTGGTGGGAAATGCCTGGGCAGCCATGGAAATGCCTGGGAAAGCTGGGCAGCCATGGAAGCAAGGCAATACTGCTGAGTATATGTAGGGGGTGCGGTCATCACCATAGCCTCTCTCTGCCCACACGCCAGCATTGGCAGCTTAACAATAGAGAGGCTGGCCCATCAAACACCTGACCACTGAACTACAGAGTAGGACCCTACCTAGGATGCCCCTTTAAATGCCTGATGTGCCAATCTACAGAGTAGGCCCCCTCTATGTGCCGAATGCGCTGAACAACAGAGAAGGACCCCAGGCAAGGGAGCCCTTTAAGTACCTGAATGGGTGGAGCTAAGGTTAAAGACTGGCCAAAGAGGCCTTCTAATCACCAGCTACAAGAGGCTCAAAAAAAAGACTCTGATAGGGCCATAACTCCTGTGGCAGAGGCAGTCCATGTCCCTAAACACTCGGTGCTGCCAGGGTCCCTGCAAGCCAAGCAGCTGTGCCACCTTCACACTCAACTCTCACTGGGGCAGAGCTGCCACAGGCAAAAAAAGCCTTGTGTCTATGCACGCAGGGTCACTTTGGTAGCATCTGACTCTTTGCAACCCTGTAGACTGTGGCCTGCCAGGCTTCTCTGTCAGGGAGTGGGATTCTCCTGGCAAGAATACTGGAGCATATTGGCCAATACTGGTTGCCATACCCTTCTAGAGTACTATATTTCCTGCTGCCCTAGCCGCCAACTCCCCTGAGTACCTGGTGCTGCCAGAACCCCTGTGACCCAAGCTGCTGCATCACCTCCACACATAGCTCTCACAGGGGCAAACCCAAGTCCAGCTCAGAAATAAACCCCAGTGGACGACCCACATGCTGAGGTAGAAATAAAACCACAGTTGAAACCCAGGGGCAGTCTGGCTAAGGAAGAAAACCCAAAACCTTCCCACCAGCTGTACAAGCTGCAGATTAAATCCATATAATAAACTAGGCAGACTCTGTGTCTATGGAATATATAAAATTTCATTGAAAGCACCCACAAAAGAAAATGCACTAGTTCTGATAGCTGTAGACACTGGAGGCAAGAACACACAGGAGTAGGACCAGATTAGAATCTGAGCTGCCCCCACAGCAAGTCCAGAGGTCAGCACAGTGTTGAAGGGCATCCTAGGGAGATGAGGTGGATTGTGACTTCCAGAGAGGGAAAGGACTCTGACAGCCATCTTGTCTTGACTTGTTCTGTAGATTCTTTTGGATTTATTTTTTCCTCCCCTCCTCTGTTGTAGTTGTAATTTTATTGGCACTATGAAATCTAATTACGTTTTTGAGCTTTTTTTTTTTCTCAGTCACATTTTTTTATTGTTGTTATAAACCTCTGCCTCTTTTGTAGTTCTGTGGAGTTTTCCTTTTTTTTTTTTTTTTTTCTGTTTTTAATTTTTTAAACCTATTATTATTTTTTCTACATTTATTCCTTTATTTGCTTTTCCTACTGTTCTTTTCCCCTTGCTGTTAATATTTAATGTATATAAATCTTCTTTATCTATCTCTATTTAACTTTGCATATCTATTCTTCCTTTCTTTTCTTTCTTTCCTTTCCTCTCAACATATTTGTTAGTTTTATTTTCATTGCTTTATTCCCCAATTGGCACCTTGCTTTAGTTTTGTTTTCCAGTTTCTGCTTTAGTTAGTTTTGTTCTCTAACTGCTGAATACAATTTTTGGTTTCCTTTGTTTGCTGGGTCAATCTACTGTACTTTATTTTTGTTGGACTGTTTTGACTTTGCCCATGGATGTATATGTATATGTGTATATTACATTCTTTTAATTATTATTTGCCTGATTTTGTAACTGCCATTTGTCTGGGTCATCTTTGGTTTCTCGTTTTTGGATATTTGTTTTAATCTCACTTAATGCCATAACAAACCACTTGTGGAATCTTCATTCCTGACCAGAGATCAAGCCCTGAGCCTTTGGAGTGGAAGCACTAACTCCAAGACCCTAGACTACCAGAGAACTAACCCCAGAGAGTATCAAATAGTTAGAACTCACACAAAGGAAACCACTGGGATACAAGACCTGGCATCACACAACCACCAGGAGCACCCTGTGCAGGACGCCTCCTTTAAACAAAAAAAAACAAAACAAAAATACAAACCCAGTCATCAGCAGACAGGATTACCACCTCACTTAGCCTAGCCCATCAGAGGAAAAACAAACAAATAAACAAAAACTCAGCACAAATCTCAACCTATAGGAAGCTTACACAAACCACTGGACCAAACTTAGGAGGGCAGAAACCAAAAGGAATAAAGAATTCAGCCTTGAAGCCTGCAAAAAAGAGATAACTCAAACACAATAAGTTAAAAGAAAATAATGAAAAGGTAGAGAAATACTACACAAATGAAGGAACAAACTAGAAGCATAGAAGTCCAAATAAGTGAAGAGGAAATAGGCAAGCTGCCTGAAAAAGAATACAGGATAATGATAGTAAAGATGATCAAAAACCTTGAAAACAAAATGGAGACAATGCAAGAATCAATTAACAAAGACCTAGAAGAATTAAAGAATAAACATACAGAAACAAACAACACAATTACTGAAATTAAAAATACTCTAGAAGGAATCAATAGCAGAATATCTGAAGCAGAAGAACGGATCAGTGAGCTGGAAGATAAAATGGTGGAAATAACTTCTGAAGAGCACAATAAAGTGAAAAGAAGGAAAAGAGCTGAGGATAGTCTCAGAGACCTCTGGGACAATATCAAATGCACCAACCATCAAACTATAGGGGTCCCAGAAGAAGAAGAGAAAAAGAAAGTGTATGAGAAAAATTTTGAGGAGATTATAGTTGAAAATTTCCTCAACATGGAAAAGGAAATAATCAATCAAGTCCAAAATGCACAAAGAGTTCCATACAGGATAAACCCAAGGAGAAACATGCCAGGACACATGCTGATCAAACTAACAAAGATTAAACACAAAGAAAGAATATTAAAAGTAGCAAGGGAGAAGCAACAAGTAACATACAAGGGAAACCCCATATGCTTAACAGCTGATCTTTCAGCAGAAACTCTGCAGGCCAGAATGGAACGGCAGAATATATTTAAAGTACTGAAAGGCAAAAATTCACAACCAAGATTACTGTACTTGGCAAGGATCTCATTCAAAAGTGATGAAGAAATAAAAAGCTTTTCAGATAAGCAAAAGTTAAGAGAATTCAGTACCACCAAACCAGCTTTACAACAAATGTTAAAGGGATTTATATTGTCAAGAAATACAAGAGAAGAAAAAAGATCTACACAATCAACCCCAAACAATTAAGAAAATGGCAGTGAAGTGAAGTGAAGTCACTCAGTTGTGTCTGACTCTTTGCAACCCCATGGACTGTAGCCTATCAGGCTCCTCCATCCATGGGATTTTCCAGGCAAGAGTGCTGGAGTGGATTGCCATTTCCTTCTCCAAGAAAATGGCAATCGGAACATATATATCAATAATTACTTTAAATATAAATGGATTAAATGCTCTAACCAAAAGACACAGACTGGCATCTATTCAGCCAGTCTGTGTCTTTTGGTTGGAGCATTTAATCCATTTATGCTGTCTACAGGCTTCCCTGGTGGCTCAGAGGCTAAAGCATCTGCTTCCAATGCGGGAGACCTGGCTTTGATCCCTGGGTCAGGAAGATCCCCTGGAGAAAGAAATGGCAACCCACTCCAGTATTCTTGCCTAGAGAATCCCATGGAAGGACAGCCTGGTAGGCTACAGTTCATAGGGTTGCAAATAGTCAGACATGACTGAGCGACTTCACTTTCACTTTCAGACCTCAAGACACATATAAACTTAAAGTGAGAGGATGGAAAAATATATTCCATGCAAATGGGAAGCAAAAGAAAGCTGGAATACCAGTCCTCATATCAGACAAAATAGACCTTAAAATAAAGAAGATTACAAGAGATAAGGAAGGACACTACATATTGATCAAGGGATCAATCCAAGAGGAAGACATAACAATTGTAAATATCTATGCACCCAACATAGGAGCACCTCAATGCATAAGACAATCACTAAGAGACATAAAAGGAGAAATCGACAGTAACACAATAATAGCAGGCAACTTTAACACCACACTCTCACCAATGGACAGATCATCAAAATAGAAAATTAATAAGGAAACACAAATCTTAAATGATACATTAGATGAGATGGATCTCGTTGATATCGTCAGGGCATTCCATCCAAATACAGAAGAATACACTTTCTTCTCAAGTGCACATGGAACATTCTCCAGGATAGACCACATTTTGGGTCACAAATCAAACCTCAGTAAATTTAAGAAAATTGAAATCATATCAAGCAAAAGAACTGTACACAGAAAATTATTAGACACTGATCAAAGAAACAAAGATGACACAAACAGATGGAGAGATAATCCATGTTCCTGGGAAGGGAGAATCAATATTATGAAAATCACTATGTTACCAAATGCAATCTACAGATTCAATGTGATCCCTATCAAATTACCAATGGCATTTTTCACAGAACTAGAACAAAAATTTTTCACAATTCATATGGAAACACAAAAGACCCCAAGTAGCCAAACTAGCCTTGAGAAAGAAGAATGGAGCTGGAGGAATCAACCTTCCTGACTTCAGATTATACTACAAAGCTACAGTCATCGAAACAGTATGGTACTGGCACAAAAACAGAAATATAGACCAATGAAACAAGATAGAAAGTCCAGAAATAAACCCATGCACCTATGGGTAACTTATTTTTGACAAACGAGGCAAGAATATACAATAGGGCAAAGACAGCCTCTTCAATAAATGGTGCTGGGGAAACTGGACAGCTGCATGTAAAAGGATGAAATTAGAACACTTCCTAACACCATACATGAAGATAAACTCAAAATGGATTAAAGACCTAGATGTAAGACCAGAAACTATAAAACTCTTAGAGGAAAACATAGACAGAACACTTGATGACGTAAATTAAAGCAAGATCCTCTATGACCTACCTCCTAGAGTAATGGAAATAAAAACAAAAACAAGTGGGACCTGATTAAACTTAAAAGCTTTTGCACAGCAAAGGATACTATAAGCAAGGTGAAAAGACAACCCTCACAGTGGGAGAAAATAGTAGCAAATGAAACAACTGATAAAGGATTAATTTCCAAAATATACAAGCAGCTCATACAATACAATCCCAGAAAAGCAAACAATCCAATCAGAAAATGGGAAAAATACCTAAACAGACATTTCTCCAAAGCAGACATACACTTGGCTAACAAACACATGAAAAGATACTCAACATCATTTATTATTAGAGAAATGCAAATCAAAACTACAATGAGGTATCACCTCATACCAGTCAGTATGGCCGTCATTAAAAAATCTGTAGTAAATGTTGGAGAGTGTGTGGAGAAAAGGGAATGCTCTTGCACTCTTGTTGGGAATGTAAATTGATATAATCACTATGGAAGACAGCATGTAGATTCCTTAAAAAACTAGGAATGAAACCACCACCTGACCCAGCAATCCCACTCCTAGGCATATACCCTGAGGAAACCAAAACTGAAAAAGACACAGGTATCCCATTGTTCACTGAAGCACTATTTATAATAGCTAAAACATGGAAGCAACCTAGATGTCCATTGACAGATGAATGGATAAAGAGGTTGTGGTACATACACACATGGGTTATTACTCAGCCATAAAAAGGAATACCTTTAAGTCAGTTCTGATGAGGTGGATGAACCTAGAACCTATTATACAGAGTGAAGTGATTCAGAAAGAGAAGGATAAATATTGTATTCTAAGACATATTTATGGAATCTAGAAAAATGATGCTGAAGAATTTATTTACAGGGCAGTAATGGAGAAACAGACATAGAGAATAAACTTATGGACATGGGGAGAGGGGAGAAAAGGGTGAGATGTATGGAAAGAGTAAAATGGAAACTTATATTATCGTATGTAAAATAGATAGCCAATGGGAATTTGCTATACGGCTCAGGAAGCTCAAACAGTGGCTCTGTATCAACCTAGACGAGTGGGATGGGGAGGGAGATGGGATTGAGGTTCAAAAGGGAGGGGACATATGTATACCTATGGCTGATTCATGTTAAGGTTTGACAGAAAACAACAAAATTCTGTAAAGCAATTATCCTTCAATAAAACAAACAAACAAACAAAACAAAAAACAAAAAAATCTAAGATCATGGCATCTGGTCCCATCACTTCATGACAAATAGATGGGTAAAAATGGAAACAGTGACAGACTTAATTTTCTTGGGCTCCAAAATCACTGCAGATGGTGATGGCAGCCATGAAATTAAAAGATGCTTGCTCCTTGGAAGAAAACTATGACAAACCTAGACAGCATATTAAAAGGCAGAGCCATTACTTTGCTGACAAAGGTCTGTCTAGTCAAGGCTATGTTTTTTCCAGTAGTCATGTAGGAATGTGAAAGTTGGACCATAATGAAAGGTAAGCACCGAAGAACTGATGCTTTTGAACTGTGGTGTTGGAGAAGACTCCTGAGAGTTCTTTGGACTGCAAGGAGATCAAAGCAGTCAATTCTAAAGAAAATCAGTCCTGAATATTCATTGGATGGACTGATGCTGAAGCTGAAACTCCAATACTTTGGCCAACTGATGAAAGAACTGACTCATTGGAAAAGACCCTGTTGCTGGGAAATACTGAAGACAGGAAGAGAAGGCGCTAACAGAGGATGAGATGGTTAGATAGAATCACCAACTCAATGGACATGAGTTTGAGCAAGCTCTGGAAAATAGTGAAGGACAGGGAAGCCTGGCATGCTGCAGTTCATGGGGTCACAAAGAGTCAAATGCAACTGAGCAACTGAATGGAACTGAACTAAAGGTGATCGAATTGGTCTCTTAGTTATCCATATATTAATTCAACACATGTTGAGTCTCTATATTTCAGGCACTATTCCCAAGTTTGTGATGACAGAGATAAACAGATTGGCCATATTTTCTGGCTACCTTAGGACTTAATTTGTAGGGGAGCCATGACTTAAGAATTCTACCTGCTCTGCTTTGTGTAAAGACAATTGTGTTATTCAGATGTACAGCAAAGTGATTCAGTTTATATATATATATGCTGCTGCTGCTGCTAAGTCGCTTCAGTTGTATCTGACTCTGTGCGACCCCATGGACAGCAGCCCACCAGGTTCCCCAATCCCTGGGATTCTCCAGGCAAGAACACTGGAGGGGGTTGCCATTCCTTCTCCAATGCATGAAAGTGAAAAGTGAAAGTGAAGTCACTCAAGTTGTGTCCGACTCTGTGCGACCCCATGGACTGCAGCCCACCAGACTCCTCCATCCATGGGATTTTCCAGGCAAGAGTACTGGAGAGGGTTGCCATTGCCTTCTCCTATATATATATATATATATATATATATATATATAACTTTTCAGATTATTTTCCTTTATACGTTATTGTAAGATATTGAATATAGTTCCCTGTGTTATATAGTAAATCCTTATTGCCTATCTATTTTATTTATAGTAGTTTGTTAATTCCATATTCCTAACTTATCCCTAACCCCTCCCTTTCCCCTTGGTAATCATAAGTTTGTTTTCTCTGTCTGTGAGCCTGTTTCTGTTTTGTATATCGATTCATTTTAATCTTATTTAGATTCCTATATAGTGCTATCAGGCTTCCCTGGTGGCTCAGCTGTAAAGAACCTGTCTGACAATGCAGGAGCCACAGGAGACGCAAGTTTGATCCCTGGGTGGAGAAGTTCAGCTGGAGGAGGAAATGGCAACCCACTCCAGTATTCCTGTCTGGGAAATCCCGTGGCCAGGAGAGGGCTATAGTCCACAGGGCCACAAAGAGTCAGACAAGACTGAGCGTGAGAATGATGATGATGATATAGTGATATCATATTTTTGACTTTCTCTGCTTGATTAATTTCATTAGTGTGATATTCTCTAGGTCCTTCCATGTTGTTGCAAATGGCAATGATTCATTCTTATATAATGGCTGAATAATGTTCCATTCTCTGTGTGTGTGTATATATATATACAACATCTTCTTTATCCATTCATCTGTTGATGGGCATTTAGGTTGCTTCCATGTCTTGGCTATTGTAAATAGTGCTACCATGAGCATTGGGATGCATGTATCTTTTCAAATTAAAGTTTTCATTTCTCCTATATATATGCCCGAGAAAGGGATTGTTAGATTAAAATGTAGCTCTTTTTGCAGTTTTTAAGGAAGTTCCATATTGTTTTTCATAATGGCTGCATCAATTTACATTCCAACAACAGTGTAGGAATGTAAATGCTGGTTCCCTCCAGCATTTATTATTTGCAGACTTTTTTAGGATAGCCATTCTGACTGGTGTGAAGTGATACCTCACTGTGATTTTGATTTGTATTTCTCTAAAATTAGCAATGTTTTGTGTGCCTGTTGGCCATCTGTATGTCTTCTTTGGAGAAATATCTATTTAGACTTTCTCCCCACTTTTTGATTGGGTTGTTTGGGGGTTTTCTTGTAATTTAAAAAATTTTTTTATACAGTTTTAAAGGTTATACTTCACTTATAATATAGAAGAACCAGCTCATTTGAATTCGAGTAAGGTCTGTATTTTTATTCCAAGCTGCATCCTAGACCCTTCAAATAGATGAGAAAACTCCACAGGTGAGAGTTCATTCTATTATGAGCAGACCATCACCATTTGCCATAAACAATATCAGAACCTGATAGGAAATCTAACACAAAAAATATTCCTGTGGACAGCAGTAAATGTGATTGTGAAGAATATTGGCTGAATTAGATTATTCACTAAAAATTGGTCAAAATATTCCTTCCGTCTTCTATGATTGATTTTTGCATCCATAGATGTATGGATTGACTCCAGAAGTAAAAAGTGCCAAAGTAGCACTATCTTATACAATTTTGTTACCTAAAAGAAACTTAAATATAGCTCTTGTATCCAGATTTTTTTTTTAATGGTACATTAGGTGAAGTCCAGACATCAGCAAAAGTCATATGAATTAGGCACTTAGAAGCCTTACCAGGTCTCACTCAACACTACAAAGACTATGTGTCAAAGAGAATGGCTGCAAATTAAAGCTGACACACAGCAGCTGTGACTATAGGCAACCTCTAAGCCTAATCTGTTTCCCTGTCTTTCAGTTAAGCTCAGTGATGTGATCCATAAATCCAGATAGTTACAGCTACTAGACAGATTAGTGTTTCTTCTGGTCTGTGTCATTTCCTCCAGATATCATGGCTGTTAGTTCAGTGTTACTACGGTCACATTTCCCCCAATCCAGTGATTGCCACCTTTGCTAGTGTGGTTCAACTCTGAACCCTCCCCTGAGCCCTTCTTCCTGCCTGCCAGGATGCCCCTGGGGTCACAGCTGCCTATGCCCATTGCAGAGTGTGGTCTCAGGCCTGGGGGGAGGCCACGGTCTGCTCTGCGGAGTATCATTTTCTTCAGGACTTATAGCCCTTGAGGAAGCACTTTGCCATCTATGTTTGTTTTGTGTTGGATCAAATCAATGAATAAGTGGAAGACTTCTTCAAATTTCTCTCTTTCCACCTGTCTTTTCCCCCCATTGAACACCTCCCCAAACTTTGGCCTCCTACCCACCCCCCACCCTCATTTACCTCTTCTACCATTTCTCCTTTATCCTTCTCTCTTGTCCCCTTTTCCTTCTTCCAAATATCTCTACAGAATCTTGCTATGCCTGGAACATACAGAGGTCTGAGGCATACAAAGATAAATAGGATGAACTTTGTTTCTCAAATGTGTACCTTTCTGGTCCCCTGGTGTTTATTCCTGCAGACTGTTGGGGGGTGGTCTCAAGTTACCACCCCTGCCAATATCCTCAGTGCTCTTCTTCTCCATCTGCATGCTTTAAACCTCCCTTTACAGCCTGCAGTCTCTAAGGTAACACACTGATGAGGAATAACTGTCAAACAGCATGAAGATATTTAATGATGGTTTAAAAAGAGCTGGGGAATAAAGTCGTATGAGAAATTTGTTACATATTTAATTTAGGAAAGATTGTTACAGTATCAGGGGAGGAAAGGAAGAAAATATATTGCTCCCCATAAAAACGCAGTAAAAGATAAAGCACAAACAGCCCCTCTGTTATGTTGAAATATTATCGTTCTGTGATTAAACGGAGGCAGCAAGGTGGTTTCTGTTCAGCACTTGTGCCAGGGAGGCGTGGGGGAGGGAAAAAGGCATCGAGGTCGTAGGTTTGAATCTTTCCTAGAGCTCCGAGGAAACTAGGGAAAATAAAACGCAGACAAAGCACGGTGGCACAGGGATTCTGAAGGTCTTCGGAGGAGGAGTGTTAGTAGTTGGTGAGACAGATGGGCCATGAAATGAACTTATATTTCAGACTATTTGTTTTCTTAAGTTTGACAGCAGTAACAAGAAGCAAGGTCACATTATTATTATTTTTTCAATGTACAAAGCCTAATATTATGTCTCTTCTATCCTGGGAATCTGAGAAAAGAACCATCTTGCAAATAAGTCAGTCTGGAATGTCCAGATATCTCTGTCAACTTTGGCTCCGTTCTTTAGCACGTTCCCTTAAGAGGGTGGATGGCACTTGTGTGTGAGGCTTCAGAAAGTGGCAGGCATTTCCTCCTTCATCACTCATTTGGACTACTGAACCTGGGATCAATAAATATTCCATTACTGCATTATTTGTGGCCAACTATAAACAATTTCTATCATTAAATCTTTGCCTTTTAGTTGTCCCTCATTAGCAAGGGATCAAATTTCAGATCCCAGTCGGGGTCATGCCCAGAATTAAAGAAAAGCAATGTATGAGAATGTTTATCCACATGTGTATTTATATTTTATATCAAAATAGATACAAAATGAAAAGTATTCTTGTATCTAATAGTTTCATAGTGTTGCAGTTTTAAAAGTCACCTTGAACTTCATTTTAGATGATATGGTGACATGGGAAAAGCACTGGATGGTGCTTAGGTGGGTTTGGGTTCTTACTGCGTTTATTTCTATCTCTAATAACCAGTTGTGTGATCTGCAAAGTAGGTCATCTGCCCCAATTTATTTATTTGTAAAATGAATGGATTGGAGTGGGTGATGCTTACGTTTCTCTCTAGCTCCTACATTCAGTGAGTAGAATAGGATTGTAGGAAGGGGTGGTAGATGACATGTGGAAACAGGAAGGTACCAGAAAAACATGGAAGAAACCACTTACTTTAGTTGCTTTTGGGGGTGGAAAGTACAAGTGTGAGGTGCGATGTATATGTTCTAACATGGCTTTAAGTTTTGGTTATACTTGTATTATTTTTAGATCTAAAAAATTAAAAATGCACATCTGTCACACTGTGTGATTGCATTTAAATAGCATCCTTTGCTAATGTTCAGTATTCATATTAGAATAGGGTTAATGAAAGTTCTATTAAATCAGAGTGCTCCCTGGAAGTTCCACATTGGTTGTAAACGTTATTTGATTGACTCTTGCCTAGTAAAGAGGCAATTCTACCTGAGAGAATATAAGTTGAATCAGGCTTACAAGGTTGCCTGTGAGCAGGAGACAATGGAAGATAAGTTTTATTTAGTACACATTGTTGTTTTTGTTTTGTCTTGCTACTGTTTTGCTTTTGAGGGGGATTGAATGCTTTATGGGATTCTGCTGTAATTTACCAGAGTCCTCACCACCTGGCATCCTCTGCTTGACCTCTGTCCCCTGGAGGTTTAAATGGGTAGCATCCAGCCTCAGGAAATGTTGAGCTAGGCGACAGTCACCAAGCAGCAGTCACATGCCAGGTGCGGTGAATGGCACTGGGGATAACTCTTGAGGAGACATCTAGGATCAGCTGCTCCCCAGTGGAGCGCCTGTTCTAGTGAGGACACTGGCACCAACATCTTTTCACAAATATTTAAATAATGACGAGTGTGTGAAGGAGCTCTGCAGCGTGCTATGCCTGAGTCTAACTGGAGAATCTGATTACATCTGAGAGCAAAGGATGGCTTTCCCCAAGGAAAAAATTTTTAAGCTGAGACCTGAAATACAAGTATAAATCATTTGGTGGAGAATGAATTTTGAATGAAAGATGAAGGCATGGAGGTGGTGAGTATGTAAGTTTGAAAACGAAGAGTTGATGTTTTGAGTGACACTGGTCAGTTCAGTTCAATCCAGTCGCTCAGTCGTGTCCAACTCCTTGTGACCCCATGAACTGCAGCATACACCAGACTTCCTTGTCCATCATCAACTCCTGGAGCTTGCTCAAACTCGTGTCCATCAAGTGGGTGATGCCATCAAACCATCTCATCCTCTGTCATCCCATTCTCCAATGAGTCAGTTCTTCACATGAGATGGCCAAAGTATTGGAGTTTCAGCTTCAGTATCAGTCCTTCCAATGAATATTCAGGACTGATTTCCTTTAGGATGGACTGGTTGGATCTCCTTGCAGTCCAAGGGACTCTCAAGAGTCTTCTCTAACACCACAGTTCAAAAGCATCAATTCTTTGGTGCTCAGTTTTCTTTCAGAGAAGGCAATGGCAACCCACTCCAGTACTCTTGCCTGGAAAATCCCATGGACGGAGGAGCCTGGTAGGCTGTAGTCCATGGGGTCGCTAAGAGTCGGACATGACTGAGCGACTTCACTTTCACTTTCACTTTCTTTATAGTCCAACTCTCACATCCATACGTGACTACTGGAAAAAACATAACTTTGACTAGATGGACCTTTGTAGGCAAAGTAATGTCTCTGCCTTTTAATATGCTGTCTAGGTTGGCCAAAGCTTTTCATCCAAGGAGCAAGCGTCTTTTAATTTCATGGCTTCAGTCACCATCTGCAGTGATTTTTGAAGCCTCCGAAATAGTCTGTTACTGTTTCCATTGTTTCCCCATCTATTTGCCATGAAGTGATGGGACTGTTGCCATGATCTTTGCTTTCTGAATGTTGAGTTTTAAACCAAATTTTCACTCTCCTCTTTCACTTTCATCAATTCCTTCAATTCCTCTTTGCTTTCTGCCATAAGCAGGTTGACAATATACAGCCTTGACGTATTCCTTTCCCAATTTGGAACCAGTCCGTTGTTCTACGTCTGGTTTTAACTGTTGTTTCTTGAGCTGCATACAGATTTCTCAGGAGGGAGGTAAGGTGGTCTGGTATTCCGACCTCTTGAAAAATTTTCCATAATTTTTTGTGATTCACACAGTCAAAGGCTTTGGCATAGTCAATAAAGCAGTTGTCTTTCTGGAAATCTCTTGCTTTTTCTATGATCCAACCAATGTTGGTGATTTAATCTCTGGTTCCTTTACCTTTTCTAAATCCAGTTTGAACATCTGGAGGTTCACGGTTCATGTACTGTTGAAGCCCGGCTTGGAGAATTTTGAGCATTACTTTGCTAGCATGTGCTGCTGCTGCGAAGTAGCATCAGTCGTGTCCGACTCCCATAGATGGCAGCCCACCAGGCTCCCCTGTCCCTGGGACTCTCCAGGCAAGAACACAGGAGTGGGTTGCCATTTCTTTCTCCAATGCATAAAAAGTGAAAAGTGAAAGTGAAGTCACTCATTCGTGTCCGACTCTTCGCGACCCCATGGACTGTAGCCTACCAGGCTCTTCTGTCTATGGGATTTTCCAAGCAAGAGTACTGGAGTGAGTTGCCATTGCCTTCTCCATGTGAGATGAGTGCAATTGTGTGGTAGTTTGAACATTCTTTGGCATTGTCTTTCTTTGGGATTGGAATGAACACTGACCTTTTCCAGTCCTGTGGCCACTGCTGAGTTTCCAAATTTGCTGGCATATTGAGTGCAGCACAGTAACAACATCATCTTTTAGGATTTGAAATAGCTCAATTGGAATTACATCACCTCAACTATCTTTATTATTCGTAGTGATGCTTCCTAAGGCCCACTTGACTTTGCATTCCAGGATGTCTGGCTCTAGGTGGTTGATCACACCAGCATGGTTTTCTGGGTCATGAAAATCTCTTTTGTATAGTTCTTCTGTGTATTGTTGCCACCTCTTCTTAATATCTTCTGCTTCTATTAGGTCCATACCATTTCTGTCCTTTATTGTGCTCATCTTTGCATGAAATGTTCCCGTGATATCTCTAATTTTCTTAAAGAGATCTCTGGTCTTTCCCATTTTATTGTTTTCCTCTGTTTCTTTGCATTGATCACTGAGGAAGGCTTTCTTATCTCTTCTTGCTATTCTTTGGAACTCTGCATTCAGATGGGTATATCTTTCTTTTTCTCCTTTGCCGTTCACTTATCTTCTTTTCTCAGCTATTTGTAAGGCTTCCTCAGACAATCATTTTGCATTTTTGCATTTCTTTTTCTTGGGGATGGTGTTGATCACTGCCTTCTGTACAATGTCATGAACCTCTGCCCATAGTTCTTCAGGCACTCTGTCTATCAGATCTAATCCCTTGAATCTATTTGTCACTTCCACTGTATAATTGTAAGGGATTTGATTTAGGTCATACATAAATGGTCTAGTGGTTTTCCCTACTTTCTTCAATTTAAGTTTGAATTTGGCAATAAGGAGTTCAGGATCTGAGCCACAGTCAGCTCCCAGTCTTTTTTTGCTAACTGTATAGAGCCTTTCCACCTTCGGTGCAAGTAACATAATCAATCCAATTTTGGTATTGACCATCTGGTGATGTCCATGTGTAGAGTCTTCTCTTGTGTTGTTGGAAGAGGGTTTTTGCTATAACCAGTGCGTTCTCTTGGCAAAACTCTGTTAGCCTTTGCCCTACTTTGTTTTGTACTTCAGAGCCAAATTTGCTTGTTATTCCAGGTACCTCTTGACTTCCTGCTTTTGTATTCCTGTCCCCTATAATGAAAATGACATATTTTTGGGGTGTTAGTTCTAGAAGTTCTTGTATATCTTCATAAAGCTGTTCAATTTCAGCTTCTTTGGCTTTAGTGGTTGGGGCATAGACTTGGATTACTGTGATATTGAATGGTTTGCCTTGGAAATGAGCAGAGATCATTCTGTCATTTTTGAGATTGCACTCAAGAATAATATTTTGGACTATTTGTTAACTATGAGGACTATTCCATTTCTTCTAAGGGATTCTTGCCCTCAGTAGTAGATATAATGGTCATCTCGGTTAAATTCACCCATTCCTGTTCATTTTAGTTCACTGATTCCTAAAATGTTGATGTTCACTCTTGCCATCTCCTGTTTGACCTCCAGTTTACCTTGATTTGTGGACCTAACATTTCAGGTTCATATGCAATATTGTTCTTTATAGCATTGGACTTCCATCACCAGTCACATCCACAATGGGGTGTTGTTTTTGCTTTGGTTCCTTCTCTTCATTCTTTCTGGAGTTATTTCTCTACTCTTCTCCAGGAGCATATTGGGCATCTACTGACCTGGGGAGTTCATCTTTCAGTGTCCTATCTTTTTGCCTTTTCATACTGTTCATGGGTATCTCAAGGCAAGAATACTGAAGTGGTTTGCCATTCTCTTCTCCAGGGGACCATGTTTTGTTAGAACTCTCCACCATGACCCATCCATCTTGGGTGGCTCTACATGGCATGACTCATAGTTTCTTTGAGTTAGACAAGCTGTGGTCCATGTGATCAGTTTGATTAGTTTTCTGTGATTTTGGTTCTCATTCTGTCTGCCCTCTGAAGGATAAGGATAAGAGGCTTATGGAAGCTTTCTGATGGGGGAAACTAACTTGGGGGGAAACTGGGTCTTGCTTGATGGGCGGGGCCATGCTCAATAAATCTTTCATCCAATTTTCTGCTGATGAGAGGGGCTGTTTTCCCTCCCCGTTGTGTGACCTGAGACCAAACTATGGTGGAGGTAATTAAGATAATGGTCACCTCCTTCAAAAGGTCCCATGCATGTACTGCTGCACTCAGTGCCCCCAACCCTGCACCAGGCCACCGCCAACCCATGCCTCCACTGGAGACACCTGGATACTCACAGGCAAGTCTGGGTCAGTCTCTTGTGGGGTCACTGCTCCTTTCTCCTGGGTCCTAGTGCACACAAGGTTTTGTTTGTGCCCTCCAAGAGTCTGTTTCCCCAGTCCTGTGTAAGTTCTGGCGGCTCGATGGTGGGGTTAATGGTGACCTCCTCCAAGAGGGCTTAGGCCACACCCAGGTCTGCCACACCTAGAGCCACTCCCCCTGCAGCAGATCACTGCTGACCCATACCTCTGCAGGAGACACTCAAACACTCAAAGGCAAGTCTTCTTGCTCAGTCTCTGTGGTGTCTACTGGTGTGCACAAGGTTTTGTCTGAGTGCTCTGAGCATCTCTGGTGGGTATGGGAGTTTATTCACACAAGATGGAGTAGAAGGATGTGTGCTCATCTTTTCCTGCAAGAACTCCAAAATTACAACTCACTGCTGAACAACCACTGACAGGAGAATGTTGGATCCCACCAAAAAGAGATACCCCACATCCAAGGGCAAAGGAGAAGCCCCAGCAATATGGTAAGAGGGTCAAAATTGCATTTAGAACCAAACCCCATACCCGCCAGAGATGCTCGGAGGGCTCAAACAAAACCTTGTGCACACCAGGACTGAGAGTAGCATAGATCAAAAACCCATCTCTGTGCCTGTATCTTTAAAACACGTTAGTAAAGAGCTGAGTTTGAAAGAAAAGAAAAAAAAAAAAAAAAGAGGAACAAGTTTTTCCCATTGTTTCCCCTGAAACTTGTGTCTTGCCCCTTACTCAACTTTCCCATTTAGGTCCATGAGTGATTCACAGATTTTCTGAGGTATGTGGGCCAGCAAACTCACCCTGCACAGCTCTCCAGTCTCCAGACCCCAGTCCCTCCTCCTGTGGAATGTGTTTGCCTTCTTCCACTTCCTTTCCTTTCTTCTTGCTCCCTCTTCTGAGGCCTTTGTGCCTCTCCAGTGGTCTTTCACAGTGGAGTCTGAACTACTGTCTTTGCCTGGAGAGGCCTCCATTCCCCTTTCTCCATGCCAAGTTTAAGATGCATCTTCCTGAAGCACTTCTTCATGTAGGCTGACCCTTTCAATGGATGTCTTTGGCCTCTTGTCACCTAAAGAGTAAAGGCTCAACCTCTTAATCTTCCACTAAGGTCCTATACAACCATGGGAGCTTAAGTCCTTATTTCCCACCTGAGTTTTTCAACATGGACACACTGGAGAACACAAATAATCTGGTGTCATGGTGAGCATTTTGAAAGAAAACACAGGGTAACAAAAACATACATTTGGAAGAAGGACATAATTCTTTTACTCTAATATCCTAGTCTGGCAGAACTTTCTTTTTGTATATTCTTTGTGCTTATATGCACACACACCTAACACATATTCATTAGGTATAATAGACCTTTGGATTCTGCTTATTATACCTTGTAGTGTATTGTATTTTCCAAGATGACTGCAGCATGATCTTCCATTCATCATGCTCTTCTTCTAATATGACGTTTACACTCCTATTGAGGAGAAATTATTACATTCACTCCCTTTGTGTTTTTGAATCTGGATTGGTCCGTGACTATAGCCAAAGTTATGCTATGCAGTTTCTGATATTAGGTCATGAAAAGTAACGTGGCTTCTGCATATATTTCTTGGGGTGCTTCCCAGGTGGTGCTAGTGGTAAAAGAATCTGCCTGCCAGTGCAGGAAATGCAAGAACCCTGAGTTTCATCCCTGGGTTGGGAAGATCCCCTGGAGTAGGAAATGGCAACCCACTCCAGTATTCTTGTCTGGGAAATCTCATGGACAGAGGAACATGGTGGGTTACAGTCTACAGGGTCACAAAGAGTCAGACACGACTGAGCAACCAAGCACTTGCTTTTGAAATATAGATGCCATGTCATGAGGATGCACAGCATATATGGAGAAGCCATGCAGAGAGGCCATGTGTACATGTTACGGGCAAGAGCCTTATATGAGGTCTCAGTCCAAAGCTAGCATTAACTGTGGCCTCACTAAACTTGTCAGTGAGGAAGCCTTGTATATATTCCAACACCAGCTACTGGCTGCCTGCAGCCACCTAAGAGACCCACAGAAAGAACTGTCTGGCTGAGCCCAGTCAACTTAAAGAATAATGAAAAAGTGATTGTTGTTGTAAGCCACTTAGTTTTGGGATGCTTTATTATTATAGCAATAGATACTGTAAACCAGTAAAATGTAGGCATAATTTTAAATTAGAGCTTATCCTAAGAAAAAATTTCAAGGACTTCCCTGGTGGTCCAGTGGTTGAGAGTCTGCTTACCAGTGCAAGGGACACAGGTTCGATCTCTGGTCTGGGAAGATTCCACATGCAGTAGGGGTGGCTGAGTCCACGAGCTATGACTATGCAGCCTATTCTCCCTTGAGCCTGTGCTCTGCAGCAGGAGAAGCCTCCACCATAAGCTGTGCACCCACAACTAGAGAGTAGCCCCTGCTCACCACAACTAGAGCAAGCCTGCTTGCACAGCAATGGAGACCCAGCTCAGCCAAAAAGAATTTCGTAAAAAAAGAAAAAGTTTCAAAAGGCACAAGAAATGCTTTATTTCAAATATGCCAGCATTATATATAACCTGAAAATTATGGGGAAAGAAAACCGGATGTCTAATTTTTGTTTTTGTTTTTGCATATCTTGCTTTTTACTGCTTAGCTTATCAACTCCTTGAAGGCAGGGATGGTTTTTTAAACCTGACACAAAGTACATTCCTCTACATTATATTATTTTTTGATAGAGTGATATAGTCTATAAAAATTTATTTATGATTTATTTTCATAACTTTTCAAGGGACCTTAAAATTCTTTCATTTTACTCTTTCAAAACCTTGTCTCAGTTTATGGGTGAGGTTAAATCTTGCTTTAAGGTCACAGAGGTATGAAGTGGTAGTGTTGGGTCAGACTTCCTAACTTGAATCCTCGGATGTCTTTCACTCCACCAGAGGGGCTCTTTGTTCTCAGTTTTTTTCCTCACAATACTTGTAGGAACATATTGGATATTCCTGTAGTCCAGGGAGGGCTTTGTCTTGCTCTGTAGTCTTGATGTGTTTTTGAATAGCCTTGCTGAAGCTCTATAGCATTCAACAGCTCAAAACAGGAGTCAAAATGGGAAAAGTGGCCATTGACCTTGCTGGGGGTTATATTTTAGGCTTAGCGATAATGCATCAGAAAGGTTCCACCCTGGACAGCCTTAAGTTTTCTTGTGAAATACAAAGATGGCTAGTTGCTCTGGTATTGTAATAACTGATCGTTGCAAAGACTGAGAATAAAAAGAAAGATAATACAAAAGCACCCCTTGTAGAGTCAGGCAAACCTGGATTAGAAGCCTGACTCTTGTTACAGGTTCTGTGACTTTGAACCAGAGGATGAGATGTTTAGACAGCATCACCAACTCAATGGACATGAATTTGAGCAAACTCCAGGAGATAGTGGAAGATAGAGGAGCCTTCATGCTGCAGTTCATGGAGTTGCAAAGTGTTAGACACGACTTAGTGACTGAGCAACAACAACAGCAACTGACCTCTCAGGGCTTCAGTTTCCTCACATCTTAAGGGGAAAACATACTTGTTCACCCCTCACTGGGTGCTGAGAGGAAAAACATGAGATGATGTACATAAAATCCTATCCATAATGCATGGCTCATAATAAACAGTGAATATTTAGGAATTTTTCATATACAAGTGGTGGCTCAGATGGTAAAGAATCTGCCTGCAATGAGGGGGACCCAGGTTCTATCCCTGGATGGGAACATTCTCTGGAGAAGGGAATGGCAACCCACTCCAGTGTTCTTGCCTGGAGAATCCCATGGACAGAAGAGCCTGGTGGACTACAGTCCATGGGGTTGCAAACAGTCACACGTGACTGAGCGATGAACACAACATTTTCATATACAACAGAAAAAAAAAATTTTAGTAGTTTATCATATATATAACAGCCATTTTAGTTAAACATTTTTGTTTTAAATATGAGCTTAAATATCACATGTAGCTATCTAGATTCTCATTCAAGGTTTTTATGTGACCTTGGGCAGCAAATCACTTTGTAACTCTGGGCCATGAGGAAGATTTGGCTAGAGAATTTCTAAGATCCCTATTTTCTGAATTTAAAGCTGTGAGTTTTAAATAGTAACTTTTATATAACATTAAACCATTTTGGGTTTGTCAATCTTCTAATTGGTTTCCTTATAATTACCACTTAGTTTGTCTTTCAAATAGTGGGTGACCTTCTGCCATTCTCATATTTGATTTGATTTGCTAACAGTTGGAAGATGTTTACCCTCTGCAAACATTTCATTAGTAATGGCCACAATCTTTACAGTATCATTGCATATTTGCTAAGAATTCAATCGTTTCTCCATCCTCATGGTGTGACTTTCAGTTGGGCAGTGCATTTTAGAAGATTTAAGAAGCTATTTTTAAGGTCATGCTGGCTTTCTGCTGGTGGTGTCCAGCCTTGTCTACCAAATAGTGTGCCTGTCACCTTCATTTATTTAGTTGCAATTAAATAAACTAAAATCACAGATGACATGTGTGATTTATGGGGGTTACCATTTGCAAAGTTATAATATCAATAATCCTATAAGTTTGTTATGTTATAGTATCAGTAATCCTATAAATTTGATATTATTTTCCCCATTACAGATGAAAAACTAAGCCTCAGTTTATAATTTACAAATATAGATAAACAGGAATGAGTAATTTCAGAGCTGAGTCTCTAAACCTTGTCTTGGTTCTGGAGATGGCCCATTCTACTATATTATATGGTTCCTTGTTGGAGAAATTCAGGGACAATCATGATATATAGGTTGAGGAGAAAATTGCTAGTATCTCTAAATATGTCCCTTGATTATAAATGAACATATCAGAAAAGTAGAAGTGGGCATATGTCAGAAACATAACCAGAAGGTGATCAGGAAAAGAACAATCTCTAAAAATGATAACTTTCAATAATTAAAAAAAGTTAATATTACAGTTGTCAAAATTATGATGAAGATATTTCAGAGGCTGGACTGACAGTAACACCAGAGACACTAAGAGAAGGTGGTAAAAATGTACTTCTGCCTTTTTTCCATCTTCAGACCCTGCAGACCCCACCTTCTGGCTTGTGCCTGCCCTGTCACTCCAAGGCTAGATCTGTACAACCTAACTACACCTCTGGGTTGAGTGACTGGCAGAGTAGAAGTGTAATTATTCCAGTATGATAAATCAGAGCAATGTGATAAGTGCAGGGTAAGGGTAATTAAGCAACACAGGGAAAATTGCTATGGCCAAGGGGTAGGAGACTTCTCTGAGTTTCAGTTCCCTTTCATCTTGCTGTCTATGATGTAACAGTAAAATGTGTCCTACTGATTATAAAGTGAGACTAGACATCAGTCCTGAGATTGATGCTGCTGAATATACTCATGTGTAACATCAGATCTAAGCCTTATTTTCTTTATTTACTTAGCCAGGAATTAGAAATTGGAAAAAGTCATCTCACAAGTGATACTGTATCAGTTGCTCAGTCATTTATGACTCTTTGCAACCCCATGGACTATAGTCCACCAGACTCCTCTGTCCAAGGAATTTCCCAGGCAAGGATACTGAAGTGGGTTGCCATTACCTTCTCCAATAAGAGATAGTACTTACCATAAAAACCAGAAATGAACTTCCTGTCTTCTCACATGTACCTTCATAAGGAAGAGCTGTGGGATGCAATATGGATTTGAGAGTTCAGAGAGACATGGAAAGGCAGATAGGGAATTAACTCAGAGATGTACATAAAACAAGCAGTGGGAACCAGAGCGGCTTTGTTGAGTAGTTAGGATGCTAATGCATTTTTTACACCATTTCTAGTCTTTGTAATAGCCCTGAAATTCCCTGATATTGACAGACATGGAATTTGGGGTTCAAGCAGATTAAGAAATGTGCTTAAGGACCCTTAGTAATAATCAAGAGAATGCTTTTTTTTTTTTTTTTTCCTTTAGAAGCAGGTATGGATTAGTAGGGGGAGTCTCTTGACTAAAGAGTGGGGTAGATGCCATCTACCTCCCTCTCACCCTATGGCAGGCCTTAGTAAAGATAAAGAAAAGGTAACAAAAGTGAAAATTTTGAAAGGGTTGGAAAATTTGAGAAAGAGCATAGAATATTGGCTGTTGGGGATCTCTGGCTTCTTAGTGTTTTGATTGCAGATTGTTGGGTTGGAAGCTTTGTGGCTCCTGCAAGAGTGAACTCCTAAAACACCTTTCAAGTGAGGTGGGTCCTGGGTGACTGATTTCTTTGGGGCTAGGAAACTTCTGGCAAGGCAGTCTTGCTTGGTTCTGTAGAGCAGAATATGTCCAAAGGCAAGGGAGGCTGGAGCATCTGCTTGGGGCAATTCCAGTGCAAGGTCTAAAGAGAGAGAGAATGCTGCTTAATTCACCAGGTGGAAACCTGGGACTCAAGACAGATGCTTTGTCTAGGAATAAAGCATTGGTGTTTGCTCTGCTGTAAAAACTGAGATGTGGTGTGGACTAGGTGAAATGAGGCATCCTAGCTCCAGCTACATTTATTTTAAAGTGTATATTTTAAAAAGCGATATTTTTCAGAGAACTAGAACAAATAATTTCACAATTTGTGTGGAAATACAAAAAACCTCGAATAGCCAAAGCAATCTTGAGAAAGAAGAATGGAACTGGAGGAATCAACCTGCCTGACTTCAGGGTCTACTACAAAGCCACAGTCATCAAGACAGTATGGTACTGGCACAAAGACAGAAATATAGATCAATGGAACAAAATAGAAAGCCCAAAGATAAATCCACACACCTATGGACACCTTATCTTTGACAAAGGAGGCAAGAATATACAATGGAGAAAAGACAATCTCTTTAACAAATGGTTCTGGGAAAACTGGTCAACCACTTGGAAAAGAATGAAACTAGAACACTTTCTCGGAGAAGGCAATGGCACCCCACTCCAGTACTCTTGCCTGGAAAATCCCATGGAAGGAGGAGCCTGGTAGGCTGCAGTCCATGGGGTCGCTAGGAGTCGGACACGACTGAAGTGACTTAGCAGCAGCAGCAGAACACTTTCTAACACCATACACAAAAATAAACTCAAAGTGGATTAAAGATCTAAACATAAGACCAGAAACTATAAAATAGAGGAAAACATAGGCAAAACACTCTCCAACAGAAACCACAGCAGGATCCTCTATGACCCACCTCCAAGAATATTGGAAATAAAACAAAAATAAACAAATGGGACCTAATTAAAATTAAAAGCTTCTGCACAAGAAAGGAAACTATAAGCAAGGTGAAAAGACAGCCTTCAGGATGGGAGAAAATAATAGCAAACAAAGCAACAGACAAAGAATTAATCTCGAAAATATACAAGCAACTCCTGCAGCTCAATTCCAGAAAACTAAATGACCCAATCAAAAAGTGGGCCAAAGAACTAAACAGACATTTCTCCAAAGAAGACATACAGATGGCTCACAAACACATGAAAAGATGCTCAACATCACTTATTATCAGAGAAATGCAAATCAAAACCACAATGAGGTACCATCTCACACCAGTCAGAATGGCTGCTATCCAAAAGTCTACAAGCAATAAATGCTGGAGACGGTGTGGAGAAAAGGGAACCCTCTTATACTGTTGGTGGGAATGCAAACCAGTACAACCACTATGGAAAACAGTGTGGAGATTCCTTAAAAAACTGGAAATAGAATTGCCATACGACCCAGCAATCCCACTGCTGACCATACACACCAAGGAAACCAGAATTGAAAGAGACACATGTACCCCAGTGTTCATCACAGCACTGTTTGTAATAGCCAGGACATGGAAGCAACCTAGATGTCCATCAGCAGATGAATGGATAAGAGAGCAGTGGTACATATACACAATGGAGTATTACTCAGCCATTAAAAAGAATGCATTTGAATCCGTTCTAATGAGGTGGATGAAACTGGAGCCTATTATACAGAGTGAAGTAAGCCAGAAAGAAAAACACCAGTACAGTATACTAACACATATATATGGAATTTAGAAAGATGGTGATGATAACCCTGTATGCGAGACAGCAAAAGAGTCACAGATGTGTAGAACAGTCTTTTGGACGCTGTGGGAGAGGGTGAGGGCGGGATGATATGGGAGAATGGCATTGAAATATGTAAATTATCACATGTGAAACGAGTTGCCAGTCCAGGTTCAATGCATGATACAGGGTGCTCAGGGCTGGTGCACTGGGATGATCCAGAGGGATGGGACGGGGAGGGAGGTGGGAGGAGGATTCAGGATGGGGAACACATATACACCCATGGTGGATTCATGATGATGTATGGCAAAACCAATACAATATTGTAAGGTAAAAAAAAAAAAATAGATTAATTAATTAAAAATAAATAAATAAAAAGGGAAGATACAGAAAAGGATATTCAGTTGTATTTTGCTAAGTCACTTCAGTCGTGTCCGACTCTGTGCGACCCCATAGATGGCAGCCCACCAGGCTCCCCCGTCCCTGGGATTCTCCAGGCAAGAACACTGGAGTGGGTTGCCATTTCCTTCTCCAGTTCAGTTGTATAGATTCAGCTATATTGATTCCTGTGCATTCTCTATGGTATAATCAACATAAAATAGTTGTTATATGCACAGACGTAAGCTATAATAATTTAACACTCATTTGGCATGTGACGTATAATATATGTATTTTAAATGTGGACTGTTTATTCAGTTGGGACTTCCCAGGTGCACTAAAGAACCTGCCTGCCAGTGCAGGAGATGTTCAATCCCTGGGTTGGGAAGATCCCCTGGAGGAAGGCATGGCAACCCACTCCAACATTCTTGCCTGGAGAATCCCATGGACAGAGGATCCTGGTGGGCTACCATCCATGGGGCTGAAAGAGTTGGACACGACTGAAGTGACTTAGCATGCACACATGTTTATTCAGTTATAAAAATAATCTCAAGGTAATGAGAAAACAAGCCACAGACAA
Source organism: Bubalus bubalis (assembly GCF_019923935.1). Classification (NCBI taxonomy): domain Eukaryota; kingdom Metazoa; phylum Chordata; class Mammalia; order Artiodactyla; family Bovidae; genus Bubalus; species Bubalus bubalis. Next base: position 134,556,627 of record NC_059157.1, on the reverse strand, counting down.
GGAGAAAATATTTGCAAAAGACATATCTGATTAGGTACTATTACCCAAAATATACAAAATATTTTCAAAACCCAATAATTAGAAAATAATCTGATTAAAAATTTAGGAAAGATGTAAACAGACATCTCACCAAACTAAAAAGATGGCCAATAATCATTTGAAAAGATGCTGTGCATCAGAAGTCATCAGAGAAATACAAGTCAAGACAACACTGAGATAGTACTACCTACCTATTAGAATTGCTGAAATTGAGAACTTGGACACCAAATGCTGGTGACAATGTGGAGTGACAGGAACTTTGATTTTATTTTTGGCATGAAAGCAAAATGGTACAGCCACTTTGAAAGAGAGTTTGGCAGTTTCATACAAAATGAAATATACTCTTACTGCAAGATTCAGCAATTGTATTTCTTGATATTTACCCAAGTGAGTTAAAAACTGATGTCCACATAAAAACCCTGGTGGTCCAGAGGTTAGGACTCAACACATTCACTGCTCAGGCCCGGGTTTGATCCCTGGTCAGAAAGGTAAGATTCTGCAAGCTGTGCTGCCTGGTCAAAAAACGACAAACCTGCATGTGAGTGTTTATAGTGACTGTATTAATAACTGCCAAAACTTTGAAATTGTCCTTTAATAGGTGAATGGATAAACGGTGGTACACCTAGACAATGGAATATTATATAGCACTAAAAAGATATGAGCTATCAAACCATGAAAAGACATGGAAACTTAAATACATATTGCTAAGTGAAAGAAGCCAAACTGAAAAGGGTACTTACCGTATGATTTCAACTATCATTTCAACTAATCATACTTACCGTATGATTTCAACGGTCTGGAGAAGGTGAAACCATGGAGAAATTAAAAAGATCAGTGGCTACTAGCAGTTGGTGGGGAAGAAGGTATAAACTGGTATAGCACACAGGACTTTTAGGGCAGTGAAACTATTCTGTATGATGGCATAATGGTGGATACATGTCTTTATACATTAGTCTAATGTTGAGATTCTACTGCTCACTTTAGAATATGTCTTTATTATTCATTCGACAATTATTCATGGAGTGCCTACTACTTATCAGGCATTGTTCTAGGCACTGAAGATACAGTAGTGACTCAGACAAAAATTCTTACCCTGATGGAGCTTATGTTCCATCTAGAGTAGGAAAAGATTCAGAAAATAAGTAAAGTAAATAAGTATATTATATAGTATCTTGGGTGCATGCATGCTAAGTCGCTTCAGTCATGTCCGACTCTTTGTGACCCAATGGACTGTAGCCTGCCAGGCTCCTCTGTCCATGGGATTCTCCAGGCAAGAATACTGGAGTGGATTGCCATGCCCTCCTTCAGGGGATTTTCCTGACCCAGGAATGGAACCTGCATCTCTTACGTCTCTCCTGCATTGGCAGACAGGTTCTTCACCACTGATGCCACCTAGAAGCCCATATAATATCTTAGGCATTAATAAATGCTGTGAAAGAATACAAGCAAGGAAAGAGGAAGAGAGAGGACATGGACGAGGAGAAAGAAATAGGAGAGGGGGTTAGAATGTATTCCTCTTTTAAAGACAACATTGAGGGAAGCCCTGTTTTTGACACTTAAGAAAGACCTGAAGGAGGTGAGAAAATTAGCCATGTAGATATTTTGCAGCAAGGTATTTGGGGCAGATGGAACAGCAAATGATTGTTATGAGGTTTAAGATCTGCCTCCTGAAAAATCTGTATGCAGGTCAGGAAGCAACAGTTAGAACTGGACATGGAACAACAGACTGGTTCCAAATAGGAAAAGGAGTATGTCAAGGCTGTATACTGTCACCCTGCTTATTTAACTTATATGCAGAGTACATCATGAGAAACGCTGGGCTAGATGAAGCACAAACTGAAATCAAGATTGCCGGGAGAAATATCAATAACCTCAGATATGCAGATGACACCACCCTTATGGCAGAAAGAGAAGAGGAACTAAAGAGGCTCTTGATGAAAGTGGAAGAGGAGAGTGAAAAAGTTGGCTTAAAACTCAGCATTCAGAAAACAAAGATCATGGCATCCAGTCCCATCCTTCATGGCAAATAGATGGGGAAACAGTGGAAACAGACTTTATTCTTTGGGGCTCAAAAATCACTGCAGATGATGACTGCAGCTATGAAATTAAAAGACACTTACTCCTTGGAAGAAAAGCTATGACCAACCTAGACAGCATATTAAAAAGCAGAGACATTACTTTGCCAACAAAGGTCCATCTAGTCAAAGCTACACTTTTACCAGTAGTCTTGAATGGATGTGAGAATTGGACTATAAAGAAAGCTAAGCACCTAAGAATTGATGCTTTTGAACTGTGGTGTTGGAGAAGACTCTTGAGAGTCCCTTGGACTGCAAGGAGATCCAACCAGTCCATCCTAAAGGAAATCAGTCCTGAATATTCATTCGAAGGACTGATGCTTAAGCTGTAACTCCAATACTTTGGCCAACTAATGAAAGAACTGACTCATTAGAAAAGATCCTGATGCTGGGAAAGATTGAGGGCAGGTGGAGAAGGGGATGACAGAGGATGAGATGGTTGGATGTCATCACCGACTCAATGGATGTGAGTTTGAGTCAACTCCGGGAGCTGGTGATAGACAGGGAGGCCTGGCGTATTGAAGCCCATGGGGTCACAAAGGGTCAGACATGACTGAGCGACTGAACTAAACTGAACAGTTCATGACTGAACTGAACTGAACTGAGGAGGAAATTGTAGTTGGAGTACAGTTATTGTGGGAGAGATGATCATAATGGAAGGTCAGGTAAGGTCAGGGCAATGGCACCCCACTCCAGTACTCTTGCCTGGAAAATCTCATGGACGGAGGAGCCTGGTAGGCTGCAGTCCATGGGGTCGCTGAGGGTCGGGCACGACTGAGCGACTTCACTTTCACTTTTCACATTCATGCACTGGAGAAGGAAATGGCAACCCACTCCAGTGTTCTTGCCTGGAGAATCCCAGGGATGGTGGAGCCTGTTGGGCTGCCATCTATGGGGTCGCACAGAGTCGGACACGACTGAAGTGACTTAGCAGCAGCAGTAGGTCAGGTAGGGCCTTGTTGGCTGATAGGATGAACTGGCCTTTCTTTGAAGTGATGTAGGAAGTTATTTGAGAGTTTTGAGCAAGAGTCACATGTTTTGACTTATGTTTTAATATAACGACTGTTGCTGTTTGGAGAATAGACAGTAAGTGGAGAGGGTTAAAATATGAAGAAGAGACAATAAGGGTAGAGTTTAAACAGGGAGATTTAGTTATTTTAATAACCTGGATGAGTCATAAGGTTTGCTCACACCTGAGTGACAGCGGTGGAGGTAGACAGCAGTGATCAGATGCTGATTATATTGTAAAAAGGAGGCTGATGAGATTTGCTAGTGGATTGAGTGTGGAATATAAAAGTCAGTGTGGAGTCAGGATGATTCCAAGTTTTGGGGTGAGTAACTTAAAGTATGGAGTTGGCATTAATTGCAATGAGGTAGACTTGGGAAGAAGCAGGTTTTATGGGGAGCAAGAGGTCAGGAGTTTGGTTTTTAGATATGTTAAATTTGATACATTTTCTACCCAGATGGAGATTTTGATACAGGTTTAGAGTACAGGAACAGGTCTAGACTAGAGATGTTTATTTGGCAGTTGTTAAATATACTATCTAAGGCCATGAGTCTGATTGAGATCACAATGAGCTGGTACTGGGGTGTGTTGAAAGTACAGAGTCCTTGAACACTCTCCAAGAGAAAGAAAGCAAAGGTGTGACAGTGATTTCTTTGTACATATTTTAATGTTATCATCTTTAATGTGGTGTTTTAGTTTGCTCTGTTTAACTTAGCAATTATATCATGAACATTATCCCATTTTAGTATGTATTCTACAATGTTACTTTTTATAAAATACAAATTAGGAGTTTATTTTCTTAACATAGAGTTGATGCAATATCACTTCTAATAATTATCTTATGAATAAATCATAACACATACAACCAACGTGTTGCATATACATCATAACACATGCAACCTTTTGTCACACTTTTGAGTTGTCTATAATTTCCCCAAATTACAATGTACTTATTGTATGCTGAATGAATATTCTTATAGATACATATTAGAATATGTCTTCATTTCTTTAGGATACATTTCCAGAAGTGGAATTGTTGGATCTTTTGTTGAATTTTATCAGGTTTCTTTCCCCAGAAACGTTATAATAAGAAATTATTACAAGAAAAAACTATTTCTCTACACCTTCCCCAAACTAGTTTCTATCCATCTTTCTGGTCTCTGCCAATCTGAGAGATGAAAATGATCAATATATAAATATACAATTTTATCATTTCACCTTAGTATATTTTTATGATTAGCAATGCAGTCGAGTAATATTTTCATGCTTACTGGTGATTTGTAGAGATGATTTCTTCTGCTTCTCAGCTATGGCCCAGTAGTAGTGTGTGAAGATGACCACAGAGCACTTTCTGCCCCTCCTATCCTCTATCAGTGCAGCCTAGCTTGACAGTGGCTGTCGTTGGTGTTAATAGCAGGATCAGCTGCACTTAGTGTCTTCATCTTTGTATCTCTAGTGAATATGACTGCCCTTGGGGGGCCCATTACCTGTAAGTTTGCTGTTTATCAACCCCACCACCTCAACAGTATATAGAAGAATGAAGTGAATTCTCTGCTAATGTTCTGCCCAAATCTAAATTCAGGAGTCAAGAAGATAGGATATTTTAAGTTAGACCCAGCCAAAAATTAGTCAGCAGTAATATACTGCAATTCAGAGGAGGAGCCAAGATGGCGGAGGAGTAGGACGGGGAGAACACTTTCTCCCCCACAAATTCATCAAAAGAGCATTTAAACGTCGAGTAAATTCCACAAAACAACTTCTGAATGCCGGCAGAGGACATCAGGCACCCAGAAAAGCAGCCCAGCTCTTCGAAAGGAGAGAGAAGAAATACAGCTCCATCCACCAGAACATCGACACAAGCTTCCGTAACCAGGAAACCTTGACAAGCCACCTGTACAAACCCACACACAGCGAGGAAACGCCACAATAAAGAGAACTCCACAAACTGCCAGAATACAGAAAGGACACCCCAAACTCAGCAATTTAAACAAGATGAAGAGACAGAGGAATACCCAGCAGATAAAGGAACAGGATAAATGCCCAGCAAACCAAACAAAAGAGGAAGAGATAGGGAATCTACCTGATAAAGAATTCCAAATAATGATAGTGAAATTGATCCAAAATCTTGAAATTAAAATGGAATCACAGATAAATAGCCTGGAGGCAAGGATTGAGAAGATGCAAGAAAGGTTTAACAAGGACTTAGAAGAAATAAAAAAGAGTCAATATATAATGAATAATGCAATAAACGAAATTAAAAACACTCTGGAGGCAACAAATAGTAGAATAACAGAGGCAGAAGATAGGATTAGTGAATTAGAAGATAGAATGGTAGAAATAAATGAATCAGAGAGGACAAAAGAAAAACGAATTAAAAGAAATGAGGACAATCTCAGAGACCTCCAGGACAATATTAAACACTACAACATTCGAATCATAGGGGTCCCAGAAGAAGAAGACAAAAAGAAAGACCATGAGAAAATACTTGAGGAGATAATAGTTGAAAATGTCCCTAAAATGGGGAAGGAAATAATCACCCAAGTCCAAGAAACCCAGAGAGTCCCAAACAGGATAAACCCAAGGCAAAACACCCCAAGACACATATTAATCAAATTAACAAAGATCAAACACAAAAAACAAATATTAAAAGCAGCAAGGGAAAAACAACAAATAACACACAAGGGAAGACCCATAAGGATAACAGCTGATCTTTCAATAGAAACTCTTCCAGCCAGGAGGGAATGGCAAGACATACTTAAAATGATGAAAGAAAATAACCTACAGCCCAGATTATTGTACCCAGCAAGGATCTCATTCAAGTATGAAGGAGAAATCAAAAGCTTTTCAGACAAGCAAAAGCTGAGAGAATTCTGCACCACCAAACCAGCTCTCCAACAAATACTAAAGGATATTCTCTAGACAGGAAGCACAAAAATGGTGTATAAATTCGAACGCAAAACAATAAAGTAAATGGCAATGGGGTCATACTTATCAGTAATTACCTTAAACGTAAATGGGTTGAATGCCCCAACCAAAAGACAAAGACTGGCTGAATGGATACAAAAACAAGACCCCTACATATGTTGTCTACAAGAGACCCACCTCAAAACAGGGGACGCATACAGACTGAAAGTGAAGGGCTGGAAAAAGATTTTCCATGCAAATAGGGACCAAAAGAAAGCAGGAGTAGCAATACTCATATCAAATAAAATAGACTTTAAAACAAAGACTGTGAAAAGAGACAAAGATGGTCACTACATAATGATCAAAGGATCAATCCAAGAAGAAGATATAACAATTATAAATATATATGCACCCAACACGGGAGCACCGCAGTATGTAAGACAAATGCTAGCAAGTATGAAAGAAGAAATTAACAATAACACAATAATAGTGGGAGACTTTAATACCCCACTCACACCTATGGATAGATCAACTAAACAGAAAATTAACAAGGAAACACAAACTTTAAACGATACAATAGACCAGTTAGACCTAATTGATATCTATAGGACATTTCATCCCAAAACAATGAATTTCACCTTCTTCTCAAGTGCACATGGAACCTTCTCCAGGATAGATCACATCCTGGGCCATAAAGCTAGCCTTGGTAAATTCAAAAAAATAGAAATCATTCCAAGCATCTTTTCTGACCACAATGCAGTAAGATTAGATCTCAATTACAGGAGAAAAACTATTAAAAAATCCAACATATGGAGGCTGAACAACACGCTGCTGAATAACCAACAAATCACAGAAGAAATCAAAAAAGAAATCAAAATTTGCATAGAAACGAATGAAAATGAAAACACAACAACCCAAAACCTGTGGGACACGGTAAAAGCAGTCCTAAGGGGAAAGTTCATAGCCATACAGGCACACCTCAAGAAACAAGAAAAAAGTCAAATAAATAACCTAACTCTACACCTAAAGCAACTAGAAAAGGAAGAAATGAAGAACCCCAGGGTTAGTAGAAGGAAAGAAATCTTAAAAATTAGAGCAGAAATAAATGCAAAAGAAACAAAAGAGACCATAGCAAAAATCAACAAAACCAAAAGCTGGTTCTTTGAAAGGAGAAATAAAATTGACAAACCATTAGCCAGACTCATCAAGAAACAAAGGGAGAAAAATCAAATCAATAAAATTAGAAATGAAAATGGAGAGATCACAACAGACAACACAGAAATACAAAGGATCATAAGAGACTACTATCAACAATTATATGCCAATAAAATGGACAACGAGGAAGAAATGGACAAATTCTTAGAAAAGTACAACTTTCCAAAACTCGACCAGGAAGAAATAGAAAATCTTAACAGACCCATCACAAGCACGGAAATTGAAACTGTAATCAAAAATCTTCCAGCAAACAAAAGCCCAGGTCCAGACGGCTTCACAGCTGAATTCTACCAAAAATTTAGAGAAGAGCTAACACCTATCCTGCTCAAACTCTTCCAGAAAATTGCAGAGGATGGTAAACTTCCAAACTCATTCTATGAGGCCACCATCACCCTAATACCAAAACCTGACAAAGATCCCACAAAAAAAGAAAACTACAGGCCAATATCCCTGATGAACATAGATGCAAAAATCCTTAACAAAATTCTAGCAATCAGAATCCGACAACACATTAAAAAGATCATACACCATGACCAAGTGGGCTTTATCCCAGGGATGCAAGGATTCTTCAATATCCGCAAATCAATCAATGTAATACACCACATTAACAAATTGAAAAATAAAAACCATATGATTATCTCAATAGATGCAGAGAAAGCCTTTGACAAAATTCAACATCCATTTATGAGAAAAACTCTCCAGAAAGCAGGAATAGAAGGAACATACCTCAACATAATAAAAGCTATGTATGACAAACCCACAGCAAACATTATCCTCAATGGTGAAAAATTGAAAGCATTTCCTCTAAAGTCAGGAACAAGACAAGGGTGCCCACTCTCACCATTACTATTCAACATAGTTTTGGAAGTTTTGGCCACAGCAATCAGAACAGAAAAAGAAATAAAAGGAATCCAAATTGGAAAAGAAGAAGTAAAGCTCTCACTGTTTGCAGATGACATGATCCTCTACATAGAAAACCCTAAAGACTCCACCAGAAAATTACTAGAACTAATCAATGACTATAGTAAAGTTGTAGGATATAAAGTCAACACACAGAAATCCCTTGCATTCCTATACACTAATAATGAGAAAACAGAAAGAGAAATTAAGGAAACAATTCCATTCACCATTGCAACGGAAAGAATAAAACACTTAGGAATATATCTACCTAAAGAATCTAAAGACCTATATATAGAAAACTATAAAACACTGGTGAAAGAAATCAAAGAGGACACTAACAGATGGAGAAATATACCATGTTCATGGATTGGAAGAATCAATATAGTGAAAATGAGTATACTACCCAAAGCAATCTATAGATTCAATGCAATCCCTATCAAGCTACCAACAGCATTCTTCACAGAGCTAGAACAAATAATTTCACAATTTGTATGGAAAAACAAAAAACCTCGAATAGCCAAAGCGATCTTGAGAAAGAAGAATGGAACTGGAGGAATCAACCTACCTGACTTCAGGCTCTACTACAAAGCCACAGTTATCAAGACAGTATGGTACTGGCACAAAGACAGAAGTATAGATCAATGGAACAAAATAGAAAGCCCAGAGATAAATCCACGCACATATGGACACCTTATCTTTGACAAAGGAGGCAAGAATATACAATGGATTAAAGACAATCTCTTTAACAAGTGGTGCTGGGAAATCTGGTCAACCACTTGTAAAAGAATGAAACTAGAACACTTTCTAACACCATACACAAAAATAAACTCAAAATGGATTAAAGATCTAAACGTAAGACCAGAAACTATAAAACTCCTAGAGGAGAACATAGGCAAAACACTCTCTGACATACATCACAGCAGGATCCTCTATGACCCACCTCCCAGAATATTGGAAATAAAAGCAAAAATAAACAAATGGGACCTAATTAACCTTAAAAGCTTCTGTACATCAAAGGAAACTATTAGCAAGGTGAAAAGACAGCCTTCAGAATGGGAGAAGATAATAGCAAATGAAGCAACTGACAAACAACTAATCTCGAGAATATACAAGCAACTCCTACAGCTCAACTCCAGAAAAATAAATGACCCAATCAAAAAATGGGCCAAAGAACTAAATAGACATTTCTCCAAAGAAGACATACAGATGGCTAACAAACACATGAAAAGATGCTCAACATCACTCATTATCAGAGAAATGCAAATCAAAACCACTATGAGGTACCATTTCACGCCAGTCAGAATGGCTGCGATCCAAAAGTCTACAAGTAATAAATGCTGGAGAGGGTGTGGAGAAAAGGGAACCCTCTTACACTGTTGGTGGGAATGCAAACTAGTACAGCCACTATGGAGAACAGTGTGGAGATTCCTTAAAAAACTGGAAATAGACCTGCCTTATGATCCAGCAATCCCACTGCTGGGCATACACACTGAGGAAACCAGAAGGGAAAGAGACACGTGTACCCCAATGTTCATCGCAGCACTGTTTATAATAGCCAGGACATGGAAGCAACCTAGATGTCCATCAGCAGATGAATGGATAAGAAAGCTGTGGTACATATACACAATGGAGTATTATTCAGCCATTAAAAAGAATACATTTGAATCCGTTCTAATGAGGTGGATGAAACTGGAGCCTATTATACAGAGTGAAGTAAGCCAGAAAGAAAAACACCAATACAGTATACTAACGCATATATATGGAATTTAGAAAGATGGTAACAATAACCCTGTGTACGAGACAGCAAAAGAGACACTGATGTATAGAACAGTCTTATGGACTCTGTGGGAGAGGGAGAGGGTGGGAAGATTTGGGAGAATGGCATTGAAACATGTAAAATATCATGTATGAAATGAGTTGCCAGTCCAGGTTCGATGCATGATACTGGATGCTTGGGGCTGGTGCACTGGGACGACCCAGAGGGATGGAATGTGGAGGGAGGAGGGAGGAGGGTTCAGGATGGGGAACACATGTATACCTGTGGTGGATTCATTTTGATATTTGGCAAAACTAATACAGTTATATAAAGTTTAAAAATAAAATAAATAAATTAAAAAAAAAAAAGTAATATACTGCAATTCATACACCTTTTTTTCCCCCATTTAAGAAATTCTCTGTTGCGATTGTCCTGTAGTTAACTTCTAGAGGTAATTTTAGGAAAAGTTAATACCATGATTTTTATATATTGGAGAAACAAACCACAGTTGGAGCTTGGCAAACAATTTCAACTATTTCTTTTTTTTCCCTGAGTGTTTCAGACAAAGCCAAAAGTATTCTGTGCCAAGCCTCTGCCCCTTCAAATTCTAACCCCTGTGTATTTACAAAGAAATCTAAGCTGCCTGATTCTGGTGCCTTTACCCTTAAATTGTCAAATGCAGTTTATTAAGACATGCTTGGTGTTGAAAAGAATTCGGGGCTTTCTCTTTTATACCAAACCAGGATATCTCATTGTTGGCTGTAAATAGAATTGAACCTCAAAAGGATGAAATTCAATCTGAAAATTTCAAACTATGAGCTAAGAGAATAACTGTTTTGGCATTTCCTTTTTTTTCTTGTTATTATTTTTATTTTATTCTCAGCTTTTATTAAAAAAGAAGAAAGTAAGGTTTTATAGGAAGCATATTGACCAACTACATTTCAATTCATAAAGACTAAGTCAGAATTAAAAGCCTGAACCTTCTGATTTTTCAAGAGGCTTCTGAGAGAACTGAAGTGAAATTATATCATTAATAGTATTTTCAAGGGGCCTGTTCCAAAACACTGGCTGACATTTTCCTTTATTACGTATTGATGATATTTGAATTATTTACCCTTTGTGAGGTGTCCCAAAATAACAAAATTTCATAAGTTATATTACTTCAAGTCATTAACAACCCTGATATACCCTTGGAATTTTTAATAGTTTATTTTTAAAATTTAATTATTACTTGATTATTTGACTATGATATTGCTGTTTCTTAGTAAATTTGTGTTTAAAGAGTCAATCTTTAAGTGAGGAATTTAGGAATGTTTACTTATTTACCCAAAGGAATTAAAGGAAATTCTCAAAAAAAAAAAAAAAAAAAATCCTACCACTAGAACAATATTAAAAGGCAAAACTCAGGACCAGGTGGTGCTGGGACTTTTGTCATGTCTTTGGAACTGGATGCCTTAGGCATCAATTAACTTAGTTTTCCAACATTCCTCTATTTTTTACTTTTAAAAAATTTATTTTACTGTGGTAATAATACTTAATGTGAGATCTACTGTCTTCATTTGTAATGTGTATAGTCCAGTATTGTTAGCTATAGGCATAATGTTGTACAGCAGATCCCTAGAAGTTATTTATCTTGTTAGTTGAAACTTTATACCCATTGATTGGACTTTCCAGGTGGCTCAGCAGTAAAGAATCTGCCTTCCAATGCAGGAGACACAAGAAATGCGAGTTCGATCCCTGGGTTGGGAAGATCCCCTGGAATAGGAAATGATAACCCACTCAGTATTCTTTCCTGAAAAGTCCCATGGACAGAGGAGCCTTGTGGCTATAGTTAGGGGGTCACAAAGAGTTAGAAATGACCGAGCACACACACACACACACACCCATTGAGTAGCAATTTCCCCTCTTCTCTTCCCTTCAACCCCTGATAACCACCATTCTATATCATATATATATTTACACACACACTGCTGCTGCTGCTGCAAAGTCCCTTCAGTCATGTCCGACTCTGTGTGACCCCAGAGACGGCAGCCCACCAGGCTCCCCTGTCCCTGGGATTCTCCAGGCAAGAACACTGGAGTGGCTTGCCATTTCCTTCTCCAATGTATGAAAGTGAAATGTGAAAGTGAAGTCACTCAGGTTGTCTACTTAAAAGTTACACAGTCGTGTCTGACTCCTAGAGACCCCATGGATGGCAGCCCACCAGGCTCCCCATGGGATTTTCCAGGCAAGAGTACTGGAGTGGGGTGCCATTGCCTTCTCCGTTACACACACACACTACATTGTAATATATATGCATACTACATTAGTGAAACTGCTAGTCGTTCAGTCGTATTGGACTTTTTGTGACCCATGGACTGAAGCCATATATATATATATATATATATATATATATATATATAAAATCACACTTTCTTTGTCCATTCATCTATTCATCAATATTTACAACTAAAGATTTGTATAGTGATCTCTCCAAAGAATACATACAAATACCCAACAAGTATATGAACAGGTGAACAATAAATATATGATGTCTAGTATAACTAATTATTATGCAAATGCAAATCAGAACCATACTGAGCTACTGCTCACACCTGTTAGGATGGCTATTGTCAAAAGAACAAAAGACAAATGCTGGTCAGGATTGGAGAGATTGGAAGGCTTGTACATGGTTGGTAGGAAAGTAAAATGGTGCAGCTTCTGTGGAAAACAGTGTGGAGCGCCTCAAAAAATTAGAAATAGAACTACCATATGATCCAGCAATCCTATTCCTGGTTATTTATCCAAAAGAATCGAAATCAAGATCTTGAAGAGATATCAGCCCCCCGTTGTTCATGGCTACTCTTAGATTTTCTTTAATTAGCAAAAATCTAACCTTACTAACGGAGAAGGCAATGGCACCCCACTCCAGTACTCTTGCCTGGAAAATCCCATGGACAGAGGAGCCTGGTAGGCTGCAGTCCATGAGGTCGCTAAGAGTCAGACACGACTGAGCGACTTCACTGTCACTTTTCACTTTCATGCATTGGAGAAGGAAATGGCAACCCACTCCAGTGTTCTTGCCTGGAGAATCCCGGGGACGGGGGAGCCTGGTGGGCTGCCATCTATGGGGTTGCACAGAGTCAGACACGATTGAAGCAACTTAGCAGCAGCAGCAGCAGCAACTTTTCTAAAATAATAGTTTTGTGGTAACATTTAAAAATGGTTTTTGTTTACTTTTTCTGTTTCAAGATGGCAGAGTAAACACAATGTGTGGTCTGTCTCTTTAGTGCAAATATTAGGAAGAATAAGAAAGGTTTTTGTTTGTTTGTGTTAGTGATTAAATATATAGCACACACTTGAGGTATTCCCAGGAGAAGGGAGATATCATAATCTATGGAAGGAAGTAATAAACCAAGAGGAAACAGAATAAGACACTTCATAGCAGAGTCTGTGGAAGCAATAGGCAGGAGGCAATCTAGGGACAGCAATGTCACTGTCTACCTCCAGGTAGGAGCAAAGAGCATGGGACTTTGGGTATAGAGAAGGCAGTGCTGTTGGAGACTGGGGTTGAACTAGAAGTGAAAGGAAACTTCATTCCCGGAAGACCAACCCTGCAGGTACTCAGCCCAGTGTACACCAACCCTTCCCTTGACCCCACTAATATATATGGAAAACACTGCTGTGCAAGCTTGCAGCAACTCCCAACCCCTCCCTGCAGATAAGTTAGGCAAACAGATTCAGAAATTACTTTAAAAGAGATAGGCAGCCAAAAAATACAATAAATTTAATTAATATCCAGAGATATGTAAAGGATACCATTTTAGATATAAAATAGGAATAAATCATTAGGAAAAAGAATTAGAAATCTTGGAAATAAAAACTGTAATCATTAGAAGTTGTTATAGGTGAGCTACAAGAAATATATGCTCATTCTAGAAAGCTGAGAAATTACTGAAAGTTATTAAAAAGTTGGAAAGATCACTCATAAATTTCCTGTTCAAAGATTACTGCTGTTAATGTTTAAGCAAATTTCTGTCTAGTCATTTTCTCTTCACATTTTTACAAAATATCATACTGAGTATATTATTTCTACCTGATATTTTTCCCAGAACAGTTTAGGAGAAAGACAATTTAAGATGCTACTAGATACCATTTTAACTAATTAATTAATTTCATATTCTTCACTGATTTTTGTTCATACATAAAACCTTTTGGAACATGTTATCATAATGCTTTGCATTAATAAGAAGTCCAAAAATAGGGCCTGTGCTTGACCCTTTAACAATATAGTGGCTTCTTTGTTGTCTTCTTTTTCACATTAAGTTTGGCAAAGATGTGAGCACATGCTTTCCCTTTAAATGTAGAGCCTTTTTTCATGCTTAATATTTATGACTCTTATAATTACTCTTATAAAAGATCCACTATTACTAGAAACTTCAGCTCTTGGGTTAATAATCCTGCATTTTAATGAGCTCTAGGTAATTACACTTTGAAGTCCAAGGCTTCTTTTCAAAAATTGTAAATTGAGGTTCTTCTTTTCATAACTATGTAATTTTAATTTCATGTTGAAAAGCAGTGAAAATTTGCACATTATAGCACAACTGTAATTTTAGAGGGAAAAATCAGTAATAGACTATGTAATTTTAATTCAGGTCACTACTACACAAGGGTAGTCAAAATAAACTGAGAACATTTTTCTTCAGAAGCTACAGAATTAATCTATTCCTCACCTTGAAAAAATGGCATGTGGATAGGGAGACCTGTAAAACAGGTTGGTTCTCTGCTTTATAAAAATGGTTTTGTCTATGCCAAGTCTCACTAATGTTAAATGGAAAATAGATATTTCATTTGCTAGCTTTTCTCTAAGCAGGTTCTGGCAGCCACCCGCACACTACCAGAACCATGAGAGTCTGAGACATAAAGAAGACACATTTTACTTTCCCCACATAAGCTCATTCCATGCTGCCAGTCGATCTTCCTTATGACTGGTGTCTCTACCTTCTTCCTCCAAAATCCCACTGTATTTTCCCGAATCTCAGGATTTTATACCAGGTGGTTTCTAGATATTTAAAATTGTGATCACCATGCCAGACAAATATAATTTTTTTGCCTTGTTTTGAGAGCAAGGGAGTTGAATGCTTTCATGCTTCCTTTCCACAGGGATACCCTGGTGGCTCAGACAGTAAAGAATCTGCCTGCAGTGCAGGAGACCCAGGTTCAATCCCTGAGTTGAGAAGATCCCCTGGAGAAGGAAATGGCTACCCAATCCAGTATTCTTGCCTAGAAAAGCCCATAGACAGAGGAGCCTGGTGGGCTGCAGTCCATGGGGTTGCAAAGAATTGGGCACTGAGTGATGAACACTTTCACTTTCCTCAGGTGTCCAAGCAGCTGGCCTTGGAATGAATAAAATGCTGGAGAGAGAGCCTTGAGATGAAGTCAGTGTGCCTGGGATGATTCTGCCCTGTAGTGTTGTCTTTTTGTATTAGATAAGAGATTATAAACAACTTACGGCAGAAACTTAGGCTTACAGATCTTTCATCTCCTTCTCAGCTCTCATCACAGTATCTTGTACTTAATTTGGTGGATAAAAGCAAGCTTATGAAATGTATGAGCTAGACTTGTGCCTCTATAATTTGATTGTCTAACCTTAAGTTATTTCACTTCTCCAAGCCACAGTTTTCATCTCTGTATAAGAGGGATAATAACAGCACCTCCCCTTGATTATGTCTTAATAGTAATCGTGGTTATGATTAGAAAAGTAATAAAATCTGTATAAAGTGTTTAGCATAGTGACTCTAAGTGTTTGATAGAAAGTTATTGTTAAAGTAATAATGGCATTGACTCTGCTTAGAAATAAATACTTACTGATGTATTGAAAAATTTATCTTTCTTCCAAGGGTTTATGCTGCTTTATATTGAATGTGCCTTTGAAATAATCAGAAGTTATCTTTTGGTTAGATACTTTTGTTGGCATACTTTCCGCATGTAAGTAATTGGAAGGATTAGTTGTTATATAAGAAATATTTAAGGAAGTCCCTTCTTAACCAGTCAGGTAACTGATAGCATTCTCACTAATGCCTATAATATAGGACCGAATGAAGATCAGATTCATAGTAAAGAGATCTATATGAGGCAGCTTAACTGTCTAGAGAGTTTGCCAAATAAATGTCACTTTTATGAGGTCAAATTAAAAAAGATATTTTTACTGAAAACATATGCTTCATTTCCTTGTGCTGCCTCACTATCACATCACAGATTATTTACCTTTATAAAGAGTTCTTATTGGGGGAAGGGATTTATTTTACACAGAAATTAACTAAAGCAAAAATTTCTCCTTCAGCCTACTGAATTTATGATTTGGCCTTTTGACTAAAACTAACCTCTTGTCCCTAGCTGTTATATTTACAAGACTTGAACAAGATGACTAGAGCTTTGCGGCTCTCTTATTAAACATTAAAAATACCTAAATTGAGCAAAACTACAAAAAACAAAATTTATTCTGTCTCCTAATTTTTTCTGATGCATTTGTAGTATGAATCAGACTGGATAAAGCCTGTTACAAATTTGAGATAGTAGCCTTTTGAATGGACACTCTTAAGAGGAATATTTTTTAGATTTAATGAATAATGAAAATTTTACTGATGCAGGGCCTCCTATTTCTAATTGTTCCTATGTTAATTAAGTCAATTTAAAAATAACTTTTCTTATAAAATGCAAGGGACAGCACAAACATGAAGGTTTATATAAACTTTAATTAGACATATGGAAAAACACATCAGCATTTTAAAAAGACAAATGTACTTAAGGAACAAATACACAATTTCTTAAAAGCTTACTCATGCTAACCCACTAAGCAATGTCAAAAGAAAGTCAAAACTCAAACCACTAGAAAATTGGTTCTGTGCCATTAGAAAATTGGTGCAATCTAGAGTGTCAAGCAAGCAGCTCTGAGCAAAATCTGTGCTCCAAATGCAATTACACCACAATAATAATAATAATAATTATGTGTTTTTATTATATTGTAACCTGAATTTCTCCAGACCTCTCCAGCCTGTGAATATAAATGAGGTCACCCTATTAGTCATTATTCAAATTACTCTGGCTCATTGCCTCCACCTGTATAATAGAGTTCTCTGAAGTCTTCCTCAGTTATTTCCCTAGATGTGCTCACCTCCAGGTTTGCCCTTGCTAAATCCTATATCCTGCTGCTGCTCTGCTATTAATGATTCTCTAAGAACCATAGTCTCTTTCACTGTCCTTGTCTGCTGCTCTCCCCCTGAGTACTGTGGGTGCCTCCACTATTCCAGGGAATTGAGTCAGCACTGTGCCCAAGGCCCTTTTGCTTTTCAGTGACAAAGTGTAGGGAGAATGGCTGTGTCCGCATTGGATTGTTCTCTGTAAGTAGGGGTTCACAGTGGTCTTGATGCAGCACAGCTCTTTCCTGGGGCTTTACTGATCTAATGGGATGCAGACAGGAGTCTGATGGGCCAGGGCCAGCAGTAACAGATTTCTTCAAAGATCATGTCTTTTTTTTTTTTTTCCCCCCTAAATCAGGTTCTCATGCACACTATTCCCATACATATTGAACTTTGAACAACTTTACTATACCTCTATGTCTAGCCGTTGTCATAATCATTAGACAGATAACACACTAAACACTTAGGGTAGGTCAGGGAATGCTGTATAAGACACATAGTTCTTACAATTTTATGAGTAGGTAATTATTATTATCCCCAATTTTCAAATGAGGAAACTGAAGCCTAGACAATTTAACTAAAATATCCAGGAGCATAGAACTAGTGAATGTTAGAATTACATTTCAGGGAAATATGAATCTTAAATTTGATGCAACTTGGGGAGCACATTAGAATAATAATAGTGCTAGTATTATTCTTCCCTCCTTTATGTACAAGGTGCTTTTTTCAGGTACTATCTTAATGAATCATTATGAACACACCAAGAAATAATAATCTCAAGAAGTTGTAAAGATAAAGAAACAAAGTAACAAGGAATAAGTAATTTTCCCAACTTCCCCATCTGGAAAAGGGGAGAACCATAGTATAAATTTATGTATGTCTGGTTCTAAAGACCTTTGATATATACGAAGCCCTCACAGAAATTACTTTTTACCTCCTTTATGTATAGTTGGGGATTGGATTTTGTCTTCTTGAAGTGTTTGGACTTCTGAGTACAGCTCTTAATATAGCAATTTATTGCTGTGTGCTCTTGAACAAGTTACTTAAGTGTTGCAAATTTTAGTTTCTTCCTTTGTGAAATGGGGATGATTATAACAGGGCCTACCTCACAGGGCTGTTGTAAAGATGCAATGAAATAATTCTTGTAGACATCACTGTTCCTGGTAGGTAGAAAGTGCTCAGACTAAAGTCATCAAATTGTGAATATCATTTAGCAAAATCAAAGCTTTCCTGTAAATCTTTAAAGAAATTTCACATCTTTAATACCAAACAGCTATTTAAGTTAGTTTCCACACGAAGAAAGCAATTCTGTACAGCCGAAGAGTGGGAATTCTCTTCACAAGTTAAGATTGGGAAGGCAGGTCTATGACCCTGCCTCCAGCAGAGAGACTGCTTAAATAACAATTCTAAATAGATTGTGATCCTTGTAGATGAGGTCATGAGCTGAAAGGAAGACTTTGTAGATAAAATTGTAGCTAAATGAGGAGAGGCAAGGTGTCTCTTGAAAAGGAATTTTAGCAGCTGTAGGCTTTGTGGTATTTAAGACGTTTAGAGAAATTCTTTACGTTTGAATGAAAACCAATCAGATGTGATTAGAGAAAAAACAAAGGTAAAATTCACCTTTTCAGTTTTTGATTTTTCTTTTTAACTTTTCTGTCATTTGTGTAAATGACTGGCAGGCTTACTTCAATGTTCAGAAGCTATAAACATAAAAGTGTGTATTTTAAAAAAAGAGTGTGTATGAGTAAAATAGATAAAGGACATTAAAAGGTACACACTTCAGTTACAAAATAAATCAGTTATGGGGATGAAATGTACAGCATGGGAAATACTGTCAATAACCATATAAATCTTTGTATAGTGATAGATGGTAACTAGACTTATTGTGTAATGCTTAGATATACTGAATAACTATCTTGTGTACCAGGAAGTAATCTAGTGTTTTAGGTCAATTATATTTCAAAAACTAAGAAGCAAACTCTTAGAAAAAGAGATCTGATTTATGGTAACCAGAGGCAGGGAGTAGGGGAGGAGTACTTGGGTGAAGGAAGGTGAACAAAAGTTACAAACTATAATTTTCAGAGGTTAAAAACAAGTGTGAATATTTATGTAATTACCAGTAAAAGTGAGAAAAAGAATATGTGACTAAAATATAATAAACTATAATTTAAAAAATCTTGATAAGGTAGTACCATTTCTTTTCTTTTCTTTTTTTGGATCTCTTTCTTTTCCTGTTTTTCTTTTTGGTCAGATTACATTATCCTCTAGAAACTGACCTCACACAAGCTATTCAACTTTGTCTGTACAAGGTACTGCACACATCTTGCCACACGCACTGTGCTGTGTTGCCTGTCAGTGCTTCAAAGCCCAGTTCAGGTCTCCACTACTCGAAGAAGTTGGCTTTGACTACTTTAAAAGATTTTTAAATTTATTTTGGCTGTGCTGGGTCTTCATTGCGGCTTGGGCTTTTTCTCTAGTTACAGCAAGCAGGGGCTACTCTCTAGTTGTGGTGTGCAGGCTTCTTGTTGCTGCAGCTTCTCTTATTGCATAGCATGGACTCTAGCTGCATGGGCTTCAGTAGCTCTGGCACATGGACTCAGTGGTTGTGAATCCCAGGCTCATTAATTGTGGTTCATGGGCTTCGTTGTTCTGAGGCAAGTTCTGAGGGATCTTCCAGGATCAGGGATCAAACCCATGTCTCCTGAATTGGCATGTGGATTCTTTACCACTGAGCCACCAGGGAAGCCCTTGGTTTTGACTACTTTAAGCATTTGTATAAAGTGGACAAAAATATAGAATGTAAAGTAAAACTTGTCTTAGTTCAAATCTTGGGTTTGCCATTTACTGACTAACTTCACTTAACCTCTCTCAGTCTCAGTTTCCTCATCTTTGGAATAATAATGTTTCACAGAATTTTGTCATGATTAAGCATAATAATAGTAACTATCTCTATTAACTATCTCTTATTGCTCTTACTTCACCTTTAGTCATAACTGTATAGTTTAGATATAGGCTTTCAATACTGGTTTTAGTGGATTAATATGTATCAGACTTAATATAAAACTAAACTATATGAAACAAGCATTTTCAGTCATCAGACAACATAACACAGGACTGTGATCACTGACAGAAGGGAAACACATGAGGTGAGCTCCGTATTCTCCTGTGCTTCTTCCATGGGGACACTTTCAAAATTACAGTCCCAAATTGTAGAGGCCAAAGAGAGAACAGTGGTCTCATGAGATATAGGAAACAGAGAACATAGATTGGGGCTGCTGAAGCAGTTGGAATTTGTGGAGCAGGGTAGTGAAGAAAGGGACTATTCCAGAGAAAGAACTCCAGAAATCTGCATTGGGAAAGCTCTTGAGTCTTTGGCTGAATACTAAGATATGTACATATAGGTATAACTCTGCGAGGTCTAGGAGAGAATGGCTACTGTGTGTATGAACTCAACAGTGTGATTATAAAGATTTCACTGTGCTAAGATGTGAGAGTTAGACTGTGAAGAAAGCTGAGTGCCGAAAAATTGATGCTTTTGAACTGTGGTGTTGGAGAAGACTCTTGAGAGTCCCTTGGACTGCAAGGAGATCCAACCAGTCCATTCTAAAGGAGATCAGTCCTGGGTGTTCTTTGGAAGGAATGATGCTAAAGCTGAAACTCCAGTACTTTGGCCACCTCATGTGAAGAGTTGACTCATTGGAAAAGACTCTGATGCTGGGAGGGATTGGGGGCAGGAGGAGAATGGGATGACAGAGGATGAGATAGCTGGATGGCATCACCACCTTGATGCACGTGAGTTTGAGTGAACTCTGGGAGTTGGTGATGGACAGGGAGGCCTGGCGTGCTGCGATTCATGGGGTCGCAAAGAGTCAGACACAACTGAGAGACTGAACTGAGCTGAACTGAACTGAAGAGACCTTGGGGCTTCCCTGCTGGGTCAGTAGTAAAGAATCCACCTGCCAATACAGGAGATATGGGTTCAACCTCTGGGTTAGGAAGATCCCCTGGAGAAGGAAATAGCAACCCACTCCAGTGTTCTTGCCTGGGAAATCTTATGGATAGAGTAATCTGGTGGGCTATGCCAAAGCCTTTGACTGTGTGGATCACAATAGACTGGAAATTCTGAAAGAGATGGGAATACCAGACCACCTGATCTGCCTCTTGAGAAATCTGTATGCAGGTCAGGAAGCAACAGTTAGAACTGGACATGGAACAACAGACTGGTTCCAAATAGGAAAAGGAGTTCGTCAAGGCTGTATATTGTCACCCTGTTTATTTAACTTATATGCAGAGTACATCATGAGAAACGCTGGACTGGAAGAAGCACAAGCTGGAATCAAGATTGCTGGGAGAAATATCAATAACCTCAGATATGCAGATGACACCACCCTTATGGCAGAAAGTGAAGAGGAACTAAAAAGCCTCTTGATGAAAGTGAAAGTGGAGAGTGAAAAAGTTGGCTTAAAGCTCAACATTCAGAAAACGAAGATCATGGCCTCTGGTCCCATCACTTCATGGGAAATAGATGGGGAAACAGTGGAAACAGTGTCAGACTTTATTTTTCTGGGCTCCCAAATCACTGCAGATGGTGACTGCAGCCATGAAATTAAAAGATGCTTACTCCTTGGAAGGAAAGTTATGATCAACCTAGATAGCATATTCAAAAGCAGAGACATTACTTTGCCAACAAAGGTTCGTCTAGTCAAGGCTATGGTTTTTCCAGTGGTCATGTATGGATGTGAGAGTTGGACTGTGAAGAAGGCTGAGCGCCGAAGAATTGATGCTTTTGAACTGGGGTGTTGGAGAAGACTCTTGAGAGTCCCTTGGACTGCAAGGAGATCCAACCAGTCCATTCTGAAGGAGATCAGCCCTGGGATTTCTTTGGAAGGAATGATGCTAAAGCTGAAACTCCAGTACTTTGGCCACCTCATGCAAAGAGTTGACTCGTTGGAAAAGACTCTGATGCTGGGAGGGATTGGGGGCAAGAGGAGAGATGGCTGGATGGCATCACTGACTCAATGGACATGAGTCTGAGTGAACTCCGGGAGTTGGTGATGGACAGGGAGGCCTGGCGTGCTGCGATTCATGGGGTCGCAAAGAGTCTGACATGACTGAGCAACTGATCTGATCTGATCTGATAGTCCATGGGGTCTCAAAAGGGTCTAGCAGAACTTAGCGTAAATAAAAGAACAGCAAGAGAACTTGAAGTCCAACTAGCCAGACTGAAACCTGAGAATTCACTTGAACCTAGAAAGGCCTTGCTTTAGGAATATAAGGACTACTCTAGACCCAGCTTAATAAAATCTAAATGTAAGTCTCAATAAAATCAAGATAATCAAGTAAATTAGTTGCCAAGTAAAACAAAATGTAAAATTCTTGAAAGGGAAATGATAAAACTTCAGAATTTCAACAAAATTTTTAGAGCTGTGAAGAAACAGGAAAATGTGACCCACAACCAGGAGAAAAATGGTCAATGGAGATTAATGTAGAGATATTACAGATATTGGCATTATATGGCAATTTACTGAATTTACTGAAATTTACTGACAGTTTACAAATTACTGAAATAGCCTTTTAAAATTTGTTCAAGAATTTAAAAGACAGGTAAAATAAGTGAATAGATGGAGCAAGCAGGCAAAGAAATGAAAACTATAAAAAAGAACCAAGTGAAAATTCCAGAATGGATACTTGCAAGATATAAAAGAATAACAGTTGAATGGGCTTAACAGTAGTTGGACATTGAAAAAGAAAAATAAATTTGTGAGCTTAAAGTGTAAAGAATCTATCTAAACTAAAGTACAGAGAGAATAAAGGACTGAACATAAACAAACAGGTCCTCAGTGGCCTACTGGACAATTTCAAGTGGTGGTCTGAACATACACGTAACTAGAGCTATAAAAAAAGAAGAAACAAATTGGAGCAAAATAAAGAAGATTTGAACATATATGATGAAAATGTATCAAATATGATAAAAATATCAACTTAAAAAATCAGTAAACTCAATGAATTCTAAGAAGCATCAACACAAAAAAGACAAAACCTAATACATTTGTAGTCAAATGTATGAAAACCAAACACAAAGAGAAAATCTTAGGAGCACACAGGAAAAAAAAAAAACAAAAACAAAACAGAGAGAGATAGCCTTCCAAAGATCAAAGGTAAATTGAACACAAGCTTTTTATAAAAAACAAAGTAATCTAGAAGACAGTGGGGCCACATTTCTAAAGTGTTGAAAGAAAAGAATTTCATGAGTCTAGAATTGTACGTGCAGTAAAATATTCTTTAAAGTTGAAGGTAAAATAATGACACTATCAAGAATTTATCACAAGCAGGTTTGTACTATAAAAATATTAAATTTCTTCTGTCTGAAGAATAATGATGGCAAATGGAATTCAGATCATACAAAGGAATAAAGAGTACCTGAAATTATAAGTATCTAGAAAATAGAAATACATTTTCATTTAAAATTATCTTAATTATAATTACTATCTAAAACAAAAGAGTAAATCAAAATATAAGATAGGGTTATAACATATGTAGGTATAAAATATATGACAGCAGCTACTGCAGAAGATAGAAGAGATTAAATGGAAGCATTACTATTGTGACGTTCTTATATGTGAGGAGATTTTACATTAATTCATAATAGATTAAGTTAGGACACATGTTGTAATCTAGATATTATTAAAGCTCTAAATAAATCAGAAAGAATATTTGGAGCTACAAAAGATTCAATGTACCCAACAGAAGGCAGGAAAAAAATAAAACTAAGTAAGACAAAAAGAAAAAATGGCAAGAAAACAGACTTAAAACCATATTCATATATGTTTTAAATGTAATTAGAGTAAACTCTATAATTAAATGGCAACAATGTCAGGTTGATTAAAAGAGCACGATCCAGCTATATGCACTATGACTTAGATAAAAAGCAAAATAACATATGATGAAAACACGAATCACAAGAAAGCTGGAGTGACTTTACTGATGTTAGATAAAACAGATTTCAGGACAAAGAACATGAAATAACAAGAGACATCTAAAAGGTCAAATGACCAAGATGGAATAATAAGACATAAAAATCTTAAATGTTTCTGCAACTGATAAACTTCAAAATACACAAGGCAAGAATATACAGAATTAAATGAAGAAATAGACAAATCCATAATATGACTTCCAGATTTTAATTTTCCTTTCTATTACAAATACAAAATACCCAGTAAATATATATGAGTTAAATAATATTTTACTTGAATTAGGTCTTCCCTGGTGGCTCAGATTGTAAGGAATCTTCCTGCAACACAGAAGACCTGGATTCAATCTCTGGGTCAGGAAGATCCCCTGGAGGAGGAAATGGCAACCCATTCTAGTATTCTTGCCTGGAGAATCCCATGGATGAAGGAGCCTGACAAGCTACAGTCCATGTGGTCACAAAGAGTCAGACACGGCTGAATGACTAACACTTTCACTTAATTGAATTAACATAACGAATATTTACAAGAAATTACATCCTACTCCTGTGCAATATTTATATATATATATACATATACACATTATATTCCAGAAAATATACAACATTTATGAAGATAAAAATATGCTAGGTCATAGAGAAATTCATAAATTTAAAAGTATCTTCTCCCACCACATTGGAGTTGAATTAGAAATCAATAAGAAAAACACACAAGCATTTACAAATATTTATAAATTAAAAAGCATGTCCAAATAACTCATTTGTCAAGAAAGAGATCAAAATTAATATTTAGAACATTTTAAACTAAATTAAAATAAAACTACAGCATATCAAAATTTGTGGGATGCCACAAAAAGTGTTTAGTAGGAAATTTATACATTTAAATGCTTAGACTAGAAAATAACAATAATTTACAATCAATACTCTAAGCTTCTACCTTAAGAAGCTAGAAAAAGAACAAATTAAATACAAAATAAAGTACAAAGAAGGAAATAGTAAAGATAGGGGTAGAAATCAACAAAGTGGTAAACAGACAAACAATAGGGAAAATCAATAAAACAAAACACTGGTTCCTGGAAAAGATCAATAAAATTGATAAACCACTAGCAAGATAGCTTAAGAAAGAAAAAAAAATAATAACTGCAAATGTTCATAATTAAATAGGAGATGTGTCTCTTATTCTATTGACATTAAGAGAATTAAATATTATAATTTTTATAATTAATTCAACAATTTAGCTGAACAAATTCCTCAAAAAATGTAAATCACTAACACTGGTACAAGAAAATGAAAATATCTTAATAGATACGCATATATCAAAGATAATGAATCTATATTTAATAACATTCCCATGGCATGGACTCTGTTGAACCTAGGGGCAGTCAGTGTAAAGTTTCGGTCTGAATCTAAAGACCTAAGAACCAGGAGCATCCATATCCAAGAGCAGGGGAAGATGGATGTCCCAGTTAGAGCAGAGAGAACAAATTCACTCTTCTTTCTTCTTTTTGTTCTATTCAGGACCTCAATGGATTGGATGTTGCCCCCGCCCCTCCTCACATTGGTGAGGGTAATATTCTTTCCTCAGTCTGTCAGTTGAAATGCTGATATATTCTGAAACACTCACATAGACTCACCCAGAAATTATATTTTATCAGCTATCTGGACATCCTATAGCACAGTCAAATTGTCACATATATTTAACCATCATACCCTATGAAAACCCACGTAAGAAAAGAAAAATAAACTTTAGTTCCCACCTCACACCATATACAAAAGTTAGTTTGGGATGGATTTTAGACTTAAACCTAAAAGCTAAAATGAAATTTTTAAAAACTTCTACAAGAAAACATATTCATGACCTTGGAGTAAATATACATTTCTCAAAAACTCTTCTCATCAAAAGAAACAGTTCTTAAAATTAATAGGCAAGCCACAGGCTAAGAGAAAACACTTGCAATCTCATATCTAACAAGGCATATATAAAGAATGTATTTAGGGGTTTCCCTAGTGGTTCAGTGGCTAGGACTGTGCTCCCAGTGCAGGGTTCCGGTTTGCATCCCTGGTCAGGAAACTAGACCCCACGTGCCACAACTAAGAATGGGCACAGGTGCACAAAAAAGGGGAAACAAACCCCAATATATTTAGAATTCCAACAATTAACAGACAAAAAAGCTGGTTAAAATGGGGAAAAGGTATGAAAAAACACTTCAAAAGGGAAAATGTACAAATGGTCTATAAGCATGTGTACAAGTGTTCAACATTATTATTTTTCAGGGAACACTGAAATGAAAAGATTGACAAATTCTAAGAAGTATAGAAAATAAACAGAATTCTTAAATATTGCTGATGGAAGTGTAAAAATTTTGGGGAGTTGTTTTTAGAGTTAAACATGTTGCAACTCAAGAATTTTGCTCCTAGGTATTTGTCCAAGATAAATGAAATATATATACACAAAGAGTTTCATGAGGATACTTATAACTTCTTTATTCATAATAGCTCACAGTTAAGAAATTAACCAATACGTCCACTGACAGGAGAATGGGATAAATTATGGTATATTCATACAATGGACTATTCAGGTCAGTTCAGTTCAGTCGCTCAGTCGTGTCCGACTCTTTGCGACCCCATGAATCGCAGCATGCCAGGCCTCCCTGTCCATCACAAACTCCCGGAGTTCACTCAGACTCACGTCTATCGAGTTAGTGATGCCATCCAGCCATCTCATCCTCTGGCGTCCCCTTCTCCTCCTGCCCCCAATCCCTCCCAGCATCAGAGTCTTTTCCAATGAATCAGCTCTTCGCATGAGGTGGCCAAAGTACTGGAGTTTCAGCTTTAGCATCATTCCTTCCAAAGAAATCCCAGGGCTGACTATTACTCTACAATAAAAAGAACTACTGATACAGAAAAAAACAAGGATGAATCTCAAAGCCATAATGCTGAACAAATAAAATGGCTCACACAAAAGAATATATACCATATTTTCTTCATATATTCATATACCATGTGGTTCTATTTATATGAAGCTATGCATGTGAGTGTGCTCAGTCACTTCAGATTCTTTGTGACCCCATAGACTGTAGCCCACCAGGCTCCTCTGTCCATGGGGATTCTCCAGACAAGAATACTGGAGTGGGTTGCCATGCCTTCCTTTAAGGGATTTCCCAACCCAGGGATCGAACCCACATCTCCTGTGTCTTTTGCAGGTGGATTCCTTACCACTAGCACCACCTGGGAAGCCCATATGAAGCTATAGGCTAGGTTAATCTAATACAGAGTGATGCAGAACAGCAGTTGCCACTGGAAAGTGGGAGAATGGGATTGACTGAGAGAGATTTCTAACTTTTGAAGAATGTGGTATTTTCCATAGGCGTATTCATTTGTCAAATTCATCAAACTCTACACCTTGCATAAATTATTAATATATTTCAATAAAAAGTTTATTTTTAATCTAAATAGATACCACATTGTATTTTATTATATTTTAAAACAAATATCGCTTTGCTTTTAAGTACATACATTTAAAAATGCATAAGTTAAGTGACGTTTTGTAGGAATTTCAGGCACATGGGAAATATGTCGAGGTTTTAACAAAGTTGAGCTCATAATACTGTAGTTGTAAAGCGAATATTTGTTGATTGGTAAAGAATTTTTCAAAATCATCATATTTTGTGTCATGTAGGATTCTATTAGATATGGTGTTAGTGAGAGAGGAGGGGTCAGAAGTTTTAATCACACTAACAAGGCCTTATAAACCTAGAGAAATAGAAAGAAGGAAAATGTAGGGTCATTTTATTAAGGGGAAAGCATAATATTTTGGAATAGGGTCATGTCTTAGTCATATTGGGGTTTTTCTATATCTAATACTGCCTGGCACACAGTAGAAATTTAGTGTATATTTGGGAGAATATGAAATAACCAAGTCCCTATGGCAACCCTATGGTTTTATAAGACCAAGTTTTATACTGTGTCCCAGAGCAAGTTACTTAAAACATAAATTGAGCCTCCAAACAACAGAGCCAGGTTTGAAGCAGGGATTTAAATTGCATGTTGCTAAGAAATACTCTCTGATAATTTGGTTTCTCAACTCAAGGAGCATACCTCTCTAGCTTATCCTCTTTCTTGGAAATCTTAAATGAGTTAGGACCAGTTTCCATGCAACTGGCCTGATGTTTTCCCCTTTTTTAGAACTGAGTATGGTGTGTGAAAAGGAAGTGGGAAAAGAACAACTGCACTGATATAGAAGTTCATGTTGAATATGGGTAGAAATGACATTGGTTAGCCTGAATTATTTCTAATTCTCTTCCTCTTTATTCAATACATGTTTATTAAAGAGTGAACTATAAGTAAGCAATGCAGAGTGCTAGGACATAAATATGAATAAAGGGGGGGTTCCAGTCTATGAAGTTACAGACCAGAGGGAAAAATCAAGACAAATCATTGAACAGATGATTAGTCAGAGTTAACTCTATTATTTTTATCAATTAATCTCTATATTAATAATTACCACCACAAATAGGGCATCTATCAGTTACTTAGGTATTTTACCATTTATACACTCAGGGTAAGTATTCTCATTTCAGAGCAGTGGAAAACAAGGTATAGAGACCATAGGCCTCAGACCCAGCAGGAGAGGAATCAGGATTTGAACCCATGCTGTGTGACTTCCTAGTCTACTGTCTTTTAAAGAGAGTCCAAGATGGACTTTAGCCAGACTTCTCATCCCACACCACCAATGCATCACTGTATAAACCATGCCCAGGATAAAAGACTTCAAAGGAACTTGCAGCTCATTTTCCCTTGCTTTGGTAATTTTTACTTTATACTTTCTTAAACTCCAACAAATAATTACCAAACAACACACAAAGCAGGGGGGAAAGTCAGACTTGTTTTGTGTTAGCCATGTGTTTCCGTTTAAGATTTCTGTGTGAGGAGATGATGGCGGTTGGGAGCAGCACACATGTGGTATCTTTGCACATAACGTCACGTGCTGAGTCCCGTCCTACTGGGGAGCCTCAGCTGCTCTTTGAAGCTGTGCTTCCTGCTTATCAGTGTCATGCAAAGGTTTTCTCTATCCCAACTCCATTGCCATGACAATTAGAGTAGACGGTTGGCTAGGGCTCTAAGATTCTTGTGTGCTGTCCAACGTTACAAACATGTTTTGGCTCTCTATTAAGTTAGGATACTGGCCTGGATGCTACGGTGTGGGGGTGAGCTGAAGTTCTTGGTCCCTTGAGTAGCTTTCTTTTGGTATGGAAGACCCTCTGGTGATTAAGGGCAAGAGGCCAAGAGAAGTCAGAGGACAATCTTGTGAGAAAGCAACTTGAAGAGGAATATTACTGCCAAAGAGGAGCTGACTTCTGGTAGAAAAAATGAAGAAGCTGAACTATTGACTCTGTTATGCAGGTTTTATTTACCAATGCACTGCTGTTTATTCCTCAAGACAATGTGACAGATGTGTATTTTTAAATTAAAAAAATAATATGTGTATGTGTGCTAAGTTGCTTCAATCGTGGCCAACTCTATGCCACCCTATGGACTGTAGCCTGCCAGGCTCCTTTGTCCATGGGATTTTCCAGGCAATACTGGACTGGGTAAAAAATAATACAAGTATCACTGAAAGTTAAAATCATATTAGATCATATACACTTTGCCTCACACTCCCACTTTCCATCCTCAAGAACAACCAGAGTAAAAGATTTCTTCTGTAGTTTTCTGATGACTTCCTAATTAAATATATGTGGATCTCTCTGTGACTGTGTCCTTTATTTTTATACAAATGGGGATATACTAAAACAGACTGTTCTGTTTTTCTAACATTTTCTAACATTTTTCACTTTACTACATATCTCAGAATAATTTCCATGACAGTAAGTATATATATATTCACTTTCCTTTTTTTTTTAATGATTACACAGTTTTCAACATATGTTTTGGAACTTTGAGGGGTCCAGTAAATGGTACCCCTCTTCCCTCATCAACTGCCCCAGGTTCTGAACAATTTGAGAAGACAACAAATGGATGGCACATTGAGGCTGCTGATTTAATTTTATTTCAGATAGAGGCCAGGCGGGAATCTGGGGTTTTATGTACTAGTCAGAGGCTTCCTTGGTAGCTCAGTTGGTAAAGAATCTGCCTGCAGTGCAGGAGACCCAGGTTTGATCCCTGGGTCAGAAAGATCCCCTGGAGAAGGAAATGGCTACCCACTCCAGTATTCTTGCCTGGAAAATCCCATTGACAAAGGAGCCTGATGGGCTGCAGTCCATGGGATCACAAAGAGTTGGGCACGAATGAGTGACTAACACTTTTAGGCAGGTTTGTTAATACTGAACCCATCTGTGTAGCCTAGCACGTTGCCCAAATGAAGAGTAAAGGTGATTTAAGACCTACCACTTAGATATGTTATGCCACCTTCCCAGGGGTGGAGGGACCAAAGAGTAGAAAGGACGCTAACAGAGTGCTTAAAAGATTCCTTTCCATGGAAATCAGGAATGAGGAGAAGGCACTCCTCTCTGATGGTTTGAATAAAATATCCTTGATTGGGCTAGTACCCTACTGATAGATGTTTAGGTTACCTCCATTCCTGCTACTGGTCATACATGTTTGTTATTATCTTTTTATACCAAACGAAATAGGCTCCAAGAGGTTAAGTATTCAGGGTGAGAACTAGCGAGAGGCAGAGCAAAATTCTGGTTCACTTTTGATGTCATGGCCAAGGGCTCTTTCCATTCTCCATAGCCCCTACTCCTCACTCAATTACTAACATGTGTATGAAACATCAGTAACAGCCTACAAGTCCATGTTAGCTAAATTCTAATAGTTTGTCACAATCCTTATGTGAGGGAGTTGAGGCAGGAATCATGTTCTCCATTTTATAGAAGAGGAAACTAAGTTTCAGAGAGGTTGCTACTTCCTTACCTAGTTAATGGCGAGTTTTAAGAGTCAACCTCCACTGTTCGCACTTCAGGTTCTTCTCCTTCACCTTAGAGAGCCTTGAACCAGGCAGAAAAATGTGGACTGAAGACCAAGAGGAGGGAGCAGTGCTACCAAAGTCATGTTGGTGGGAAAAGGGTCTAAGAATTTTCTCTACGAGTGACAAAAGCTCTCTTTCTAATGTGTAGATTATGGCTTTCTTGCTGCTGCTTCTAAGTCTCTTCAGTCGTGTCCGACTCTGTGCGACCCCATAGATGGCAGCCCACTAGGCTCCCCCGTCCCTGGGATTCTCCAGGCAAGAACACTGGAGTGGGTTACCATTTCCTTCTCCAATGCATGAAAGTGAAAAGTGAAAGTGAAGTCGCTCAGTGGTATCCGACCCTCAGCGACCCCATGGACTGCAGCCTTCCAGGCTCCTCCGTCCATGGGATTTTCCAGGCAAGAGTACTGGAGTGGGGTGCCAATGGCTTTCTTAGGTATGCCTATATGTGGTCTCTGTGCATCAGAACTGCCGGGGACATGTAAATACAAAGTCGTATGCCTCACTCAGGGAACGAACTCAGGAATCTGCATTTTGATGAGGTACCTAGGATGTTCTGATGGATGTTAGTCTATGAATCAGGGCAGGGATGCTTTAGGGAGTTTTTTAAAAAGTTTTAAGTCTTTGGGGATATAGAGCATGATTCATAATCAGAATTGTTTCTTGAGGTAGTGTGTTGATGCTGAAAGAACATGGACTTTGAAATTAACTAAACCTAAGTTGATTCCTATTCTACCATCATTAGCTGAATCAACTGGGGAAAGTGACAAACTGATTGAATCTCAGGCAGTGTATGTACAGCACAATCGGCTATGAGGATTAAGTGAGATCACATAGAAAAAGCCTGCCCTTCAGACCCTCCATAACTGTTACTTCCTTTCCATTTATTCTTTTAGTATTTTTTTCAGTAATCTTCTTCATCTCCTCTACCTGTGACTTCTCTGAATGCTTTATCTTCCCATTGCTATCACTTAAGGTCCCTGCTATAGAAAAGATGCACAGATGCCCAACAGGGTGAGGCTTGCTTTAATCTGGCTGCTGCGTTGATGAGCCTTGTTCTCCATTTGTTCTATAAGATACCTGGAATGAGATAAGCAAAGCACAATTACTGTGTCTCTTCTCAGAGGACAGGATTTATTAACAAAGGGTTACATTAAGAAGGTTTGCACTAAAGGGATATTGCTCGTTTTCCCTAAATGTCTTATCTCCAGTGACTGCTGGAGGCAAGCTTCAGAGATAGGTCCTTCTCTTTTTCCTCCAATACCTCCCTCTTCTCTGTCTTGTCTACCCTTTGCTACCAGGGCCCACCTGTGAAACTCTCCAGGTCAAGATCTTTGTTCCCTCTTGCCTTGGCTTCCAATCTGGCCTCTAACCTCAGAAGAGTATAGGATTTAAAATAGTTCCCAAAGGGGCTTCATGATAGTAATAGCTGGCTGTACTAATTATACCTGTGTGCTTTTTTTTTTTTTTAAAGGAGGCTATTCAAGTTCTAAAACCAAATGAAAGAGAAAAATAGAAAACTTGTGTATCTTAGTAGTTTAGAATGGGAACAGGGAAGGGGATGAGATTCAAAGGGAAATAAGAACTGAGACACTACATAACCTGCTGATGGCTAAGACACACTACAAACATAGTCACCTTTAGAGGCAGAAAAGCAAGATACATGACTAGAAAGAAACAAATATTCTTACGGCAAAAGGTAAAGAAATATTTAAAATCAAAATTGTACAATGTATATGGTTCTAGAACCAATTGATGTGAAATTATACTTTCAGTCTTGCAAACTTCAGTGTATAATTGACCTGAATTTTTATCTTATAGAAAATAATTTACTCATCATAAACAATCATTTTAAAAGAAAAATAGCAAAGAGAAAGTATACTCATAAAAATTACTTTTTTTCTTGTAGCAAAATGAATACACGCATTTGTAGTTGGATGTTTAGAAAGCATGAAGAAAAGGAGAAAGGAAAAAAGCACAGATAAAATAAAATGTCCCCAGAGATAATCACTGTGTATGTTTTGATGTATGTATGTATCTATTCATCAAGTAAACTTGGAGGAATCAGAAATGGAATCATAATGTAGACACTTTTATTTTGCTTAAAAATATAGCATACGCCAGTACTTCTCAAACATTAATGTGCCTGGGAATCATTTGGAGACTTTGCTAAATTGCAGATTCTGATTCAGTAGGCCTGAGTGGGGCCTGAAACTCTTCATACCTGCATATCTAACAGGCTCCCAGACAATGCAATGTCCATGCTGCCAGACCAGAGAGCACCCTTTGAAAAGAAGCAGATGTGTACACCATTCTGTGTCATTACTGATTCTTTACAAACATATTTTTAATTGCTGCAAGTATTCCATTATTCCATATACGTAAGTCAACAAGCCATTATGTCTAGTTAGGTTTACTTCCTTTATTTTTATATTACAGAAGAAACTATGATCAACATTCATAAAGAAAAATCTTAACGCAATTCCATTGTGATTTCTTTCAAGTAATTTCCTTAAAATGGAAGTGTTTCATCAAAATTATTCTGAATTTTAAGGCATTTCAACATATTGTTAGCTAGCTGTTGAGGGGCGGGTAAAAAACAAAACAGTTTTGAAGAGTGCATGTTAACTAAATAGTTATATTACCCTGACCTGAAAAAATTTTCAGCTTGTCCCCTTATCCTCTCCTTAGGGAGAAGTCGGTTCCATCTCCATGGTAACCCCATCACTTCCCCTTGTCTCTCAGTATTCTGTTACCATTACTGGTGTTTGCTGACAAGGGTGTCTGCCCCTAGCTGGCCCGTGTATTAGCCTCAGTGCCAAGCACCCTGCTAGACACTCAGGAAATGATAGAAGAATGAATAGCCAAGTGAAAGCATGTCTTTCCATACATAAATACCTGTTAGAGCACTGTAGTGGGGGCTGTATGAGTTTCTTTCCTAACACATTAGATACTTTGGTAATAAAACCCAACACATGTTAAAACCCAAACATGAAAAATTATTTGCTGCTTTTTATAGAAAATCACCCACAACAGCCTTTGGTATTAAATGATTTCCTTTTATAAAGCAGCCCATGTCTGTGCATATATGGTTACAGTTTCAAAGCTATGTGTACCAAAACCTGTGAGCCATTATCCTACTAAGAGCTTTAGTAACAGCATTATGTGGTAACACTTATATAGTATTTTGGTATAATAATACTCATGATATAATAACATATAATATCTTGCAAATCCATCCCATATGGATTGTGCCCTTATAATTGTTTATTATGGATTTTTTTTGCATTTTTTGATTTTTAAGAATATTGTATTAATATTATTTATCCTGATTATCAAAGGTTTTTGCACCCCCTTAAATTTTTTACATAAAGTGAATGACTCTCATGCCATACACTAGTTCTGGCCCTATAGGTTAACTGTAACTTAAGATTTTTAAGTAAGTGAAATTTATAACTTAAAATTTGTATACTTTTAAGTATTATTATTCAATCATATAATATTTTCTTGATTGGCCACTATGTATTTAATTATTTTTCTCCTAGGTGTTCTATCTAATCAAGCACCTGTTCAAATCACTGCCTCTGTGGGGTTGGCAGGAATTGGTGCTTGGTTTCTACAGGCAACAGACAGGGAGATTTTTGAGACAGAGCTATTCATACTAATACTTACCTTGATCAGTTCAGGGTTCTTCCTTTTGTTCAATTATTGACTTATGAAATATGTTTTGGCACCTGTTGTATGTGATAACAACAGTGATAGGTAAATGTTATGTATGAAAAAATAAGTAAAACATGATACTTACCTTCAAGTTTTTCTGCATTTGATAGTGGAACCAGGCACCTTAAGATAAAATTAAATCCAGGGTTTAAATGGGTGCAGGGAGGAAAGACAGGGACACCCGGAATGCAGGGAAGATGCTTTAGTCACACCTAAGCTGTCTCTTCCAGAAGAACTGGGTTCTGTGCATCTGTTACACTCAAAACTAACTCTCTCACTATACTGCCAACACCTCCCCCGCTTTTAGTCTATAGCCATTATCCTGGGAGGACTTTAGATGCTTTGGCCAATGCTCATTTAATCTAAGTGAAATTTTACAAAACAAAACCTGGAGTGTATTTGTATGAGCAGGAAGTATTGCTGTATTGAAGCCCATATGGCATCATGCATAGGTTGAGAATCACCATGTCTGCTGAATTATGTTATCACTGACTTCGAAGTTATCATTGATGAGCAGCAGCTGTTGCCAGGAATAGTAAATCACATCCCACGATTTTATAAGAACTGGTGTTATGGCTTTTCAAAGAACTCATTTTTAATAGAAGGCATAAGTCATCACCCATACTATTTATAGGATGGGTATAGATTGAGATAGTCAAAGGAGGCTTATGACTTTAGCAACAGGACAAGTCCCTAGAACTCACCATGAGAAAGGGCAGGGTTTGAGATAAGGAGAGAGAAAATTGATTAAAGAAGCAAAGGAATGTTAATGAAAAGAGAAGTCAGTTCTTTTGGTTTTTCTGATGGCTGTTTTGGCTTGAATTGTGAATGTATGGAAACTTTACCTTAAATTACTCCTTTTACCCTTTATTTCCATCAACTACCAAATGTAGATACTGGAGCAGGTTGCCATTTCCTTCTCCACGGGATCTTCCCCACATGGATCAAGCCCATGTCTCCTGTGTCTCCTGCATTGCAGGCAAATTCTTTACCACTGAGCCACTTGGGAAGCCTATAAGGGATAGGAACCCACAAAGGGAGTGAATTGCCTTAGTGGGTGGGCTTTTTGCAAAGTAGCTGGTGGGGAAGGACTCTGCCACTGTGATATCCCTTCTCACTTCATTACTCTTCCAGGATCAAAACTTCCTGGCATCTTGAATGGGTCTTGCCTTCTCACCATTCAAGTGCTATCAATTCAACCTCACCACAGCTCCCACCTTCCATCAGACGAGTTGATCAGAAAGGAAACAAAATGAAACATTCCTCCCCAAATATTGGATAAATAAAAATGCCCTTTGGGAATCTTTTTCTCTTAAAAGATAAATACTTACAAGCCAGTATATCTTAACTTTTAAACTGTTCTAGCACTCAACTCGGAGAAGGCAATGGCAACCCACTCCAGTACTCTTGCCTGGAAAATCCCATGGATGGAGGGGCCTGGTAGGCGGCAGTCCATGGGGTCGCTAGGAGTCAGACACGACTGAGCGACTTCACTTTCACTTTTCACTTTCATGCGTTGGAGAAGGAAATGGCAACCCACTCCAGTGTTCTTGCCTGGAGAATCCCATGGACGGGGAGCCTTGTGGGCTGCCGTCTATGGGGTCGCACAGAGTTGGACATGACTGAAGCGACTTAGCAGCAGCAGCAGCACTCAACCATGCTTCAAATCCTTTCATTCATGCCACATTCTCCCCATTCCCTGATGTAGTGATAATTCCTCAAACTCGACTGTGAACTTTGTAAGGTCTGGAAAGCACCTTGCACAGTGCTGGATAGGTATTTATTAAATGTTGCTTGAAAATTACCCTAAATGCTTCCCAGCACAGAGTTCCTATTCTGCTTCCCTTTCTGCCCATCCTTTCGACATGTGAGCCGAGTAACACTTTGACATCTGGGCCCCAGGATCTTGTTTCCATTGAAATGTGGCCTTTGATTGAAAGACCAAGCCTTTCTGACACTTAATTTTCATTAACTTTCTGCCTTTCCACATTCTGTAGTATTGTCCAACTTCATTCTAGTTCCCCAAATAAAAGAAAAAAATTGGCATATATGTGTGTGTGTGTGTATATATATATATATATATTTTTTTTTTTTTTTCTGTAGTAAATACCTGAGTTCTAATGAGTGGCTGACTCTTGCATGAAATATATCAACATCAACCAGCTGATCTGCCTCAGAAACAGTCTACTATGGACCCTCACTCAAAAGGACCATCTTATTTCCACACATAAAGAGGCGGTTTAACAATCACAGTAAAATCATACATTGACCATGACATAGAAAGAGTGAGCTTGCATCTATCTTCTCTTTTCTATTCTCACTATTTCAATTGAGGTCCTAATCGATACCACTTTTTTTTTTTTTTTAAAAGATCACTTCCTAGTTTCTCTGTTTCCTAAGATATCATGTCTTCAGTTCAGTTCAGTTCAGTTCAGTCGCTCAGTCCTGTCCGACTCTTTGTAACCCCATGAATCGCAGTACACCAGGCTTCTCTGTCCATCACAAACTCCTGGAGTTCACTCAGACTCAAGTCCATTGAGTCAGTGATGCCATCCAGCCATCTCATCCTCTAGCGTCCCCTTCTCCTCCTGCCCCCAATCCCTCCCAGCATCAGAGTCCTTTCCAATGAGTCAGCTCTTCACATGAGGTGGCCAAACTACTGGAGTTTCAGCTTTAGCATCATTCCCTCCAAAGAAATCCCAGGGCTGATCTCCTTCAGAATGGACTGGTTGGATCTCCTTGCAGTCCAAGGGACTCTCAAGAGTCTTCTCCAACACCACAGTTCAAAAGCATCAATTCTTTGGTGCTCAGCCTTCTTCACAGTCCAACTCTCACATCCATACAGGACCACAGGAAAAACCATAGCCTTGACTAGACGGACCTTTTGTCCTTAAAACATATAACTGTCCAATAAATTTTTCTTAAATATAGTTCTGATAGCCATTTTCTTACTCAAAATGTTTCAGTGGATCTTTCTGACTTAAATACGTCCATCTGACTTGATATTTATTGGAACCTTATACTCTGAGTCCATTTTCCCTCCAGACTATCTCACTGACTTCTACTATGTAACAACCAAAGGTGCCTACCTGCTGTACTTCTTGTGTAGCACACTCCGTCCTTGTTCCTGGGTTTGTCTTTGCTGCTTCTTTCTTAGGAACCATCTGCATTCCCATCAAGAACATTTACCCATCCTTAAGGGTTCACAGTTAACTCTTTCATGAAGCTTTCCCCAATTCCTGCGGATAATCATGACTCCTCACTTTTGCTAATCTCTTCATTGAATTTTCTTTGTATTTCTCTCAGGTCCCTCAATCTGGCTTATTTTATAAAAATCTATACTTAGTGAAGAGGATGGAGAAGACAATGGCACCCCACTCCAGTACTTTTGCCTGGAAAATCCCATGGACGGAGGAGCCTGGTGGGCTGCAGTCCATGGAGTCGCTAAGAGTCGGACACGACTGAGCGACTTCCCTTTCACTTTTCACTTGCATGCATTGGAGAAGGAAATGGCAACCCACTCCAGTGTTCTTGCCTGGAGAATCCCAGGGACGGGGGAGCCTGGTGGGCTGCCGTCTATGGGGTCTCACAGAGTCAGACACGACTGAAGCGACGCAGCAGCAGCAGCAGCAGCAGCAGCAGCAGCAGTGAAGAGGAACTAAAAAGCCTCTTGATGAAAGTGAAAGTGGAGAGTGAAAAAGTTGGCTTAAAGCTCAACATTCAGAAAAAGAAGATCATGGCATCCGGTCCCATCACTTTATGGGAAATAGATGGGGAAACAGTGGAAACAGTGTCAGACTTTATTTTTGGGGGCTCCAAAATCACTGCAGATGGTGACTGCAGCCATGAAATTAAAAGACGCTTACTCCTTGGAAGAAAAGTTATGACCAACTTAGATAGCGTATTCAAAAGCAGAGACATTACTTTGCCAATAAATGTCCGTCTAGTCAAGGCTATGGTTTTTCCAGTAGTCATGTATGGATGTGAGAGTTGGACTGTGAAGAATGCTGAGCGCCAAAGAATTGATGCTTTTGAACTGTGGTGTTGGAGAAGACTCTTGAGAGTCCCTTGGACTGCAAGGAGATCCAACCAGTCCATTCTGAAGGAGATCAGCCCTGGGATTTCTTTGAAAGGAATGATGCTAAAGCTGAAACTCCAGTACTTTGGCCACCTCACTCGAAGAGTTGACTCATTGGAAAGGACTCTGATGCTGGGAGGGATTGGGGGCAGGAGGACAAGGGGACGACAGAGGATGAGATGGCTAGATGACATCACTGACTCAATGGATGTGAGTCTGAGTGAACTCCGGGAGTTGGTAATGGACAGGGAGGCCTGGCGTGCTGTGATTCATGGGGTTGCAAAGAGTCAGACATGACTGAGCAACTGAACTGAACTGAACTGATAATTATCCTACAGTGTTTCCCGGATGGTAGGTATCTTGGGACTGTAGCACTGTGGATTGAACACAATGGACATGTCCCAGGTATTTGAACTGTTTCATTAAAATGCAGTAAAAAAAAAAATTAAGTCTGAGAGGGATGACATACATTGTCATATATCTGAAGTATTAAGAAGGAGACCTGATGGGGAGGCACTGGAATTATCTAGGTAATATTTAGAGAGCTTTTATCGTTATAATTTGATGTCTAAACTCTCATCACCTCCCATCTCCATAAACAGACTCACTACACACACACACACACATACACATGTACACACTTACATGAATATAGATGGGACCTTTGTTCAGCATGAAAGATAAGCAGGATTAAATTCACTCTGATTATGCTGAGGTGGGCAAAAAAGAATCTAACATTATTTACACACAAATAGCATTTAGTGAGTAAGAAAAAATCATTAACAAATGTATAGCAAACAGTTACAATTCCTTTACTGTTGCAAAACTTTCTGCTGAATTTTTTTAAAAAAACATAAGATTGTGTATTTGAGAAGAAAAAAATGTATTCCAGTTATACCTGGTAGAATGTGGAAAAAAAAGTAATCTGGACATACTGAAAATAAAGATGAAAAAAGTTCTGAACAGCTTCTGTTCTGTACACAGCAAAACTATGAACACTTGAACATTTAGTGACATCTGAACAGAAAGAGTAAGCCAGAAAAACAATCTGTCTTTTGTGACACATTTTTGAGATGGATCCAAGGAGCAACTTTTGGGGACAAAATAACAAATGAGTGTTTTATGTTGGACAGAGTATTTTATTCCTTCTTTTGCAGAGCTGCAACTCTGTAACTCTATCCCCTGTAATTGCTGGTGCTTAACTCTCAGAAACACTTCACTGGTTGAAAGACATGGCTCATCTGGAAGCTTCCCCTTGACGACTAACATTGCTACGGCTAGTTTTGTTGCCTTTAATGATAGTCCTAGTAAAAGTCGAGAGTCTTTGGTGTGTAATGTTAACAACCAAAAATGCCATTTCTAATATCTTCTGTAGTAAATAGTAAAAGAACTAACGGCGCTTCCTTTAAGTTATCCCAGGTGTGTCAGTGATTCTCCTTTGCAGCTTTCGTTATTGATAAAAAAAAACAAAAAGAAACCAAATACTGAATTAACTATAAAAACTAAAAGTTTTTGATACATGGACCAGGTATTCAGTTGCCTAATGAAATGAAGAGAGAGTTAAGAGTAAGTGAAGATTAAATTTATAAGGTGATTTAACTTTTTTAATCACCAGCACATTAGCATATATAGATCTTCCCCAACTTACAATGGGGTTCTTGTTACACCCTGATAAATCCATTATAAGGAGAAAGTATCTTAAGACAAAAATGCATTTACTATACCTAACCTGCTGAACATCACAGCTTAGTCTAGCCTACCTTAAACATACTTGGAATGCTTATTTTAGCCTGCTGCTGCTGCTGCTAAGTCGCTTCAGTCGTGTCTGACTCTGTGCGACCCCAGAGATGGCAGCCCACCAGGCTCCCCCATCCCTGGGATTCTTCAAGCAAGAACACTGGAGTGGGTTGCCATTTCCTTCTCCAATGCATGAAAGTGAAAAGTGAAAGTGAAGTCGCTCAGTCATGTCTGACTCCTAGCGACCCCATGGACTGCAGCCTACCAGGCTCCTCCATCCATGGGATTCTCCAGGCAAGAGTACTGGAGTGGGGTGCCATTGCCTTCTCCGTATTTTAGCCTAGAGTTGGGTAAAATTATCTATTACAAAGCCCATTTTTATAATAAAGTGTTATGTAATTTACTGAATACTTTACTGAATGTGATAAACTAGTTGTATGGCTATAGAATGATTATATCAGTTGTTTCCCCTCACAATCACTGGCTGACTGGGAGCTGCAGCTCGCTACCCTGCCCCAGCATCACAAAAGAGAATAGTACCGTATATTGCAAGCCTGGGAAAAAGATCCAAATTCAAATCACTGTTTATACTGAACATATATTGCTTTTGCACCATCATAAAATGAAAAAATTGCAAGTCAAGGACCATCTGTTCCTATTTTTTTTTAAATGAATATTTATTTTCTTTTGAAATATTTATTCACTTATTTATTCATTTGGCTGTGCCAGGTCTTAGTTGCAGCACGAGGGATCTTCCTTGAGGCCTGTGGAATCTTGGTTGAGGTGTGTGGGATCTAGTTCCCTATCCAAGGATCAAATCTGGGTCCCCTGCATTCCAGGGAAGTCCCTGTGCCTGCTCTTAAACTGTGCCTCCTCATTGGTGGTCCTCTGGGTTGACTCAAGTCCTTGGATGGTGAGAGTTACTACCAAAGCCTCTGCCGGCATCTTTGCCTCTCGCCTCACCCTGCTCATATCCATTGTCTACTCTGCTGCCATAAATACTTCAAAAAGGAAATTGAGTCCTGTCGGCTTCTGAAGTCCTTCTGAAGCTTTCTCTCCCTCAGGCCACACAAGGCCTGAGAAGGTCTGACCCTGCCGTAGCTCTCACAGCTTCTGCCCCTGTGCCCTGGCACCAACCACAGTCGTGCTGGGTAGTGTCTCCTTCATCTGCGATTCTCTCTGACTTTTACGTTCTCTCCCGAATGTTCTTCCCCTTCCTCCTTGCTTCCGTGCTGCTTCCTACTCAACCCTTCAGTCTATCACTTCTTCAGAGGTTCCTTCTTGCTCTCCAGCATGTATCCACAGCCTCTCTTGATTCTTCCCTCATACCTCTTACCCCACCACAGCATCATGGCACACTTCTTGTCTCCCCAGATAGGCAATGAGCTCCATTAGGACCCTTTGTGATGCCTTTTTTTTTTTTTTCTAGCAACATTTCCTAAGACAGGACAGTTAATTGAGGAGGTGTTCTTATGTTTGTTGAAGTAAGCTCCACTCTATTCTAAATTACTTAAAATTCCCTCATATATTTTACACAGTATTCCCCCCTCTTCCCACTGTTCCTTTTCTAAACTACCCCTCTTTTGTACCAAATCCAAAACAAATAAAAGAGGTTTTTTTTTTTTAAAAAAAAAACCTTATAGGAGGAATATATTCAACATGTTCATAAGGGGTACAAGACCACAGACAACTCAGGTTTAGGTAGCTTTTTTCATTTTCTCACACACAGCGAGTATCACTGAATTCAGTAGCAGGACTGTTCTGATCCATTCATTTCAGTTGTTACTTTCAATTAAACTGATCGCAGACTACACTCCATGGAGGGGTGATCAGAAAAATGGATACTTGTGTGTCTCTGACAAAAATACTCTAACCGCTCCTGTATATGATCTCAGGTTACCCTAAGAATATTTTGGAAGATTTTTCTGTGGCTGAATGTACAGTCACAGTCCACAGCCTGGAGAAGAAATCACATACTTGGAAACTGTGCTCCAAGAAGTATTATTGATGGTGATGAAAATGTTCTCAGAGAGAGCAATAAATCAGGGTCTATTTGACCCACCTCATGAACTGCTCCACATTAGGTTTCTACAGTAAATACTGCTCCATGTGGTCACTATCTCTTCCCATTCTTCAGGACACATATATGTACATGGCCAGGTACACACACACACACACACACACTCCAGCAAGATTTCAGTAGGAAATAATCCAGCCAGGAAATATGGCTATGGTGAAAACAGATTTTATTTTAATAAAAGCCCTGAAACTTTTATTTCAGGAAATGATATCAGGAAAAGCAGTTGTTGCAGTTTGATTGAGTGAGTTTGCCATTAATTAATAAGAAAATCACTGTTGGTAGTTTGAACAATAGGTATTATTATAATTAATAGTTGCCTCCTTTTTAATGAGATAAAACTATAATTCTTAGCAGTGAATTATGGTTGACAGATGAAGAAGCTAACTCTTACATTCTCTAAGGAAAAGATAACTAAAGATTCCTGTTTGTTAGTAATATAGATCCTCTCTCGGTACATTCCTTCCTTTTAGGATCTAGGTTCCTTGAGATGGGAAAGTATCTATTGCTGCTGCAGAGACACTGGTTAAAATTCTGTTACCCAAGTAAGTGGCTTTGTCTAAACTGAGATATTTTGTTATTGTTAAAAAAAAAAAAAGTGACTCTGGCCCAAATATTGTTTTATTTGAGGCGCAATCTTTTTTGGAGTGGATCTATTTCGAAAGGGTTTTTACTGGTATCAAAAAGGGTACACTTTAAGGCTGTTTGAGCTTCCCTTGACCTGGCAGAACTATGAGTGGTCTTTGATGAACCAAGCACCCAGCAGCTGGGGTGGGAGTGGAGAAAAATGCAGGGTCAGGGCTAGGCACAGAGATGGGCACGGGGAGCAGCCAGAGCTGATGTTGTTGGTACCTCCCATGTTTTAGGACCAGGAAAGAGAGGCTTTCTCAGGCTTTCTTTCATTTTGTGTAATCCTCACCAAGAACTTGCAACAGATATTGTATTGTCCCCTTTTACATGTGAAGAATCAGAGGCTCCTGGAGATGGAGAGATTTGTTCACACAGGTCTTGCTTGGCAGAGGCAGGGCTTAAACCAGGTACTTTGAAGCAGTGCTTTTCCTTATAGCCTACAACATGTGACATTCTCTACAGCAGACTTGGGGGGGGGGGTCACTGTACTGGGATTTCCTTCATCTCTGACACTGACTGGGTGGCACTGTGCAAGCCACTTAACCTCTCAGGATTTGTCTCCTCAGCCTTCAGCTCAGATAACAATGCCCCCTCTGTGTTCCCTGTAGGGGTGTGGTGATGGCCCAACCAAATAACACACATCAGAAATCACTAGTGAAGTACAAAGCATCAAAAGAATAGAAAGTTATCATTAGACTTTCAGCCCTTGGCCCACACCTGAAGAATGGGATATCAAGAAAAAATAAAGCAATTTGAGAGACACTGGTTTAGGGGTCTATAAACTTACAGTCACAATTGCAGAAAGATATTTTTTGCTGTGAGAGTCCATTAATTATAGATTCCATTCTTCAGTGCATGGCTTATCTTACATACAATTAATTATTCCATAAATCAAATAAGCAACTTGTTGGCAAATGACATCTGCAATCTTTAAGCTGACAGCAAAATATATGGCATACCATAAATATCACAAGCTCACTTTTATTTTCTAGACATTTTGGTGCTGGTACTGAGGAACAGATTGTTACTGTGGAAAAACACTTGTGCTTCCTGCTGATGGCAGAACATGCCTAGCCCTCTCAGCAGCTCAGAAGACAGCTCTTTAAGTTCTGACCTCAGGCCACCAGGCCCAAAGGACAAGTTAAAACAGAAGTGGAATAACTGAGACTTCAGTGAAATGATTTTGTCAGGACCAGCTAACACTTCGTTCTGAGAGCCATGGCCTCTGAATACTACTGTACTGATTCGATGTGATCCTGATTCCTCCTTCTGTTAAAAGCACCTGGAACAGTGCCTGGTACATAGTAGGTACACAACAGCAGTTGGCCTCAGTTTCTAATCATAAGCCATCTGCCTTCAGCTTCCTCAATGCTGGTGAC
This sequence comes from Bubalus bubalis, assembly GCF_019923935.1. NCBI lineage: Eukaryota > Metazoa > Chordata > Mammalia > Artiodactyla > Bovidae > Bubalus > Bubalus bubalis. The sequence goes on along the minus strand of NC_059157.1, from coordinate 134,511,996 downwards.
TGATTGCTTCTCCCTTTTCTACCGCACTTGACCTTCAGGCCCTGAACCACATGAAGACCCTGCTCCATCTATATTGAGCCTTAGCCAAGGGTCCTGGTTGTCTCCTAGGTTCCCACCTGTTCCTGGCTGTCTGACTCTCACTACCCTCTCCTGGAAGCACTTTATTCAGGGTGATGCTTTGGGTAAAGCAATCGTGGTTGGTTGAGGTTGATGGAATACAGTCACTCTGGGTGGCTTAGTCTCATGTATTTTAACATCACTCATAAGATATTAATATCTTTGTCCACTTCTCAACAAGGTCAGAACTTCTTAATAGGGAAACTTGCAATGGAATCTATTCTTGACGTAGAGAGGTATAAATAATTTTCAGTTATTGAATCTGGAAACTTATCCATGTATTGGTAAATTATAAAATATCTCTTCCAGTATTTACCATTCTATTATCCTTTGGTTCTTTTCTCTGTATACATTAGTATATCAGTTAAAATGGAAATGTTAATGTATTTGAAACTTTCATTTTTTCTCTAGAAACTATAAACTGCTGTGTGTGGTAATACAGAATATCATTGCAATCTATCATGACTTGTATCTCATAGATTCTAACATGTACCTTTTTACATGTTACCATCTCTGAAATTGGCTGCATCTTACAACTGAAGGAATCATAGTAATGGATAGTATTTTTTCTTTTATAGGAAGGTGATATATCATGCAACTAATGGTACTTTAGAACTGATGAAAAGTAATTTAAATCTAGTCATAGCTAAAATTTTAAATTCATATTTGGTAGATATTGTGTGATATCTGGTTCAGGTTCATTCTATCTTTTTTGCTGTGTTTTTCTGTACTACATAAGCTGCAATACTTAAAAATTTCCCAGACTTCAATATTGCTGGAGTTCTGGCTGAAAACTTGTTCAGTTGCTAAGTCATGTCTGACTTCTTGCAACCCCATGGACTGCAGCACTCCAAACTTCTCTGTCCTTCACTATCTCCCAGAATTTGTTCAAACTCATTTCTATTGAGTCAGTGATGCCATCCAACCGTCTCATCCTCTGTCTCCCCTTTCTCTTCTTACCCTCAATCTTTCCCAGCATAAAGTCTTTTCCATCAAGTCAGTTTTTTGCATCAGGTAGCCAAAGTATTGGGGTTTCAGCTTCAGCATCAGTCCTTCCAATGAATATTCAGGGTTGATTTCCTTTAGGATTGACCTGTTCAATCTTCTTGCAGTTCACGGGACTCTCAAGAGTCTTCTCCAGCACCACAGTTTGAAAGCATCAATTTTTGTTAAATAGATGAGCACACAGAACTTGGAAGGTGAAAATGAGACAAAGGGTGTCTTCATGTTCCCTTTGGGTGTGTGTTTCTGGCAAACAGGGTCTTGAAGACAACATGTTCCTTTGCAGGAGCATTCCAATGGCTCTTTCTCAGCTTTCTGGGACCGAGAGGCAGCTGTGGAAGTGGCAGGAGGAGCTTTATAGAGCTGATTCCAGCTTCCTCATCTCAGGATCACTTCTCTGTGGTGTGCTCTCTGGCTCAGCGGTTCTAGGTGGGATCAGAATTCCTGGTAGGTGAGTTGTGTGGTATTCTGGGAGCAATTTCTGGAGAATTTCTAATCCTTACAACAATTTATTATGAACATCTAATTCTCTATATTGTATAATTGCTTGCTTAAAATACTTGTGTGTTTTGGTTTCCTCTACCGTGGTGACTGATAGTTACAACAGATTATTAAATACACTGTAAAACAGATCAAGGTATCAAAGGGATGAGGACCTTTACCTATTTTCTTTAAATTCATTCTAGCTATTTTTTAGACCTACTGTAGAATCATCAGGGTTTGTCATGATGGTTGAAGTAAAAATATAATGCAAATGATTTCCTTTAGAGAAACCAAAGCACTTAGTATTTTCATAACCTCATTATATATCTACAGAAGAAACATTATTGTTTCAGTAACATCCTCAGTTTCTTTATTTAGGGCTGAGATGCATAAGCAAACAAGTGGGTGGACATATAAATAGTTTATCATTAAATTATGGGAAAAAAGAAGCATGAAATCACATTAATTTCCTCACCTGTCATTAAGAGAAATAGAGTTTAAAGAAAAAAGAAAAAACACCCTCCAATATAGGATATCAACATGAACTGTCAGTCTGACCTTAAATAACTCATTTATTTCGTTTTGATGCAGAAGTTTTTTTCTATAAAATGTGGAGAATAAGACCTGTCACTCACTTTGGTTTCGAGGATATTGTCAAGAAGAATATTAGATAATTCCTTTGCATATAGTTGGGAAAAATCTTGTAAGTGTTGAGTATTATTAAACTTGGATTATGTACTGTTAGTATTATTTTTATTTCTAAGGCTTCATAAAGCATCATCAAAAATTGAAATTAAACATATATAGGTGATTGATCTTATTAAATAGAGCACAATTCTTTCAGAATTACAGTTTCAGTCTACACAAGAAAGAGTTCTGACCATATACACAATAATAAAATATGTTCCAAGGTTAAACCAGAACTTATCTGAAACCATTAGGGATCAGTTCAAAGCTAAAAATAATTTACTAATAAATGTTCCTCACTTTAAGTTTCATTCTCTGAATTTATTAAAAGGTACATCTTAAAGACCAGTAATTTTCAGGTTGACTGTCACAGTTTTATCTAAGATTTTTTTTTATTTAAATTTATTTATTTTAATTGGATGCTAATTACTTTACAATATTGTATTGGTTTTGCATCAGTCAGTCAGTTCAGTCGCTCATTTGTGTCGGACTCTTTGCGACCCCATGAATCGCAGCACGCCAGGCCTCCCTGTCCATCACCAACTCCCGGAGTTCACTCAGACTCACGTCCATCAAGTCAGTGATGCCATCCAGCCATCTCATCCTCTATCGTCCCCTTCTCCTCCTGCCCCCAATCCCTCCCAGCATCAGAGTATTTTCCAATGAGTCAGCTCTTCGCATGAGGTGGCCAAAGTACTGGAGTTTCAGCTTTAGCATCATTCCTTCCAAAGAAATCCCAGGGCTGATCTCCTTCAGAATGGACTGGTTGGATCTCCTTGCAGTCCAAGGGACTCTCAAGAGTCATCTCCAACACCACAGTTCAAAAGCATCAATTCTTCAGTGCTCAGCCTTCTTCACAGTCCAACTCTTACATCCATACATGACCACAGGAAAAACTATAGCCTTGACTAGACGAACCTTTGTTGGCAAAGTAATGTCTCTGCTTTTGAATATGCTATCTAGGTTGGTCAAGGCACTATGAAATAATCACAAACTAATAGGCTCAAGGATTGGACTTGCCCTTAATGTTGCTACAAATATGTGCCCCTGATTTTCTGTGCAGTCAGCATACATGAAAAGCTCAGTCGTGTTCGACTCTTTGTGAGCCTATGGACTCCTCTGTCCATGGGATTTTCCAGGCAAGAATACTGGAGTGAGATGCCATTCCCTTCTCCAAGGGATCTTCCTGACCCAGGGATCAAACTCAGGTCTCTTATGGCTCCTGCATTGGCAGGTGGGTTCTTTACCACTGCACCACCTGGGGAGCCCCCGTGAAAAGCAGTAAAATATTAATAAATCTAGACATTGCTAACTATAATATAACATATATATATATATACACATATATATATGTAAGTATATAACATACTATAAATATAGGGATTTGAAAACAATCACTTGGTTACATTTCTCAGCTTTCATACAGTGGATTACTAAATTGCTGGGCTATAGAGACAGTACTTCTCCCCAAAGCCATATTCATTGAACTTTAACCTCTCAGGATGTTCCATGTTAAAACAAAGTGTGGGGGGAAGGAGCTCACAAATAATTTAAATACTTGAGTAAAATTGCATGCCATCTTCTTTCTTGCAAATTTACATTATTTATTAGTATATTCAAGTCTTGAACAGTGTCAGACTTTATTTTTCTGGGCTCCAAAATCACTGCAGATGGTGACTGCAGCCATGAAATTAAAAGACACTTACTCCTTGGAAGGAAAGTTATGACCAACCTAGATAGCATATTCAAAAGCAGAGACATTACTTTGCCAACAAAGGTTCGTCTAGTCAAGGCTATGGTTTTTCCTGTGGTCGTGTATGGATGTGAGAGTTGGACTGTGAAGAAGGCTGAGCACTGAAGAATTGATGCTTTTGAACTGTGGTGTTGGAGATGACTCTTGAGAGTCCCTTGGACTGCAAGGAGATCCAACCAGTCCATTCTGAAGGAGATCAGCCCTGGGATTTCTTTGAAAGGAATGATGCTAAAGCTGAAACTCCAGTACTTTGGCCACCTCATGCGAAGAGTTGACTCATTGGAAAGGACTCTGATGCTGGGAGGGATTGGGGACAGGAGGAGAAGGGGATGACAGGATGAGATAGCTGGATGGCATCACCGACTCGATGGATGTGAGTCTGAGTGAACTCCGGGAGTTGGTGATGGACAGGGAGGCCTGGCGTGCTGCAATTCATGGGGTCGCAAAGAGTCGGTCAAGACTGAGTGACTGAACTGAAATCTTGAAATAAAGAAACCTGTTTAATCATGTTTAATCCATTTTCCCTAAATATTTTATCATCAGATTTTTGTTCTCATTACTTTATTGGGGAACTTGACTTGGATTATCAAATTTCATAGACTATTTGCTTGTTAAAGTAAGGCCAGCATTGCCTGATTCCTCCCGAAAGTAGCCAAGTCCTGGTCCTGGCGGTGAGCTGTTTTCTTTTATTTGGCTTTTCATTGAATGGTTGACTGATATTTTAAATTGAATTTTTGATTTCTCTTCCCCCTGAGTCTTAGTTCATCAGGAAGAAAGGATCCTAAACATAAGAAAGTGTTGGAGCAGGGACCTTAACTGGGAATGTCCATGGTTGGGAATCAAGCCCTTGTAAATACTTTGTATTTATTACAATCTTGTCTCTGACTCAGGACTTGATGTTTAATTCCTTTGAGTTTCTTTTCTTCATATATAAATTGAAAGAAATATAGAAGAAATCAATCCTCTCTCCTTTATAGGTGCTTTAAGATGAAATGAGGTAATAAATGTTAAATTGCTTTAACAGTGGGGAAAAAAATCAATGAAAATATTCATAGTACAGATGCCATTCTTTCTGTCGGAACTGCAACCATGGAAGTGAAAAAGTCTGTACCATGTGGGAAGTGACAATAATCATGTTACCCTGAGGTGACTATTATAGAAGAGCCATTGAAGGTATGTTCAAATTGTCCCAGGTGTAAATGTAAAACTTTTCACTGTGCCTTTTAAAATTAGAAAATATTAATATGTTGCATTGCTCTAGATGGTTTAGGCATGTGCAATGTTTTCCTAAAATTAAATGTACTCTCTTTTTCTCCTAGTTCTTATGGTTGAGTGACTTATTGTTCAGTGGTTCCATTTCATTTATTTGGTAGTGGTGTTTCTGATATTCCTTTGGTTTCTTTTTCCTTCCCACTCAGAGTCTGTCTATCATATCATGAGGCCTTCAAAAACTTCAAAAACTGACTAAGTCAAGAAAGTCCTGGATTTGATCTTAGAAATACTGAATTCAAGGCTTCTATCTGTGGTATGCCCAGCTTCACTTGGATATAAACATAAAGGGTGCTTTAGTCGTGTCTGACTCTGTGCTACCCCATAGACGGCAGCCCATCAGGCTCCCCCGTCCCTGGGATTCTCCAGGCAAGAACACTGGAGTGGGTTGCCATTTCCTTCTCCAAGACAGAATGTGATAAAAGAGCACAATGAATTTCAAAGTACCATTGACATTTAAAATTTTTTATATCTTTGATATTATATACCAATTCCTACATATATTAACCCCTTCAGGATAGAAATCAGATGATTTGGAATGTTCATTATGTCCTTTAGCCTTGCCATTTAGATCCTAATCTTAAAGTTTAGTACATATTATAAGATAGTATGCATGAGAGACTAGATATAATCTACCAAAACCTTAAACATCAAGTAAAGAAAAATGTGATAGGGGTGCTAATAGTTACACACTAGAAAAAGTACTCTAAATGCTACCCAGGATGTACTGGACTAGTTTAGGTCTTGAGAATGTAAGGAAGTATAAGATTTACACATATTTTGAAAAGGCCGATAATTACCAAACCTAGAAAGAGAAGGGAGTAGGGAATTCCAGACATGAGTAAAGAGGTAGAAGTGGAAATACCTATGTACTACTCAGATCCTATAAGTTTAGGTGCTTTATTTTTTTCTTGGAAATTATTGGGAAAGGATAGATTGTAATTATTTTATTTATTTGGGGAGAGATAATTATATTTCTGAACTTCCTGAGCTTCATAAAATCAATAAAGGGTTCATGAACTATGGCTAAACATGATTCAGAAGCAGATTTTAACCACCTGCTCCTTCATTTGGCAACATTAAGGAGCAGTGCTTCTGGTGTTCCATAGAAATTGAAGTTGTGGGCGAATGAACTATAATTAAGGAGGAGCCATGCACTAGGATTGAACCAAGGTTTTATATTAATAGCAGAATTCTGTTCATCCTAATTAGTGTAATGTACTCATCCCACAAACATGTATTGAATGTCTTCTGAAAATGAGACTCGCTTTGTCATCACTAAGATCTCCACATATCAAAGAAAAAATCCTAATACCAGCTATTCTAAAACTCATTTTGAAATAACATATCAAGAAAGAGTAGAAACAAAGCAAGACAAAATAAAACTCTTGGTTCAAATAGGCATAGATCCCTGAAGTTCCTTGAATGCAAAAACTGGAAGATTCCTTATAGATTTTCTACTCCAGTGGCCTCACTTTGAAGATAAGAGAAGTTTGTAGTATAGTCTGAAATCAGGGAGACTGATTTCTCCAGACTCCTGTTTGCCTCTCTCAAGATTGCTTTCGCTATTTAACATCTTTTGTGTTTCTATACAAATTGTAAAACTTTCTGTTCTAATAAAGCTACAGTAATTAAGACCGCATGGTACTGGCACAAAAACAAATATAGATCAATAGAACAGGATAGAAAGCCCAGAGATATACCCACACACCTACAATTACTTAATCTAATGCAAAGGAGGCAAAAATAGACAATAGAAAAAAGACAGTCTCTTTAGTAAGTAGTGCTGGGAAAACTGGATAATTACATGTAAAAGAATGAAATTAGAATATTCCCTAATGGCATACACAAAAATAAACTCAAAATGGATTGAATATCTGAATGTAAGGCCAGACAGTATAAAACTCTTAGAGGAAAACAGGCAGAACACTCTTTGACAAATCACAGCAGATCTTTTTTGACCCACCTCCTAGAGTAATGAAAATAGAAACAAAAATAAACAAATAGGACCTAATTAAGCTTAAAAGCTTTTGCATAGCAAAGGAAACCATAAGCAAGATGAAAAGATAACCCACAGAATGGGAGAAAGTATTTGCAAGTGAAGTAATGGACAGGGTATTAATCTCCAAAATAACAAACAGCTCATGTAATTCAATACACAAAAAACAAACAACCGAATCAAAAACTGGACAGAAGATATAAATAGATATTTCTCCAAATAACACATACAGATGGCCAACAAACACATGAAAAGATGCTCAACACTATTAGAGAAATGTAAATCAAAACTACAATTAGTTATCACCTCACATCCATCAGAATGACATCATAAAAAATCTACAAACAATAAATGCTGGAGACGTTGTGGAGAAAAGGGAACCAACCCTCTTATACTGTTGAGAATGTAAACTGGTTACAGCCACTATGGAGACCAGTATGGAGATTCCTCAAAGAACTAAAAATAGAACTACTACATGACCCAGCCATCCCATTCCTTGGTATATACCTAGAGAAATTCATAGAACTACTACATGACCCAGCCATCCCATTCCTTAGTATATACCTGGAGAAATTCATAATTAAAAAGATACATGCACTCCAATATTCATTGCAGCACAGCTTACAATAACTAGTACATAGAAGCAACTTAAATGTCCATCAACAGAAGAATGGATGAAGAAGATGTGGTGTATCTATCTATCTATAAGAATATTACTCAGCCATAAAAAGGAACAATATTGTACTATTTGCAGAATTGTGGATGGACCTATAGACTGTCATAAAGAGTGACGTAAGTCAAAAAGAGAAAAACAAATGTCGTATAATACCATTTATATGTGGAATCTACAAAAATGTTACAGATGAACTTATTTGCAAAGCAGAAATAGAGAAACAGATGTAGAGAACAAACTTACAGACACCAAGGGGGAAGGGAGGGTAGGATGAATTGGGAGATTGGGATTGATATATATACACTACTATATATAAAATAGATAACTAATGTGAACCAACTGTAGCACAGGGAACTCTACTCAATGCTCTGTAGTGACCTAAATGGGAAGCAAATCTAAAAAAGAGGGGATATATGTACAACTGATGTACCTTGCGGTACAGCAGAAACTAACACAACATTGTAAAGCAACTATACTCCAATAAAAGTGTATTTATTATTAATAATGAATATTAAAATAAATTTATTAGAAATCACCTATATGCCAATAAAAATTAAAAACAAAACCAGAAAAAAATAAAGATGAGAGCTCAGAGAACTGAAGCCAGTTCTCAAATCTAATACTAGTTGCAAAATCAGTAACAGACTCATTTCACTAGAGTTCTAGTCCAGTTGCATTTTTTGAGTCCTACACCACTACTCTTAATAACAAGCAAACTGTTTAATATATTTAGATCCAAGATGTCTTCAGTTCTTCCTGTGTATTTGGTGGGGGTGAGGAAGGAAGGGGAGACTTGGGAGGCAGTGGAAGACAATAGAAATTTCACAGTCCTGTAGGCACTGAGTGCTGTGCTAGGTACTTCCATTCCTGAACTCTAAATCCTTGTAACAGTTCTGAGATAAGTCAGATAAAAGTCATCGCCATTTTCTAGATGAGGAAAATGAGGCCCAGAGAAGCTAAGAAGTGTACTCAGATGCACATATTTTATGAGTGATGGACTAAGGATCTAAACTTTTTTCCTGGCTCCAAATTCTTTGCTCTTTTCACTGTACCTTAATTATTGCCTGTTGTAGAGAGTTTTGTACATTTCTTCATAAACAAGCCCAATTTTTGCCTGCCACCTGGTTTTTATGACTGTCCAGATTGATTTTTGTTTTAAATTTACATTTCGCAACTGTGGGCTTTTATTCCTTTCCATTTATCTCTCGTCTCAGTCAGGAGGTTGGAAAAAATGAGAAATATGCTGGTTTTGTTTGGACTGAGAACATTCCAAAATATTTGGCTGTACCTCAAAACCCTGTTAAAATAATATTATTTATAACTTTCTGCTTGGTCAATTTTATTTCAAGTCAGGCTGTTTCCCACAGGAGACTTTTCTTTCTCCCTAATAGTAAGTTTGCTGCTTGAAAGCCTTAACACAAAACATTTTCCAAGACTCAGGTCCTTGCCTTCCTGATGAATGGAAACTTGTTAGACAATAGCCTCAACCACTGTGAAGCAGTTAATCTCAGGATCTCACCCTCAGGAGCTGCAGCATGGAGTGTTGGTGAGGAGAATGCCATCTGTTTACACATGAGCCATGGACTCACTAAGCATGGTCTGTCCAGCGCGCATAGGTTGCATTTCAGAGCTGGTCTTTGATGTCCAATGCTGTTTTCCAGATTGCCTTCTAAGGAACACAGTTACTTTCTACATTTCTCCTCAGTAAGGCTATTATTGTTAGCAGATTTGTTCAGCTGCCTTAGCAGCTTGGGATGTTTCACTGACTTCTGAGCAGATGATTTGATTTTCAGGCAGAGATGACGGAAGAGGTAGCTAGTAGAATCATTACAAGGGAACACCCACCGCAAATTGTGGAGAGGCAGGCTTTTGACAAGGCAGACCTGAAGGGGGAGACCTGTCTTTGCCTTGATATATAATAAAATGCTGTCTAAAACTGATGGCAAAGCAATGTGAATCATAGAGGCCAAGGACTTGTTAAACAAATACGGCTTCTCTGAAAGCCCATTCCATTTTCGACAAAAATGATGGTCAGTGAAGTGGCAATTGTCACAGTGAAATGACAATGCTTTGCTCCCAGGAGCAGTTCATCCACAGGGAATATGGGCAGAGAGACTGAATAATTAACCCAGAAAGCAGTTATGTAACTGGTTCCATTCCACAGCTTGCAGACTTGTGGCTTTTTTTCAGACTTTTGAGACATTCCTACCCCAGCAGTTGCCAGTGACCACCATTACATTGCTTCATCTCCCTGTCCCCCTGGCAGCTAAATGCCTATTGATTTTCCCTGAACCCCAAGCTCTCTCCATAACAGGAAGATCTGGTGGACATCATGTCAAATACAAAGGAAAGCCTCTGCCAGCCTGCACATTAGAACATGGTGTTTTAAAAGAAATGTGAAATATCGATGCAATTGTAAATCAATAAAACCCTAGGGGAATGAGAATCTCATTTGAGAGAAGATCTGTAAGTTTTCTCTCTCTCTCTTTTTTTTTTTTGTTGTTGTCAAGAAAATTTGGATAAGCAAATGAAATTTATAAAATAAAAACTATCAACAAAGTATTCTGTGCTGTTGCTGGGTCTGAGAAAAAGAAGGCCACACATGCAGTATGAATATGTGAAATGACACATTTTGATATATCAGTTAGGGGGTCAAAAATATCTCTCCCTTTTCACTTATGTTTTTGGTTGTTACCCAAAATTGTTATTATTTGAATTATTTTGCTCATGCTTTTCTCTTACATTATTTTCCAAATTCCTTATGTTCTCCTCATTTTGCCCTCTGTATTCTAGAAATATTTGTGGATTTCCAGGATACATTTTTGAGTCTTAGAAGCTTGTGCCAGTTTGCTTAACATAACTGCTATAATTCATGATTTGGAACCAGTTGGAGAACTGTGTTGTAACAGGGCTGCAGAGCTTCCACTAAGGCACATGGCCAAATCAGAGACAAGTCCGAGGGCATAAAAAGTTGCACAAAGATTGAAGTCCATTAAATTGGGTGGGGCTTCAGCAAGCAAATTTATCAGGCACCATGGTCTGGATCTGCCTTTCATCATGGCAGAGTTGTTTCTTATGCTAGACATAGATAATAGTGGCCAACTTCTTACAGAAGTTCTGAACCTGGTGAAGGAAAATGTAGAAGCATGAGAGAAGGATGGGAAGAAGGGAAGAAGTGGGAGAGAAATGGAAAATGGTTTGAGACTGTTGGAATGGGAGAAAGTATCTTGGTTTTTTTACTTCATTTCTAAGGAATCACAGTTACAGAGACAAAAATGTAATGATCACTTATCCATAATTATGACAAAAATTGTGAGATTTATTATCCAAGGAGTATAAGGATAAGAAAGTATGAGCACAAACAATCACAGTTGTGATGGTAGTAAGCATCACTGCATCATTGCCAAGGCCTTGTGGCAATGTGTTTATAGTTTGTCTTGTTTCTTTTTCTGTTAATTTAAAAACTGGTACATTTAAAAATAATTACTCAAGATTAATGCCTATAACTTATGTCTCACAGTTTAGTTGCTTTCACGTGCTTTTGAAATTTTTCTCATATTTGCAACTACAACTTACTTTGAACTTCCAGAAAATTCAAAGGAAGGAAGAGTCTGTATAGTGACCTGTCACTGACTCCCACAGCCCCAACTCTCATACCACATAAGTAATGCCCCTTGTATGTTGCTCTACTTTTAGTTTACATCTTGATGGAAAATGAGAGGTTCTGGAAACTTCCTTAGAAAGTTAGCCATCATGGGCAATATACAAAATTATTCCCCCAAACAGCAGTATGCTACCATGAGGATGGGGTACTTTTCTTCTTTTGTCTCCTGCTTAGTTAGGATTTTTATATATTATTTACTTTCATAAAAATTGTACTACAACTGTACTAGCCACAGGACTGGAAAAGGTCAGTTTTCATTCCAATCCCAAAGAAAGGCAATGCCAAAGAATGCTCAAACTACCCCACAATTGCACTCATCTCACACGCGTGTAAAGTAATGCTCAAAATTCTCCAAGCCAGGCTTCAGCAATACATGAACAGTGAACTTCCTGATGTTCAAGCTGGTTTTAGAAAAGGCAGAGGAACCAGAGATCAAATTGCCAATATCCGCTGGATCATGGAAAAAATAAGAGAGTTCCAGAAAAACATCTATTTCTGCTTTATTGACTATGCCAAAGCCTTTGACTGTGTGGATCACAATAAACTGTGGGAAATTCTGAAAGAGATGGGAATACCAGACCACCTGACCTGCCTCTTGAGAAATCTGTGTGCAGGTCAGGAAGCAACAGTGAGAACTGGACATGGAACAACAGACTGGTTCCAAATAGGAAAAGGAGTACGTCAAGACTGTATATTGTCACCCTGCTTATTTAACTTATATGCAGAGTATATCATGAGAGACGCTGGACTGGAAGAAACACAATCTGGAATCAAGATTTGCTGGGAGAGATATCAGTAACCTCAGGTATGCAGATGACACCACCCTTATGGCAGAAAGTGAAGAGGACATAAAAAGCCTCTTGATGAAAGTGAAAGTGGAGAGTGAAAAAGTTGGCTTAAAGCTCAACATTCAGAAAATGAAGATCATGGCATCCGGTCCCATCACTTCATGGGAAATAGATGGGGAAACAGTGGAAACGGTGTCAGACTTTATTTTTTTGGGCTCCAAAATCACTGCAGATGGTGACTGCAGCCATGAAATTAAAAGACGCTTACTCCTTGGAAGGAAAGTTATGAGCAACCTAGATAGCATATTCAAAAGCAGAGACATTACTTTGCCAACAAGGTCCGTCTAGTCAAGGCTATGGTTTTTCCTGTGGTCATGTATGGATGTGAGAGTTGGACTGTGAAGAAGGCTGAGTGCCGAAGAATTGATGCTTTTGAATTGTGGTGTTAGAGAAGACTCTTGAGAGTCCCTTGAACTGCAAGGAGATCCAACCAGTCCATTCTAAAGGAGATCAGCCCTGGGATTTCTTTGGAGGGAATGATGCTAAAGCTGAAACTCCAGTACTTTGGCCACCTCATGCGAAGAGTTGACTCCTTTGAAAAGACTCTGATGCTGGGAGGGATTGGGGGCAGGAGGAGAAGGGGACGCCAGAGGATGAGATGGCTGGATGGCATCACTGACTCAATGGACGTGAGTCTGAGTGAACTCCGGGAGTTGGTGATAGACAGGGAGGCCTGGCGTGCTGCGATTCATGGGGTCACTAAGAGCGGACATGACTGAGCGACTGAACTGAACTGAACTGAGGGATGATTATAAAATACAGACTGTGATGGGGGAAAGATATCACCTTGTTTGATGTAATAGTCAGATGGAATATTTATAAAAATTATAATCTGTACTTTTCCTAAAAGTTATAGTTAATGCAAGAACTGCTGCTGCTGCTGAAAAGTCGCTTCAGTCGTGTCGGACTCTGTGCGACCCCATAGATGGCAGCCCACCAGGCTCCCCCGTCCCTGGGATTCTCCAGGCAAGAACACTGGAGTGGGTTGCCATTTCCTTCTCCAAATGCATGAAAGTGAAAAGTTAAAGTGAAACCGCTCAGTTGTGTCTGACTTTTAGTGACCCCATGGACTGCAGCTTACCAGGGCCCTCCATCAATGGGATTTTCCAGGCAAGAGTACTGGAGTGGGGTGCCATTGCCTTCTCTGGACATTCTTAAATATTGTATAGTGGCTTTGTTTTAGAAAATTTGTTCTGAGTTGTTCATAGAAATTACATAGATATCAGAAATTACACAGATATTTGAGTTGGGATATTCCTGCAGAATAAGACAGCATACACAATCCTGAGTCTACACTAAAATTTGAAGTAAATAGATCTTTCCTTATGGTAGAGGCAAAGAAAAACATAAGGATTGTTTTTATATTTGTAATTTCAAATGGAAGCATCACTTAATGAAGCTAACTTTGCCAAAGGCCCACTTAATGATATTTACTTGGCTTAGGAAAGTAGTATAAGAGACCCATTTGCCTTGAAAGGCTAGGAAGGAATTAAAATAGATAAGAATTTGCCCTTCCAAAGGAAATTATTCAGTTGTCTAGATCTGAAATTTTTAGGTGATCATTCTGTATTCTCTGAAGTGACTGAGTCACATAGGTCTAAATTCACCATGGAAAATGCATTTAGACATATCCTGAATTATTTAGAAAGAAGCTCAATACTTCTATTACTAAAGGGGGGTATACAGGAAACCTTATGTAGTCAGTATCGGATGCAATAGTAACATTGGTGGAAAGTATCACCTTCAGTGAGTTGGACTGGTAAAATCTACACATAAAAGATTTGATGAACACTACTACTGCTGCTAATTCACTTCAGTCGTGTCCCCATAGACGGCAGCCCACCAGGCTCCCCTGTCCCTGGGATTCTCCAGGCAAGAACACTGGAGTGGGTTGCTATTTCCTTCTCCAATGCATGAAAGTGAAAAGTGAAAGTGAAGTCACTCAGTCGTGTCCGACTCTTCGCAACCCCACAGATTGCAGCCCACCGGGCTCCTCCGCCCATGGAATTTTCCAGGCAAGAGTACTGGAGTGGGGTGCCATTGCCTTCTCCATTGATGAACACTACTTCTGGGTAAATCAAAAGACACCTATAAATGTAGAAATGAAACATCTTGATAACACCTAAAATTCTAATCATGGAGACTTCTTAGAAAAGCAGAATTGGAATGTGATTGTGGTATAGTAATTTTGAATTTATCCAATTTTATGATATACTTTTGTATGAAGTAAGTATTAAAAGAAGAGAGATGGTTATATTGGAATCATTAAAAAGAGTTTTCAAGAAGTAACATTTGTCAGAATATCTCCAGTACTCAAGGAAAAAGATGTTCTTGCTAGTCTTCCAAATTCCTCAGACCTTTTGACAAACAAATGCAAGTGTGTGGATAAATGCATCTGACCTTTACAGTTTGATGACACACACTAAGACCAGCTACCTCAAGCAAGTTACTAATTATGATTTAGCTTCCCATGCATATTGTCCTATAGAAGAAAGTCTGACTGACTGATGTGAACTTCCTTATCTTTTTTGGCAAATCTTTTTTGTCATTTGTAGATTGATAGTTAACTTGCTGACTATTGGTGGTTTGATTAGTGGCAGTTGAATTCTCTGAGCCAGATCCATCCTAAGTATAATGACAACATTGA
This sequence comes from Bubalus bubalis, assembly GCF_019923935.1. Taxonomy (NCBI): domain Eukaryota; kingdom Metazoa; phylum Chordata; class Mammalia; order Artiodactyla; family Bovidae; genus Bubalus; species Bubalus bubalis. The sequence goes on along the minus strand of NC_059157.1, from coordinate 134,496,854 downwards.
GTTTTAAAGTTAAAGTGCTGATGACCCCATAGAAATACCAACTTTGGTCTTCCTTAGGTGACCAAGAGGCTTTTCTGAGGTTAGTGTACTTTTGTCTTTCACTGAGCACCAAGTATTGTCAAGCTCAGTAAACTGATTTCCCAGTGAGGAGCACAGAGTTAGAGAAAGATTGAAGTAGTATAAAACTACGTTTGAAAAACCCCAGATGCTAAGGAAAAAGAGATTGTGAGATGATAGAATATTGGATAAAGTAAAAGAAGAAAAGAATTTTATTATACTTCATATTCTTTGTACTTTCAACATTTTATTTTTTACTATGGGGCTTCTCAGGTGGTGCTAGTGGTAAAGAACCTGCCTGCCAATGCAGCAGAACTAAAAGATGCTGGTTCAACCCCTAGGTCAGGAAGATCCCCTGGAGGAGGAAATGGCAACCCACTCCAGTATTCTTTCCTGGAAAATCTCATGGACAGAGAAGCCTGATGGGCTACAGTCCATGGGATCTCAAAGAGTCAGACATGAGTAAAGTGACTTAACACACAGTTTATATATGATAAAAATACATTGCAATTTGAATGTAAAAATTTAAATAAAAGAATGATGAATAAATAGAATATTGATGCTTAATTATTCCCAGTCCTTAAGCTGGAAATTTATAGCTGATATTTACTTATGTTTAAACTAACATCTTATAACCTTATGTTTACACTGACATCTTCTGAGTGATTCAGATATAATTAACATTTACTGGGTACCTAGCATGCACAGGTACTGTGACCAGCATGTTATACACTACACATAATAAAATTTGACCCAAACAACTGGTCAATTTAATCAAAGCAGTATTTAGAAGGCATGCTGTTCTTTAGGGCTTCCCATGTGGTACAGCAGTAAAGAATCTGCCTACCAACACAGAAGATGCAAAAAAAACAAGTTTAATTCCTGGGTTGGGAAGATCCTCTGGAGTAGGAAATGGCACCCCACTCCAGTATTCTTTCTTGTGAAATTCCATGGACAGGGGAGCCTGGTGGGCTACAGTCCATGGTGTCACAAAGAGTCGGGCATGACTGAGCATGCACTCGTACATGCAAACAATTATTCTTTCATCTTGAGGCTATCTTTTAAATGACCTCAAAAAAAAATGAATTAATTTAGTTCTTCTTTCCTAATGCTCACATAATGGAATATCAGTCCCTTATTTCATCTTTTTTTTTTTTTTTTTTTCAATGGGAAAACAATAAGAAGTCTGACTGGGTTCTTCACTTTTCCTGGGAGTGATAGGTACAGTGCCTGAAGGGACACAGCCCGCCCAAGGGGTTTAAGTACTAACCAAAGAGCCCAAGTCAATAGCTTGAGAGCCTCGGGCAGGGACAGTATTATCTCTTTGTATTAAAAGAAGTAACAGTTTTCATTTATCCCTCTTCTTTGTCAAATGTATTAAGTTAATGAGATTTTTAAAATGTCTCCTGTAAGTTTGGTCAGTGTCCTCCTTCCCTTCATCTAGGTGACCTGATCCTTCCAGGGGTACTTTGGATCCTTCCATTACTGTCCTTTGTTTCATAGCAGGTGGTCTGCCTGTCCAGCCAGGTTGTCTAGAGGTGCATATTTGCTTTGAGTCAAGCCGATTTCTTTCTCCCACCCTACTTCTATTTAGATACATCCTATTTTAAATATTGATTGCCTTGGTAATTTTGTGAATTTTATGTTTCCATTATTTTGTATAATGGAGTGCTTTTAAGTCAAACTATAGTTTTGGGGAAGGAGGCAATCTGATATTACTAAATGACTTTAATCAAAGTAGCTGTCATAATGAGTCTGACCTCAATTTGGCAATTTTAAAAAACATAACTTTTGAATCTGTAGATTACCTTCAGTAGTATGGTCATTTTAACAATATTAATTCTTCCAATTCATGACCATGGTATATCTTTCCATCTCTTTGTGTCATCTCTAATTTCTTTCATTGGTGTTCTGAATATAGGTTTTTTACCTCCTTAGTTAAATTTATTACTAGATATTTTAGTAGTTTTGATGTGATCACAACTGAGGTTGTTTTCACTTTCTAATAGTTAGAAATGCGACAGATTTCTGTATACTTATCTTGTATCCTGCAACCTTACTGAATTCATTGATGAATTATAATAGTTTTTTGGTAGCATGTTTAGGATTTTCTGTATCCGTCATCTGCAAATAATGACAGTTTTACTCCTTCCTCTCCAATTTGAGTTGCTCTTAATTCTTTTTCTTATCTGATAGCTGTGGTTAGGTCTTCCAGTACTATGTTAAACAGAAGTAGCAAGAGTCGGCATCCTTATCTTCTTCCTGACCTTAGAGGAAAAGCTTTCATATTTTCACTGTTGAGTATGATGTTAGCTGTGGGTTTATAATATATGACTTTTATTATCTTGAGGTTGTTGTTCAGTTGCCCAGTCATGTCTGACTATTTTCAACCTCATGGACTGAAGTGTGCCAGGCTTCCCTGTTCCTCACCTGAAGTCTGCCCAAGATCATGTCCATTGCATCAGTGATGCCGTCCAGCCATCTCATCCTCTGATGCCCTCTTCTTCTTCTGCCCTCAATCTTTCCCAGCATCAGAGAGTTTTCCAATGCTCACATCAGGTGAGCAAAATACTGGAGCTACAGCTTCAGCATCAGTCCTTCCAATAAGTACTCAGGATTGGTTTCCCTTAAGATTGACTGGTTTGAACCCAATCAAAAAGTGGGAAAAAGACCTAAACAGACATTTCTCCAAAGAAGACATACAGATGGCTAACAAACACATGAAAAGATTCTCAACATCACTCATTATTAGAGAAATGCAAATAAAAAACTACAGTGAGATATCACCTCACACCAGTCAGAATGGCCATCATCAAAAAGTCTACAAACAATAAATGCTGGAGAGGGTGTGGAGAAAAGGGAACACTCTTGCACTGTTGGTGGGAATGTAAATTGATTTGGCCAGTATAGAAGACGGTATGGAGATACCTTAAAAAACTAGGAATAAAACCATCATTTGATCCAGCAATCCCACTCCTAGACATATACCCCGAGGAATCCAAAATTGAAAAAGACACATGTATTCCATTGTTCCTTGTGGCACTATTTACAATGGCTAGAAAATGGAAGCAACTTAGATGTCCATTGAATGAATAAAGAAGTTGTGGTATATATACACAACGGAATATTACTCAGCCATAAAAAGGAACACATTTGAGTCAGTTCTAATGAGGTGGATGAGCCTAGAACCTATTATACAGAATGAAATAAGTAAGAAAGAGAAAGATAAATATCATATACTGATGCATATATATGGAATCTAGAAAAATGGTACTGAAGAATTTATCTACAGGGCAGCAATGGAGAAACAGACATAGAGAACAGACTTATGGACATGGGGAGAGAGGAGGGGAGGGTGAGATGTATGTAGAGAGTAACATGGAAACTTACATTACTATATGTAAAATAGATAGCCAACAGGAATTTGCTGTATGTCTCAGGAAGCTCAGACAGGGGCTCTATATCAACCTAGAGGGGTGGCATGGGGAGAGAGATGGGAGGGAGGTTCAAAAGGGAGGGAATATATGTATACCTATGGCTGATTCACGTTGAGGTTTGACAGAAAACAACAAAATTCTGTAAAGCAATTATCCTTCAATTAAAAAAAATAAATTAAAAAAAAATATTGACTGGTTTGATCTCCTTGCTGTCCAAGGGACTTTCAGGAGTCTTCTCCAGCACCACAGTTCAAAGGCATAGTTACCTTTATACTCACTCTGTTGAAAGTTTTTTTTTTTTTTTTTTTTTTTTTATGACTGGATGTTGAATTTTGTCAAAAGCTTTTCCTTCATCTACTGAATTTATTATATGATTTTTATTCTTCAGTTTGTTAATGTGCCATATTACACTGATTGATCTGCAGATACTGAACCATCCTTGCATCCCTGTGATAAATCCTACATGATCATGGTGTATAATCCTTTTAACATATTGTTGAATTCACTTTCCATATATTTTTGTTGAGGATTTTTGCATCAGTGTTCATCAGTGATATGGGCCTGTCTGTGTTTTTCTTTTTTTGTGGTATCTTTGTCTGCTTTTGGTATCAGGGTGATGCTGGCTTCATAGAATGAGTTTAGAAGCATTCCTTCTTCTGCAATTTTTTGAAAAATTTTGAGAGGATAGGTGTTAACTCTTCTCTAATTGTTTGGTAGAATCAATCTGTGAAGCCATCTGGTCCTGGACTTCTGTGTGTTGGGAGGATTTCTTTTTATTTTTACTGATTCAATTTCATTACTAGTAATTGGTCTGTTTATATTTTCTATTTCTTTCTGGTTCAGGGTCAGAAGAGTGAACATTTCTAGGATTTTTTCCATTTATTCTAGATTGTCCATTTTATTGGTGTATGATTGTTCATAGTAATCTCTTATGATCTTTTGTATTTCTCTACCATCAGTTGTAACTTCTTTCTCATTTTTGATTTTATGAATTTGGGCCCCATCTCTGTTTTCTTGCTAAATCTGACTAAATGTTCATCACTTTTGTTTAACTTTTCAGAGAGCCAAGTCTTAGTTTCATTGATCTTTTCTATTAAAAAAAAAAAAAAAACCCTTTTCATTAATTTTATCTCTGATCTTTATCATTTATTTCCTCTAGTAACTTTGAATTTTGTCTTTTTTCTTTTTCTAATACCTTTCCATGTAAGAATAGTCTCTTTGAGATTTTTTGTTTGTTTGTTTAATTCCTGAGATAGACTTGTATCACTGTAACCTCCTTCTTAGAACAGCTTTTGTTGCATCTTCCAGATTTTGGATCTTTGTGCTTTTGTTTGTATTTGTCTTAGGGTATTTTTAAATTTCATCTTTGATTTTTTTTTCAGTGATCCATTGGTTGTTTAGTAGCATATTATTTATCCAACACATGTTTGTGGGTTTTTGTTTTTTTTTTTTTTTTTTGCAGTTTTTTGCTTGTAATTGATTTCTAGTGTTGTAGTCAGAAAAGATGCTTGATATGATTTCAATTTTCTTAAATTTACTGAGACTTGTTTTGTAATCTAGCATGTGATATCTTTTAGATAATGCTTGTTCTAGGTACACTTGAAATGAATGTTTATTCTGATGCTTTTGGATGGACAATTCTATATAGATTTATCAAGTTCATTTGATGCAGTGTCATTTGAAGCCAGTGTTTCTTTATTGATTTTCTGTCTGGTTGATCTGTTCATTTATGTATGTGGGGTGTTAAAGTCCACTACTATTATTATGTTATCTTTAAATTCTCCCTTTAAAACTGTCAATATTTGCTTTATGTACCTAGGTGTTTCTATGTTGGTTGCATATATATATTTATAATTGTTATATCTTCTTCCACATATATACATATGTATCATCCCAAAACAAAACAAATGAGCAGACATAACAAAACAGAAGCAGAGTTATAGATGCAGAGAACAAACAAGTGGTTACCAAAGCAGAGGAGAGTGAGGGGAGGAAAGAAATATGAGGAGGATTAAGAGGTACAAATTTCCAGTCAGAATAAATGAGTCACAGGTATGAAAGGTGGAGTATATTGTCAATAACTGTGGTACTGTATTATAGCTAGGCTTAACTGTGATAATCATTTTGAAATGTATGAAGTAAAGTGAGGTGAAGTGAAGTCGCTCAGTCGTGTCTGACTCTTTGTGACCCCACAGACTGTGGCCCACCAGTCTCCTCCATCCATGGAATTTTCCAGGCAAGAGTACTGGAGTGGGTTGCCATTTCCTTCTCCAGGGGATCTTCCTGACCCAGAGCTTGAACCCAAATCTCCCACATTGCAGGCAGACACTTTACCATCTGAGCCACCAGGAACACATATAGAAATACAAAATCACTATGTTGTGTAACAGGAACTAGCATAGTGTTTTAGGTCAATTATACTTCAACAACAGACAAATATACAAAAAGAGATCAGATTCATGGTTACCAGAGGTGAGAAGGGGTCGCAGAATTAGATGAAGGCAGCCAAAAGGTACAAACCAGAAAAAAATGCAATTGAGTTAAAGTTCTTTAGAACTGTGGTGTTGGAGAAGACTCTTGAGAGTCCCTTGGACTGCAAAGAGATCCAACCAGTCCATTCTGAAGGAGATCAGCCCTGGGATTTCTTTGGAAGGAATGATGCTAAAGCTGAAACTCCAGTACTTTGGCCACCTCATGTGAAGAGTTGACTCATTGGAAAAGACTCTGATGCTGGGAGGGATTGGGGGCAGGAGGAGAAGGGGACGGTGGAGGATGAGATGGCTGGATGGCATCACTGACTCGATGGATGTGAGTCTGATTGAACTCCGGGAGTTGGTGATGGACGGGGAGGCCTGGTGTGCTGCGATTCATGGGGTCGCAAAGAGTCGGACACGACTGAGCGACTGAACTGAACTGAACTGACTGTGGGGAAAAAGCAAGGAATAATTTTATTCTCACTTTGGTATGCAGTCAAATTTAAGTAGCATTGCTATGATAGAAGTGGTTTGGAATTCAGATAGGGCTCCATTTTTAGCTTTAATCTTAAGTGACAGTAAGGTGATCACTTTAACTCTGTATTTCTTAGTTTCCTTTCCTAAAAAGATGTGACTGACTTAAATGATTTTTTTTTAGGATTTCTATCAGTTGTAAGACTCTATAAGGCACACTGTTATATATCAAAGTCCTTTATACATAAAAGAATATTCTGAAAGTACAGTTGTGTAGAGAGTTCATGAGATGCATTAAAATAAAGTGGAATGGAGAAACATTACTATCTTGGACTCACTTGTATATATGATTATATGCTATCATGAGCTTCAAATAGCATCAACGAGGCCAGTTTGAGAAGGTGCCTTATCTCCTTTTTTGTTGAAAGCAATACTGCCTAATGGAACTACAATGTGAGCCATATATATATATAAAATCTAAATTTTTAGTAATCACATTAAAATGAAAATTAAGTGAGATTAATTTTGCTATTTATTTTATTTAAATTGATATATATAAAACATTATTTCTTGAACATGTAATCAATGTAAAGAATTTTAATGTGATATTTTGCATTCATAAGGGGGGGAAAAAACTAAGTCTAAGAAGTCTGGTACATATTGTGTACTTATAGCATACCTATATTTGGATTAGACTCATGTAAATAGCTACATGAAACTAGTAGGCACAATATTGGGGAGTGTAAATCTAGATAAATTATTTTATTCTAATCATAACTTAAAAAATTATGTACTAAAAAGATATGAAGAAAACTTCCTCCTAGCTTTGTATTCAGTTGAATTTCAGTTAATCATTTGAGATCATTGTGTTTGCCCAGGTTTTGACAGTAAGGCCAGTTTCACAGACACAAACTGCAGGAGTGTCAATCATCTTTTAGGGAATGTAGGTTGTGCAATGAATACCAATTATACGGCCTCCATGACAAGGGCTGTGATGGCTTTGCCTAGAGTTTCAATAATGGAGTCGACTTGAACTAGAAAGCGACATATTTCATTGTGTTCACTGCAAAACTGATACCTTATCAGAAAAACTATTTTTCTAGTGCCTCTAGAATATTGACCACTGTAAACAGATTTATAAAAGTTTCACATATATTGCACAGTTCTTTCTGCAAGCCCCAAAGCAGAAAAAGTCCAGATTTGTGCTTTATTGCAAATATTTTGTACATTATTGGACTGAGAGCTTGAATAGAGATATTATATAATAATTAGCTTTTTGAGCAAAAGCATTTAAAAACATTTTCTTCACTCTTTGTTCCATATTTCTATTTTAAAATAGAAATATGAGATGTTTGGGGACATTCTCAGTAGAGAAGAGCTAGAGCTTGGTTTGAATCTGGTTTCAAATATGTTGAAGCTTCCATTCATGAAGTTCATGTTAATTAACAGAGACTCTCTGTTAATTGTCTCTGTGAAATGTATCTGTCACATGAGTTAAATTCGTATCAACTTCTTTGTAGAATTTTAAACTTAAAAAATATCTTTAAAATGAATTGATCTTCACCTTATAGATATGTGGCAAGTTTACAATGAATGATAAATATAGTGCATCCAGTGAGTGAAAGACATCAGAATTCTAACTCTTCACTCCAGTGTTAATTTAAGACCTAAGCTTCTTCAAATTCTTGAACTTCACAAGGGTTATGGAGTTTCAAGATACTTAAACATCAAGGAGTTAAGCAGATATAAACTGTTACATTTGTTAGAGACCTTAAGATTTCTTCTAGTCAGCAATTCCTAACTCTGGTACTTAGACCAAGATTGTGCTGGAGTCATCTACAATGCTGATTATTAGCATGAATTTCTGGCTTCTCTCCTCACCTTCCAATCGGGGACTTTCAGAGCAGGTCTTGGGACTATAATTTTCAATCAAAGCCCTCAGGTGATCTGTAGAGTCAGATTAGAGAATCCTGTCTTGTGTTCCCAGGTGGCACTAGAGGTGAAGAACTCACCTGCCAATGCAAGAGACATAAAAGACGTGGATTCCATCCCTGGCTCTGAAAGATCCCCTGGAGGAGGGCATGGCAACCCACTCCAGTATTCTTGCCTGGAGAATCCCATGGACAGAAGAACCTGGTGGACTACAGTGCATAGGATTGCAAGGAGTCAGACATGAATGAAGAGACTTAACACACACGTCTTGTGTTCTACAACTGAGAAAATATAAAATGGGAGAATTTCTAGTATTTGCCTTATATCTTGAGGCCACAAATGTTGGGCTTAGGATTAGAAGCTATTTGAGCATTTGCCTAAATGACCTTGTATCCTCTAATAATATTCCATACCATATATTGAACTAATTAAGGAGAAGAAAAAGGGACATATTGTAAGCATATTTTCAGCAATGAAGATTTTAAAAAATGGGTTTACTTGATTTAAAATTAGCCAAACAGATTTCCTTTAACCCAGTTATTGATATTTTGCTTAATCAAGCTATCAAATTTTATAATAGAGTTCTTCAGAAAATCTTGCAAGCAAGTTTTCCTAAGCCCTTCTTTCATTTTTAAGGTATATGAGTTCTAAGATATTGTGAGATGATGCCCATATATTTTCTGCAGCAGCTGGAATCGGTTAGGTAGGTTTATGTAAATTTTATGCAAATTTAACACATTTTATGCCCCCAAACTTATGGCGATCATAACTATTTTATTCACCAAAACTTGGCCTTCAGCAAGATCCTACTGAGGACTGATGATCTATGCAGCTTCCTTCTGCCTGGATTTTTGTGACATTTATCATCACCCTACTTGGATACTTGAAGACTTACAGTACGTGCATTTAGGGTTGAAATAAAACTCTGATTTTCCTCCAACCCAGGCTAAATTATTTACCGCAAACATTTAGAGACTCTTTCCTTGGAGTTTCTTTTCTAGTTTCCCAGCACTACTCATCTTGATTCATTTTTGCCACAAAATAACAATTGTTTAGATTAGAATTTTACTATGTAAAAAGACACACCCCAGTATATATAGAAAGTCTTACCAAATTTTATTAGATTTAAGAGTAACTGTTTGCCAACAGCTAAATTTAGAAAGAGTAAGTTCCTGACAATACAGTTCTAGAGGAAATTTTAAGAGGTGATGATTTCATTAATTTTCAGAGTTTTATAGCCAGCTGGCAAAGGTTTTTCTATAACATTGTAGCTTACTGTCTTTGAAATTACTTTCTTTCTTAAATTAACCTGACTTAAAATGAGATAAAATTGGCCTCTGTATAATCTTAAAAGTATCTTAACCAACTTATATAATGGTACCCTCAGTTTATAACTGCTGCAATGTACTCTATAAAAAGAGATTGATATTAGGAACATTTATAGATCTGTGTATTAGTTTTCTCGACAAATAACACTTAAAAATGGAATCATATATACCTATTCTTCTAGCCTTAAAGAAGAATTACCCATTTAAATTATCAGTTCCTAGTTATCCCACTTATGAGGATGGATAGACCACCAAGCTTGGGGCCAGAGGAAACAGATTCAGGTAATAGTCCTATCACTTTACTTATGTGACTTTAGGTTAGTAACAGACTTTCCCTGGGTCTCTGTTTCTTCAGCTCCAAAGTGGAAACATTAATACTAATGTTGCCTTCTTCACATGGTATTATAAAAGTAAAATTATGTGAGTGACAAGAGGAGAAATTGTGTTCCCCAGAATTTTAAGGGGTTTGTCTCATGGAGAGAGAACAAGTCAGAGTAAGTGGTTAGACACAGAATGTACACACCCGACAGTGTGTGAGGGGAGAGTCCTGGATTAAGATGATCATATCTGAGCAGCAGGAGGGAGAGAGAGCAAAGAATACCAGGGAAGGGAGAACATGGTGGGAAGGAAATGTCCAGGTGCCATAAGTATAACCACTCCTGGGACAGAAAGGTTTAGAGAGTGTTTACGAGTGGATGGATGGATGGAATGAATGTGGATGGATGGATGGAATGAATGATCAGTGGTTGGACAGAAGAATCAACAGATGGATGGACAGACTTATTCAGTAAGTCCCTGCACCAAGTTTTAAGAAAGTCATTAGTCAAGACCTAGTTTGGAGTGACTGCTCAATGGGCAAAGGAGTCCTCAGGGAGACCCAGAATTCTTTAGGCTTAACATGTAAAATTTTTTTCAGTTTTAACACAAGTGCCAGGTATTTCTGTTTTTTAAATATGTCTAATGGTGTGTGAGCTGACTACTTCAGGGGAAACCTGATGCCACTGCTAGAAATCCTAGCCTTCTTCAGGTTATTTTGAAATCTTGATCCTAGTGACTGCTGCCTTGGATCCTAATTCTGTCTTCACAGTTGCAGAGCACTTTCTCTCCCTTTGACATAGGGTTGCATTTCTTTAAGCAATGGGCTTGATGCCTGGATAAGGGTGGAGGACTATATTGTGTGTGTCAGCTCATGAATGTCAGCACTTTGAACCTCTGTAAAACATTACAAGTCATGTTAAATATGGAGTATTGAGAGTTAATTCCTACTTTTTCTAATATTCTCCAAATTAGAGAACATACAAGTCATGCATTATTTATGAGTCAAGTTCTCCCTGAAGGAGCAAACAGGCCTATGAAAGCCTATTTTACCTATGACATTTATGAAGTAGAGCACCAGGTTATTTTGTAATATTGTGGCTCTATAGTATTGTGTTTTCATAGAGAATTGAAACTATCATCAAAAACTTATCTTCCACTTTCTCAGTGATATGAAGGGTGAATCTTGTATCCTAGACATTCATCATTTATTCCTTTAACATTCATCCACATTTTATTTATATATTTATACATCATTCATTAATCAAACACTCACTTATTAGGCATTTGGCTAGGGGTCAGTGCTAGAGAGCTGGGATAGAGTGGGACATGGTTTTTGGCCTAAAACATGGTGGTCAGTTGTCTAACATAAGAGGCCACATTGAGGTATCAAGAATAGAACTGAGGAAAAGGGTTGGGGAACAAATAATAAGGAACTTACCAACTTGATGGACCTGAGTTTGAGCAAGCTCCAGGAGTTGGTGATGGACAGGGAAGCCTGGCATGCCGCAGTCCATGGGGTCGCAAAGAGATGGACGTGACTGAAGTGAACTGAACTAAATAAGTAACTGCTGGGTGATGGAAGGAAAATGGCATTTGAAGTAGAAATACTAAGGTGATTCAAGAGTGTCTGTATGAAGGTGTGATCCACCAAAGTTATAAACCTATAGCTTTGGGAGACCATATTGCTCTAGATTCTTTATCTACCATAAGAGAAAACTGAGGTTCTGCAGGGGCATAGGGCAAGTCATGGTCCCCTGGGGACTAGATCTTCTCAATCAATACCCAAGGTTTTGATATAGTTCCAGATGACCTCATCTTGTTAGTGGAAAGCATCAGGAAACTAGTGAATGCCTATTTCCTGCAGTATTTTGTTTTATTGTATTGTGATGCTGTCTACAGTTGCATACCTTTTATTTCCTATTATAAACAAATAATCTCATAGAATAATTACCTTTTCAAATACTTTTAATTGTGCCTAGTTCTCTCCATATAAAGCCTTTTTTTTTCAGTCCCTCTTCTAATAACATTCTCTGGATGGCATCTTTAATTTTCCAGATCAGTTGTTTACTAACAGTATCCTAAGAGTTTATGTACTCTAAAGGTTACCTTGCTAATTTTTAAAAGCTAGGATACCTTGCAGAATTTTCTAGTTTAGGTCTCCAGCAATATCTGGCAAAACTATATGTCATTCTATGACTAATTTCAGTGAGAGATATTTAATAAGTTTATTTTTATTTATTTTTGTATTGAAGTATAGTTGATTTGATTTAGGTCATCCTGATGCTAAAGCTGAAGCTACAATACTTTGGCCATGTGATACAAAGAACCGACTCTTTGGAAGAGACCCTGATGTTGGGAAGGACAGGAGGACAGGAGGAGGATGGGATGACAGAGGATGAGATGGTAGGATGGCATCACTAACTCAATGGACATGAGTTTGAGCAAAGTCTGGGAGACAGTGAAGGACAGGGAAGTTTGGAGAGCCGCAGTCCATGGGGTTGCAAAGAGTCAGACATGACTTAGCAACTAAACAAACATAGTTGATTTGCAATATTAGTTTCAAGTGTACAGCATGGTGATTAAATATTTTTATAGATTTTATTCCATTAAAAATTATTACAAAATAATTTATATATTGCACTATGCTGTAATATATCCTTGTTGCTTATCTATTTTATACACTGTTATTATTCAGTCACTAAGTTGTGTATGACTTTCTGTGACTCTATGGACTGCAGCACTCCAGGATCCCCTGTTCTTCAGAATTTGCTCAAATTCATGTGAATAGCTATCTAACCATTTTATACATGGTTGTTTGTATCTCTTAATTCTGTACCCCTGCGTGTGTGCATGCTAAGTTGCTTCAGTTGTGTCTGACTCTTTGTGACCCAATGAACTGTAGCCTGCCAGATTCTTCCATCCATGGGATTGTCCAGGCAAGAATACTGGAGTGAGTCACCATGCCCTCCTCCAGGAGATCTCCTGACCCAGGGATTGAACCTGCCTCTCTTATGTCTCCTGCATTGGCAGATGGGTTCTTTTACTACTAGCGCTACCTGGGAAGCCCTCTCATACCCCTGTCTTCCCCCAGCCCTTTTCCCTTTGCCCACTGGTTTCTACTAGTTTCTTTTCTATATTCATGAGTCTATTTCTGTCTTGTTATGTTCATTCACTTTATTCCAAATATAGGTGACAACATACAGCATTTGTTTTCTCTGTCTGACATTTGATTAAGCATAATACTCTCTAGGGCCATCCATTTTGCTTCAAATAGCAGAATTTGATTCTTTCTTTATGGCTGAATATATATTCTTTATCCATTCATCTGCTGATGGACATTTGGATTGCTTGCATATCTTGGCTGTTATAAAGAATGTTGCTGTAAACATTGGAGTGGATCTATTTTTTCATATTAGTTCTTTCTTTCTTTCATATATATATATATATATATATATATATATTATAGACTTCCCTGGTGGCTCAGATGGTAAGGAATCTGCCTGCAATGTGGGAGACCTGGGTTGGGAATATCCCCTGGAGAAGGGAATGGCTACCCATTCTAGTATTCTGGCCTGGAGAATTTTGTGGACAGAGAAGCCTGTCAGGCTACAGTCCATGGGGTCTCAAAGAGTTGGACCTGACTGAACAACTTTCACTTCACTTCATATATATGTGTGTATATATATATATATACACACACACACACACAGCAGTTGAATTGTTGGATCCAATGGTAGTTCTATTTTTCATTTTATTGAGCAACTTCCATATTGTTTTTCAAGTGACAGGGCCACTTTACATTACTACCAAGTATACCAGGGTTTCATTTTGTCTACATCCTCAAAAACATTTCTTATTTGCATACTTTTTGATGATGGCCATTTTGACAGGTGACACTGTGGTTTTGATTTGCATTTCTCTAATAATTAGTGATGTTTAGCATCATCGCATGTGACTCTTAGTTATCTGTATGTCTTCTTTGGAAAAATGTCTATTCTGGTCTTCTGCCCATTTTGTAATCTGGTTGTTTGTTTGTTGATATTGAGTTGAATCAGCTGGTTTTATTTTTTGCATATTAACCTTTTGTAGGTCATACCATTTGTAGATATTTTCTCCCATTATGTCGATTGTTTTGTTGGTAACTTTCTATGCTGTGAAAAAAGCCTTAAATTTAATTAGGTTTCACTGCTCTTCCAACCAGCAAAGTGACTTCCCTGTGTTAGACCAAGCCTGGGGTGTCCATTATGTGGCTGTAATAGCTCACTACCCAGAGTATTCTCCACCCATTTCATCTCTCTTTTCCTATGAGTTATTTTCTGGGGGCACAGGTCCCAAACTGACTGTTTCTCTTTCCTTCCTACCTGGTTCCATGTGGATCTTTCTTACAGCTTTGGTTGTACAGGAGTCTTTCAGTCAGTTCCCAATTAGCGTTTAATGAGAACTGTTACACATTTAGGTGTATTTTTTGATGGTTGGAGGTGAGTTCCATGTCTCCTATTATCACCAACTTGATCAATTGATAATTGTTTATTTTTATGATATACTGAAGTTTATAGTTTCCTAACAAAGAGTGATATGATCTAAATTACCAAGCAACCAAGAATTTAAATGAAGAGGTTAAAAAAGATGACCTTTAGTCTAATCCCCATACTATCCATTTGAGCATCAAATTCCACAAATCTTGTTTACAAAGTCTTTACTTTTTTCCCTCTCTTTAAAGACAATATCAGCCCCAGAGAACCTAGTAAATTACTAGACCAAAGGGAATTCTAACCTTTTGATTTTTAGTCTCATTTCTCCATATGATGCCAATGTGGACATAGGGGGCCCATGCAAACATCAAAGAAGATCATAATAAAGATATAAAAAGGAAAAATAAGAAGGAAATGAGGAAAGAAAATTGAAAAAAGAAAACAGTAATCTCCCCTTTGGTGAGCTCTGGATATAAATAAGGGTGTGGTTAAAAAGTGAGTCATTATTCCATTGCCTAATCCTTTTGTGGGGTGAAACAATGATGCTATGAAATAGATGCTGTTAAAGAGGCATTTATGTGACTATTAGCCTCTGGAACAATAGACAGGCAGCAGTGTGTTGTTCTGGAAAATATTCAAAGAGGATGAGTCATTTTGTCCTTTTAAAAATTTAATATCTTTTTTTTTCTTTCCTGTATCATTTGTAAGAGGCTCCTTTTTTCCTTTTCTTAAGCAAAGTAAGTATTTTTCCCTAACAGGTAGTGAGTGAATTCTTTTTGCCAGCAGAAAGAAAAGCAATTTTTTGAATGCCAAAAATAGCTCCTTTGTGTGAATATATCACATCACCAAAGACATTCTAGAGAAGAAAGGAAAGATTCATGATCTGAATTAATATTTTTAAAATATACAGTCAGTGGAATGTTAGTAATATAACAGAAACACATTGGTAATGAATAGACTGAGAAGAAACAAGTAATCTTATCTATAATCAAAACAGCCCCCAAAATCTGAAAGTTTATCCTGTTTGCAATGCTTCTGGCTTTTTGTGTGGTCTCAGAATGATAACTCATCACCCAAGACCATGTCTATGGGACATAGGTGTTTCTAGTCATCCTAATTACTTCAAGACATTTCTTCCCTTCCATTCCTTATATTACCTTTTTCTATGCAACATGCCAAGAACAGCTATGACCAACCTAGACAGCATATTAAAAAGCAGAGACATTAGTTTGCCAACAAAAGTCTGTCTGGTCAAAGCTGTGGTTTTTCCAGTACTCATGTTATGGATGTGAGAGTTGGAGTATAAAGAAAGCTGAGCACTTAAGAATTGATGTTTTTGAACTGTGGTATGGGAGAAGGCTCTTGAGAGTCCCTTGGACTGTAAGGAGATCAAACCAGTGAATCCTGAAAGGAAATCAGTCCTGAATATTCATTGGAATGACTGATGCTGAAACTCCAATACTTTGGCCATCTGATGCAAAGAACTGACTCATTGGGAAAGACCCTGATTCTGGGAAAGATTGAAGGCAGGAGGAGAAGGGGACAACAGAGGATGAGATGGTTGGATGGCATCACTGACTCAATGGACATAAGTTTTAGCAAGCTCCAGGAGTTGGTGATGGACCGGGAAGCCTGGCATGCTGCAGTCTATGTGGTCACAAAGAGTCAGACACGACTGAACAACTGAACTGAACTGATACAATACTGCCAAGTAAGCAAAGCATTTGCAAATGTTTTCTCTCAATCTGTGGGATGTCTTTTTGTTTTTTTTTAATTTACTTTTTTTAATAGTTTCCTTGACTGCAAAAGCTTTTGAGTTTATGTAGGACCCATTTGTTTATTAGTGGTGGTGGTTATCTATTGCTTTTACCCACCAAGTATCACTTCCTGTTTTATTGAGTTACACTTCCTTTTTCTTTGAAGAACTTACAACCCTTGTTCTATGTGATTTTTGTGGCACTGTCAGCCCAGCTATCCTGCCTTTCTTCCCACTAGTCAATAGACATGTGAGCAAGCTTAAACAGTGAGATAATCTCCCATAAATTTGAATCTTGAGTTGTTGTTGTTGAGTTGCTGAGTCATGTCCGACTCTTTGTAACTCCATGGACTGCAGCATGCCAGGCGCCTCTGTTCTCCACTATCTCTGGAAGTTTGTTCAAATTCCATTAAATCAGTGGTGCAATCTAACCACCTCATACTCTGCCACCCACTTCTCCTTTTGCTTTCAATGTTTCCCAGCATCAGGGTCTTTTCCAATGAGTCTGCTGTTTACATCAAGTGGCCAAAGTATTGGAGTTTCAGCATTAGCATCAGTCCTTCCAATGAATATTCAGGGTTTATTTCCTTTAGGATTGACTGATTTGATCTCCTTGAAGTCCAAGGGACTCTCAAGAGTCTACTCCAGCACCACAATTCAAAAGCATTAATTCCTTGGTTCTCAGCCCTCTTTATGGAACAACTGTAATATCCATACATGACTACTTGAAAAAACATAGCTTTGACTCTATTGATCTTTGTTGGCAAAGTGATGTCTCTGCTTTTTAATATGCTGTCGAGATTTGTCATAGCTTTCTAAGGAGCAAATATCTTTCAATTTCATGGCTGCAGTTGTCATTTACAATGATTTTGGAGCCCCCCAACAAAGCTAGTGGAGGTGATGGAATTCCAGCTGAGCTATTTCAAATCCTGAAAGATGATGCTGTGAAAGTGCTGCACTCAATATGCCAGCAAATTTGGAAAACTCAGCAGTGGCCACAGGACTGGAAAAGGTCAGTTTTCATTCCAATCCTAAAGAAAGGCAATGCCAAAGAATGCTCAGACTACCGCACAAATTCACTCATCTCATGCGCTAGTAAAGTAATGCTTAAAATTCTGCAAGGCAGGCTTCAGGAATACATGAACCATGAACTTCCAGATGTTCAAGTTGGTTTTAGAAAAGGCAGAGGAACCAGGGGTCAAATTGCCAACATCCACTGGATCATCGTAAAAGCAAGAGAGTTCCCGAAAAACATCTATTTCTGCTTTCTTGACTATGCCAAAGCCTTTGACTGTGTGGATCACAATAAACTGTGGAAAGTTCTGAAAGAGATGGGAATACCAGACCACCTGACCTGCCTCTTGAGAAACCTGTATTCAGGTCAGGAAGCAACAGTTAGAACTGGACATGGACAACAGACTTGTTCCAAACAGGAAAAGGAGTACATCAAGGCTGTATATTGTCACCCTACTTATTTAACTTAAATGCAGAGTACATCATGAGAAATGCTGGGCTGAAGGAAGCACAAGCTGGAATCAAGATTGCCGGGAGAAATATCAATAACCTCAGATACGCAGATGACACCATCCTTATGGCAGAAAATGAGGAAGAACTAAAGAGCCTCTTGATGAAAGTGAAAGCAGAGAGTGAAAAAGTTGGCTTAAAGCTCAACATTCAGAAAACGAAGATCATGGCATCCCATACCATCACTTCATGGCAAATAGGTGGGAAAACAGTGGACACAGTGGCTGACGGTTTTTTTTTTTTTTTTGAGCTTCAAAGTCATTGCAGATGGTGATTGCAGCCATGAAATTAAAAGACTCTTGCTCATCGGAAGGAAAGTTATGACCAACCTAGACAGCATATTAAAAAGCAGTCACTACTTTGCCAACAAAGGTCTGTCTTGTCAAGGCTATGGTTTTTCCAGTAGTCATGTATGGATGTGAGAGTTGGAGTATAAAGAAAGCTGAGAGCTGAAGAATTGATGCTTTTAAACTGTGGTGTTGGAGAAGACTCTTGAGAGTCCCTTGGACTACAAGGAGATCCATCCAGTCCATCCTAAAGGAGATCAGTCCTGGGTGTTCATTGGAAGGACTGATGTTGAAGCTGAAAATCCAATCCTTTGGCCACCTGATGTGAATAACTGACTCATTTGAAAAGGCCCCGATGCTGGGAAAGATTGAGGGCAGGAGGAGAAGAGGATGACAGAGGATGAGATGGTTGGATGGCATCACTGACTCAATGGACATGAGTTTTAGGAAGCTCCAGGAGTTGGTGATGGACCAGGAAGCCTGGCGTGCTGCAGTCTATGTGGTCACAAAGAGTTAGACACGACTGAACAACTGAACTGAACTGATACAACACTGCCAAAAATCAAATAAAAACATGCATAGAAACGAATGAAAATGAAAACACAACAACCCAAAACCTGTGGGACACTGTAAAAGCAGTCCTAAGAAGAAAGTTCATAGCAATACAGGCATACCTCAAGAAACAAGAAAAAAGTCAAATAAATAACCTAACTCTACACCTAAAGCAACTAGAAAAGGAAGAAATGAAGAACCCCAGGGTTAGTAGAAGGAAAGAAATCTTAAAAATTAGGGCAGAAATAAATGCAAAAGAAACAAAAGAGACCATAGCAAAAATCAACAAAGCCAAAAGCTGGTTCTTTGAAAAGATAAATAAAATTGACAAACCATTAGCCAGACTCATCAAGAAACAAAGGGAGAAAAATCAAATCAATAAAATTAGAAATGAAAATGGAGAGATCACAACAGACAACACAGAAATACAAAGGATCATAAGAGAGTACTATCAACAATTATATGCCAATAAAATGGACAACGTGGAAGAAATGGACAAATTCTTAGAAAAGTACAACTTTCCAAAACTGGACCAGGAAGAAATAGAAAAATCTTAACAGACCCATCACAAGCACGGAAATTGAAACTGTAATCAAAAATCTTCCAGCAAACAAAAGCCCAGGTCCAGACAGCTTCACAGCTGAATTCTACCAAAAATTTAGAGAAGAGCTAACACCTATCCTGCTCAAACTCTTCCAGAAAATTACAGAGGAAGGTAAACGTCCAAACTCATTCTATGAGGCCACCATCACCCTAATACCAAAACCTGACAAAGATCCCACAAAAAAAGAAAACTACAGGCCAATATCACTGATGAACATAGATGCAAAAATCCTTAACAAAATTCTAGCAATCAGAATCCAACAACACATTAAAAAGATCATACACCATGACCAAGTGGGCTTTATCCCAGGGATGCAAGGATTCTTCAATATCCGCAAATCAATCAATGTAATACACCACATTAACAAATTGAAAAATAAAAACCATATGATTATCTCAATAAATGCAGAGAAAGCCTTTGACAAAATTCAACATCCATTTATGATAAAAACTCTCCAGAAAGCAGGAATAGAAGGAACATACCTCAACATAATAAAAGCTATATATGACAAACCCACAGCAAACATTATCCTCAATGGCGAAAAATTGAAAGCATTTCCTCTAAAGTCAGGAACAAGACAAGGGTGCCCACTTTCACCATTACTATTCAACATAGTTTTGGAAGTTTTGGCCACAGCAATCAGAGCAGAAAAAGAAATAAAAGGAATCCAAATTGGAAAAGAAGAAGTAAAACTCTCACTGTTTGCAGATGACATGATCCTCTACATAGAAAACCCTAAAGACTCCACCAGAAAATTACTAGAACTAATCAATGATTATAGTAAAGTTGCAGGATATAAAATCAACACACAGAAATCCCTTGCATTTCTATACACTAATAATGAGAAAACAGAAAGAGAAATTAAGGAAACAATTCCATTCACCATTGCAACGGAAAGAATAAAATACTTAGGAATATATCTACCTAAAAAAACTAAAGACCTATATATAGAAAACTATAAAACACTGGTGAAAGAAATCAAAGAGGACACTAATAGATGGAGAAATATACCATGTTCATGGATTGGAAGAATCAATATAGTGAAAATGAGTATACTACTCAAAGCAATTTATAGATTCAATGCAATCCCTATCAAACTACGAACGGTATTCTTCACAGAGCTAGAACAAATAATTTCACAATTTGTATGGAAATACAAAAAACCTCGAATAGCCAAAGCGATCTTGAGAAAGAAGAATGGAACTGGAGGAATCAACCTGCCTGACTTCAGGGTCTACTACAAAGCCACAGTCATCAAGACAGTATGATACTGGCACAAAGACAGAAATATAGATCAATGGAACAAAATAGAAAGCCCAGAGATAAATCCACACACATATGGACACCTTATCTTTCACAAAGGAGGCAAGAATATACAATGGATTAAAGACAATCTCTTTAACAAGTGGTGCTGGGGAAACTGGTCAACCACTTGTAAAAGAATGAAACTAGAACACTTTCTAACACCATACACAAAAATAAACTCAAAATGGATTAAAGATCTAAACGTAAGACCAGAAACTATAAAGCTCCTAGAGGAGAACATAGGCAAAACTCTCTCCGACATAAATCACAGCAGGATCCTCTATGACCCACCTCCAAGAATATTGGAAATAAAAAAAAATAAACAAATGGGACCTAATTAAACTTAAAAGCTTATGCACAACTAAGGAAACTAGTAGCAAGGTGAAAAGACAGCCTTCAGAATGGGAGAAAATAATAGCAAATGAAGCAACTGACAAACAACTCATTTCAAAAATATACAAGCAACTCCTGCAGCTCAACTCCAGAAAAATAAATGACCCAATCAAAAAATGGGCCAAAGAACTAAATAGACATTTCTCCAAAGAAGACATACAGATGGCTAACAAACACATGAAAAGATGCTCAACATCACTCATTATCAGAGAAATGTAAATCAAAACCACTATGAGGTACCATTTCACGCCAGTCAGAATGGCAGCGATCCAAAAGTCTACAAGCAATGCTGGAGAGGGTGTGGAGAAAAGGGAACCGTCTTACACTGTTGGTGGGAATGCAAACTAGTACAGCCACTATGGAGAACAGTGTGGAGATTCCTTAAAAAACTGGAAATAGAACTGCCTTAGGATCCAGCAATCCCACTACTGGGCATACACACTGAGGAAACCAGAATTGAAAGAGACACGTGTACCCCAATGTTCATCGCAGCACTGTTTATAATAGCCAGGACATGAAAGCAACCTAGATGTCCATCAGCAGATGAATGGGTAAGAAAGCTGTGGTACATGTATACAATGGAGTATTATTCAGCCATTAAAAAGAATAAATTTGAATCCGTTCTAATGAGGTGGATGAAACTGGAGCCTATTATACAGAGTGAAGTAAGCCAGAAAGAAAAACACCAATACAGTATACTAATGCATATATATGGAATTTAGAAAGATGGTAACAATAACCCTGTGTATGAGACAGCAAAAGAGACACTGATGTATAGATCAGTCTTATGGACTCTGTGGGAGAGGGAGAGGGTGGGAAGATTTGGGAAAATGGCATTGAAACATGTATAATACCATGTATGAAATGAGTCACCAGTCCAGGTTCGATGCATGATACTGGAATCTTGGGGCTAGTGCACTGGGATGACCCAGAGGGATGGTATGGGGAGGGAGGAGGGAGGAGGGTTCAGGATGGGGAACACATGTATACCTGTGGCAGATTCATTTCGATATTTGGCAAAACTAATACAATATTGTAAAGTTTAAAAATAAAAAATAAAAAAAGCCTATCTCTATTTATCTATCAATATCAATCTATTGATCTATCATCTACTATCTAATCTACCAAGTCTATCTATTCTAATGGGTCTCCTTGTCTAAATACTGCATGAACTCTACCTCCTGGTTAATACACATTTTGAGATCTATAAGTGGTCCTGCCACAACAAAACTTAAATTGTGGGAATGGCTTCAGAAACAGGCAGAGTGTAGAAGTAGGAAACACTGTAAGAATTTTGAGGATAGTGTTGGTGAAAACTTCAAAATGCTTTGAACATACTCTTCATAGAATTTTGAATTTTGTAAAAACTGATAGTGCAGACTTAAAAGAATGAGAGATAAATCTTAGAAGTTGCAGTAAAGGGCAGATATTAGCAGTACCTTCACTTGTGATAATATGGAAACTAGGAAATGTGCCTAATAAACTGGGGGCTCTAGCTAAGGAGATTTCCAAGCAAAGTGTTTTGATAACACCTGGTTTCTTCTTGCTACTTGAAATAAAATGTGAGATGAGAGAGAGGAAGAGAAACTCGGGGAAGCGCTATCAAACCAAGAGAAGCCATACATGATGGTTTGAAAGCTCTCAGACTCTTCAGATGTTCCAAGATGCTAAAACTGAAGAAAAAAAAAAACACGGTTTATCTGAACAAACATCAAATCTAGGGCAACTTTAGGAAAACATTGTATGAAGGAAGAGATAAAATTCAGAGTGTAACCACCGTATCTTTTATTAAGATCTTTAAAAGATCTATTAAATTCCATCTATTAAAAAGATTGATGCTTTTGAACTGTGGTGTTGGAAAGGACTCTTGAGAGTCCCTTGGACTTCAAGGAGATAAACCACTCAATTGTAAAGGAAATCAGTCCTGAATATTCATTGGAAGGACTGATGCTAAACCTGAAACTCCAATACTTTGGCCACCTGATGTGAACAACTGACTGACAGGGAAGCCTGGTGTGCTGCAGTCCATGGGGTCTCAAAGAGTCAGACATGACTGACTGACTGAACTAAACTAAAAAGATCTAAGGTAGTGCCTCAAAGAACCTTCCAACAGACTAAGGCCCATTGAAGGAATTAAGTACATTCCAAGGAACCTCTCAATCAAATAGTAGGGTTTCTAGGAATTTTCAGGACATTGTCCTTTAGTTATCTCAAAAGAATCCTTAAAAAGGGAGGGGTTTATCCAGAAGAGGTTTGTGGGTATGCTTTTTGTCTACTGGATTTGACATCAAGAAGTTCTATAGGAAACTCACAAAGTTCTTAAATATAGGCAGAAGCATTGCTGGTTTGGACTGAGAGAGCAGAGATAGTATTAATGGGGAGAGATTGACCTTTGAATCACCAGAATTTTAACACGTGCTGCATTTTATGAAAATGGAGAGATGACTCAGAGGGTAGAACCAGGAGCCTTGTGGACAGAGTAGAGAAACATGAAGAGTTATTTCTGATATGAGATCTAGTCAAGAGCTTCTAATATTTGCCTGGCTGAATTTCAGAACTTCCATAGAACTAATTAATTCCTCTGTGTCTCTCACCCACCACTTTGAACAAGACTGTCAATAGTGGTTATTTTATGCCTGTCCTGCCATTACATGCTGGGCAAGTGGGGTAGGGAGACAGGTTATTTGTTTCTTTTGTCTCATAGGTCTACAAGCCTCAAAGAACTGTACTAAGAAATTATACTTGAGGAAGCTCATCCATTCTTGGGCTTTATTTAGATGATGAGATATAGTGCTTTGAGCTGATGTTGAGGTGAGATATGAATTTTGAGATCTTTGGGGACAATAAAAATTTATTTTGTATTTCAGGGGGATGAAAATCACTGGGATCCAGAGGATAGATTATAGGTAGTTTCTGTTAATATGTGGCTCCCCAGTTATCCTTGCCTGCTGGGATTCACACTCTTATGTAATCTCTTCCTTTTAAGAGTGGTCTGGGCTTTTTGACTCACTTCTCATAAGTAAAATACAGCTGAAGTGATGAGATGTCAGTTCTGAGATGAGATAATAAAAGACTGTGATTTTCATCTGTGAAACTCTCTCACTATTTTGAATGGCTCACTCTGGGGAAAGCCAGCATCCATGTCAGGAGGCAGCCCTGTGGTGGGTTCCACAGAAGTCAGCTTGAAAGCAGACTTTCTGAGACTTGCCAACAGTCATGTGAATAAGCTTGGATCCTCCCCAGTCAATCCTTGAGATGACTGCAGCCTCAGCCAAAACTGAATGTACTTCATAACAAAATCTAAGATGTCACCAGGTGATCTGCTCTTGGATTTCTGAACTATAAAACCTGTTGGATAATAAGTGTTTTGCAATTTTAGCCTCTAAATGGTAGGATAATTTATTATGCAGAAATGGATCAAAATACGTTTGTGTTCTATAGGATGTATGTATATACTTGTATGTGTTCAGTCGCTCAGTTGGGTCTGACTCTTTGTACCCCCATGAACTGTATGTAGCCCACCAGGCTCTGCTGTCCATGGAATCTTCTAGGCAAGAATACTGGAGTAGGTGGCCATTTCCTACTCTAAGGGATCTTCATGACCCAGGGAACAGAGACCTGTGTCTCTTGCGCCTCTTGCATTTTGCAGATAGATTCTTTACCACTGCGCTACCTGGGAATCCATTCTAGAGAATAAACCATACTAAAATATTCTAATTGCTGGTATGCAATATTTTATGAAGAGGCAATTCCAGTCCATTTAATAGGATGACATTGTCAACGAATCCTTTAGTCACCTTTTGAAGAGGACCAACCTCAAGTTGATCTCCTACCTCTCCACTATCTTACTTTATATTTTGATTAATTAATTCTTTTAAATATAAAATGATAGCTAAAAAAGGCATGATGGGTATGATGTTCCTTTTGAGTATTCCAGGTTAGAATACCCAAAGGTAAAATGGGTTGGATTAATATTTAACCATAGCTAACCTTTACCTTTATGGTATGCTTTATCTGTACCAGACACTGTGGAAATTGCTTTATATTATCATTTTAGGTAATTCTCATAACTACCCTTTGGAGTAGATATCCTTATTACTCCTAATTTAGGGAGATTTGCCAAATGTCACATATTGGTAGGAGGTGGATTTGAAATTTGAGCTCAGGGCCTGCCTGTCTGTAAGGCCTGAGTTCTTAATCACTCTAGGCCAGGAAGATTTCCTGTGCCTAAAACAGACTATTAAACAGGGTGAAATCTTTTCATGTCCCAATGCTGATGAAACAGAACCAGGGTTATCCCTTTCAGTGTCTGTACGGAGGCAGCCTGAGATGGGTTTTGAATCCAAGGAGGCCCCTTTGCCAAACCTGAGGCTATGATGATTTTGAAGGGAGGGGCGATTATCCAAGCTGAAATAAACTGTCACCAGATTATAGCCTTTACCCCTAAGAAAACTTTGGCTTATCTTAAATGTTGTCCAGAATGTGGGAGATATTTGAACTGGACAGTTATACTGGTTTTTAGTATCAGTAGCCCATGATCCTAAGGACTCCATCTCAGAGTTTATAAAGACATTGGGTTGACTAGAATCAAAACTCCAAAGCAGCCTGTACCCAAGACCATCACCACACTCTTTTTCACAAGGGAAAAGGGAGCTGGCATTTATTTTAAACTGTCATGTGTTAGAGCATTTATAATAAGCCTTACGTGTTTAGGGTCATTCTGACAAATGTCCTTGACTCACTTGTATGTTATTTTTAAAAGACAATTGAAATAAAATACAATGGACATAATATTAACAACTTTCTGTTCTACTTGAGAAAACAAATCTTTTTTAAGAATTTGGCATTAGTACCATTTTTAAAAATGGAATTTTAGTTACAGTTCTTAACTATTTATTTGTAATTGCTTTTTCCTCTAATTCTCCAGCAAACTTATTGTTTTTACAATTGAATTCCATATATCTCTCACTTTTAAATTTTAGCATAATTTTAAAAAATAATTGTTGGAAAATACAATCCCTGTGTTTTTGGTCAATTTTCTCATACTCAGACTATGGATTCATTAACAAAGTGATGATCAGGCCAAAGTTTATCTTATTACACCAGAGTTTTTAGGTCATTTTCAGTTTTCTTATTTTTTCTTTTCAAGTTTTCACTTGAAAAGAAAGTTAATTGGGAAATACCAGCAAAGTTTGTTGTTTTTTTTTCCCTTCCTCTTTTAGCTACTCAACTGCCAACTGCCAAGTCTTTCTGATTTCTTTATCAGATATGCACAAGATACAGGGCAATTGTGACTGTCTCTGGAGTTGGCAATAGTTAAATGGAATTATAGAGAATGATTCAAACCAACATGTATTTTGTGGAGTCTTTTGATTACACACAGCTTTCTCTGAGACATAAAAACCTCTTGAAGGATTAGCTTGCTAGAGAGAATTACCATTTTGGAAGATTTGTGTCACATTTCAATGATAAAATTATTCCCCCAAAAATGCTCTCTGTAAATAATCTCTAAATTCTCACAAACATCTGAGCTCTTGTGGGCCAGAATCAGGGCACAATTTGCATAAATTAAGCATACACATAAATATACTTGCATTTCATAATCCAAAGGTCTCTAGATTGTGTTATGTTTCTCTCTGGAAAATTTTATCAGAGTAACTCTACCATCTCTTCAGAAAAGCCTGTGATATAGACCCTGAAAATATTATTGTGGATACCTTATTTTATTTAACCACTTATGTATCACAGCTATGTTTAAGATGGCAGCTGAGTTAATTTAGTTAAAATCTAAGTATGTTGTATGTATCTTTTCCTCAATAATCTAGTGTGAAATATAAAGTTTATTTTTTTTCCCTTAACAACTTAAGGTGCCTAAATCATGTATTATAGACAAATTACTCTAATGATAACTCTTCTGATAAATATAAACACTCTTTTTTCTTTCAAGTAGAATTTTGCATATTGCTACTGTTAGCTCATCAACAAATTCTATGAAAGTGTTTTTATCAGAATATCTAATCTGCTGATAGAAAATTTTGTTCTGTTTCTGTCTTAATAGAATTTCAATCATAAAGTATTAGTGCTGGAAAGTAACTTGGAAAAAATTATGTGCAATTGGTTTCTCATCAGAAATTGTCCAGAGAGATTGAGCAATTTTGCATGTTTAGCTAATGACAAACCACTGTAACCAAAAAGCAAAATGGGACCTAAATGCTATCTTCTCTGTGAAGTTGAAGTTCATGTCAAACAAAAATCTCACTTTGGAAACTCACCTTGCAAATTAGCTCAGTAATTGTAGGTAAGGCCAAGTGATCTTGGCTCACAGTCTCCCAACAAGACATTTCATAGAGGAGAGGGAGCAAAGTGAATTTGTGCTATGCTTTCCTATCTAAACCCTCCTTGGGCAGGCTCCCACCTTACAGCTTTCCAATCCCAGTGTACGCTGGGGTGAGACATTTTGGAGAGGTCAGTTTGGACTATGAAATGCTCTATGACAGGAGGAATTCAGAGAATGTGCATGTGTAAATAGGAGAGTGGTGCTTCTGTGACTAGGATGAGGGTGGGTATGATGAAGAGGTAGGTGGAAAGGAGAAGGGAGAGATGTGATACTCCTGAAAATAATTTGCTCCCATGTCACCCCTGTAAAACGCATCTCCCTTAAATCAGGCAGGCATAATGAATGGTGTGATAGCCAGTAGCCTGCACAGTTATAAAACATGGCCTTTCATCCTAGAGATGGCCCATTACCACTCACTAAAACAGTCTGTCACGGTGCTGCTCCAGGGCTATTCATTTTTCATGACCCTCTTGGCGATGTGATGGGGATTTCCTGAAACCATGTTCAGATCCCCACCCAGCAAGTGCTGCACATTAATACCCTCTGATTCCTTTCTTCCAAAGGTTATCACGTGTTAGTTTTATGTGTGTGTGTGCACCTCAGAAAACACAAAAACAAAGAAATATAGCAAAGACTAAGCTCGGCTTTGCTGGAAACACAGATTGTTCATAAAGATTGGCTAGAATTTAATTTTAGGATATCAGGAAAGTTCAAAGTATACAGTTTAATGGATAGGAGGTAAGAAATTTCTAAAAGCCGTTTAAAATTATCTCACCATTCTCAAGGCTCAAATTCCACATCATGGAAGGCACATTTTAGCATAGCAATTTCAGCAAAGCAGGACCTTCTGATTTGCTGGCTGCTTCAAATAACAGTTGTCCCTTTGATAGTATTGACACCTATCTCCTTTCACAATCTAGTGCTTCTCCTGCACTCTGTAACATAACCCATCTGTTTTTTAGGGCCACTGTCATAAGGAAGACTGCAAGAGTGAAGAAAGGTCTGATTGATCACAAGGTCCTATCAAATGTCAAAGCTGGCCCTGGCTGACCTCCCATCTATTCAGAGCTGCTTTGATTTAATCTCCAAACTGGCTTCTTCTCCAGGCTGTGAGTTCTATCAGCAACCCATGTGTCAGCATTGAGATATGACCTGCTTCACGCTCCATTCATCTCATTTGAAGAACGGAAATTAAACTGGAGGGTCGAAGAGGGGAACTGTTCAAAATACACACACACATTAACTGAAGTCTTTTGTGTAGATGCATTATAGGAGTTTGAACAGCCATTAAAAATTATATTAAAATGAAATTGGTCTTTACTCTACTGAAATGGTTTAGGCCTTTTCCTCCCATCACCACCCACTTCATCTATTCTTCTTTCTTCCCTTCCCAGTTTGTAATAACCATAGGAACCTGATCTCATTAAGGTTCAAAGTAAAAGGAAAGAAAAATTTATAATATTTCAGTTTCTTTTAAAAGGTATTCTTTAGAAAATTCATTTATTGTCTGCAATTTGCACAGTAAATATTTTTTTAAAAAGATATACAAAGCTGGTAACCTGACTAATGGGCATGTAAACTGCTTTGTTTACTGTTATTGATTTTTTGTTTTTGTTTCACCTTCAAGGTTTCAAAAATCTAATTAAAACTCAAACTTGGGGAATAGTTCTATCTCTCAGGACACAGTGCCATAGTATAAATCTATATATCCTTAGTTGCATTTTTCTTTTTATTTCTAAACTCCCCTTGCTCTTCTCATTGGCCCTTTTATACTATTAATGAAGGCCAGTAACTAAGTAAAAGCTTGATTCTTTATAGATTTGTTTGGTATTCAGTTCAGTTCAGTTCAGTTGCTCAGTCATGTCTGACTCTTTGCGACCCCATGGACTTCTTGTTTGATATAGTATACTCAAAAGTAAACTCTATTTCATTTATTAACGGTGTCCCAAAACTGTATTTTAGGCATGTTGGGGAAGTTAATTAAATTTATTTTTGTTTATTTGTTTGTTTATACAATCATGTATTTGTTATTTGAACTCTGTACTAAAATGGCATCCAGTTAGGGAAATCATTTTTTTTTCCCTAAGAAAATACATTTTACATTATACTAATAGTGAGGAAATGGCAAGCCACTCTAGCATTCTTGCCTGGAGAATCCCATGGACAGAGGAGTCTGATGGGCTACAGTCCATAGAGTCACGAAGAGTTGGAAACAACTGACCATGCACACATGCACGCCATAGTAGTACATGTTCAACATCAAAAAAGCAATCAGCAAAGACAGGTGAGGAGACAGAGACCAAAAGAGAGAGGGCAAGAGAGAAATAGAGAATAGTAGACAACCAGAATAAATACTATTGACCAGGGTAAATAAATACTATTTATTTATTTACTTACAGGGTAAATAAATACTATTGACCAACATTAGTATTTAGGGTTATCTTTCCTTTTCTGTATATGCACACTTTTTATTTCCTTTATGTGAAATAATACTGTTCCTTCTTGGGAGGAGACAACATTTTCATTTGTTTTGGTCATTCTCTTTTATGTCTATCTAATATGATATTTTTGTAGAAGTGAATATTTTGTTTTGTTAATATTGTATTGATGGCCATTTAGGTTTTCTAAAATTTTTGCAACTATAATGTATTGCATAAAAGTATTTTTAGGTTTCCATGATTTTCTTCAAAATTTTCTACTTTTGGAAAAAGGAGGTGCCCAATTTAATATTCATAGTCAAAAATATTATCTTTTTCCTCTTACGGTTTTTCATTTGAATGCTGCTGCTGCTGCTAAGTCGCTTCAGTTGTGTCCAACTCTTAGAGACCCCATGGACTGCAGCCCACCAGGCTCCTCCATCCATGGGATTTTCCAGGCAAGAGTACTGGAGTGGGTTGCCATAGCCACTTGGAAATAACTTTTCTTCCTAAATAATCATATGTGTTTTCTTTAGTATATATTACTTGTTTTATATTTAATATATGTGCTAGAGAGTAACTATTATGGTGAATGGTAATGCTTGGTTGTTGTTGTTATTGTTTGCTTGCTAAGTCATATCCAACTCTTTTGAAACCCTATGTACTGTAGCCCGCCAGGCTCCTCTGTCTGTGGAATTCTCCAGGCAAGAATACTGGAATGAGTTGCTGTTCCCCTTTCTAGGGGATCTTCCCAATACAGGAATCAAACCCATGGCTCCTACAGCATCTGCTGCATTGCAGGCGGGTTCTTTGCTGCTGAGCCACCAGGGAAGAATAATGCTCTTTCTCCATAAACCATTTGACATGACTTATGGAAAAGCTTTCAAACTCTCATTATATGAAAGAAAGGCTTTGAGCATCTGTGGCATTTAAAGAATGTCATTTAAGCATTCAGTTTTGCACTTAGGAAAGCAAGAAAACATGAGATGGTTGTATTTCCCTTGTATTGCTTCTCAGTAAAATCCTTCCTGCATATCTTTATGCAAATATCTTATTACTCAAGGCAGAATGTATTGGAAAAAATGAATTTTTTGCAAGTTAATTTATTCTTTACAATGCAGGGTGGAAAGTGGGCTCATTACTCTAATACAACACTTGGCAATAGAACTGCAGTGATGGATATGTTGTATATCTTCACTGTTCAATACAGTAGCCACTGGCTACCTGTGGCTACTGAACTTGTGAAACACAATTAATGCAACTGAGGAACTGAATAGTTAATTTTATGTGATTTAAATTCAAAATTTAAAATCAATTAGCCACATCTGGCCAGTGGCTATCTTGAATAATACAGCTTTAATAATTTTTCCATTATTTGAGCCCCTATAATGGTTTGTGAAACATTGTAGATGTTTACCTAGTTACTTTATGTCCACTTCATTGAAGGATAAATATTAGATAATGAAGAATTTATAACCATGGAATATAATAAGAAGAAAGATAACGAAAAGTACTTTTGCATTGAGGGACATTTTTCACAATTCCTTTTAGGGAAGAGAATTGAAAATTTCAACAAGGCAAAAGTTATGAAAGTGTCTTCATGGAACCTTTGGGTATGATGAATTAGCAAAGATGATTTGAGTTCTAAGATCTGGCTTGGACCCTAACTACCTATCAACCTGGAGTAAGTCATTTTGATGGCCTCAGGTACTTAATATGTAGTCACCTGTGGGATTACTGCTCCTTTCCTCTGGGTCTTGGTGTACACAAGATTTTGTTTGTGTCCTCCAAGACTGGAGTCTTGGTTTCCCCCAGTCCTGTGGAATTTTTACAGTCATATCCCACTGGCCTTCAAGACAGATTCCCTGGAGATTCCCAGTCCCTTTGTCAATTCCTCTGGTTAGGAAGCCTGACGTGGGGTTCAGAACCTTCATGACAGTGGGAGAACTTCTTTGATATTATTGTTTTCCAGTTTATGGGTCACCTACCCAGTGGGTATCAGATTTGATTTTATCATGATTGCACCCCTCTTATCCTCACCCTGTGGCTTCTTTGTCTTTGGACATGGGGTATCTTTTTTTGGTAGGTTTCAGTGTCCTCCTGTCAATGATAGTTCAATAGCTAGTTGCGGTTTTGGTGCTCTTGCAGGAGGAGATGAGCACATGTCCTTCTACTCCACCATCTTGAATCAGAAGTCTAGTTGCTTGATATTCATAATAAGGGGATTGGAGTAAGTTATTTTCTTTGTTCTTACTGCAGATAAATTATGTGAATATTTTCTGTCCTATATTCAGAATTAAGTGCTACATTTTCCCTTCATATTTCAATGATGTGTATAAGCACCCAGTGCCAGATGTCTTGTAGGTATTCAATAAGTATTTATTGAATGAATGGATGCACTTAGTTTTCTCCCTGTGTCAGAAGCAACTTTCACTGCCCATTCTTATAGTTTGATATTTTTCGTACTCAGGCATGACCAAAGTTTTTAGGCATTGGCTAGTTTTGATGCAGGAGAAATCTTTTGTTACAGAGTGGTAGAGGATCACAGCACTCTGGTCTCAAGTTGCTAAAAAGTCTACTTCCAGAGATGGCCAAGGAAGTGTGACATTCCAGAACTTGGCTGACCTTCCTAAAGGAAACCACTTGGGATGCTCCCAAAGGCCTGGATCAGGTGCACTGAGGTGATGATGGGAGGATAGCAGAAGGGCCAGAGTATAACTGGGACACGCATCACATATGACTTTTCTGAAAAGGAGTTTCCATACCTCAGCAAAAATAACTACCTTGAATACTCAAGTCAAGAACAATTAAATTTTTCTTCTTTTATATTCTGACACTTATTATACTTTTTGCTTGTAAGGTATTTAATGTCACCCTCTTTGGCATACAGCTAATTTTTAATGTGTGGTGTCTTTTTAATCTAATGAGACTGTTAGCTTCAGCAAGGACATAGACACAACCTTTATTCCTGGCATACAGTTCTCTGTATCTCACAAATCCCAAACCAGTGTAATTTACCCTCCCCCAACCCCTGCCTTCTCCAAGATCAAAAGATGAGAAAATATTGTCTAAACAGGAAAGCATTGTACAGACCTCCATAGTTTTTATTATGGTAATTGATGTGTGGGTGATAATTGCTCATATTCCTGCTATATAATCTCCTTCAGGAGCTCAGCAGCTGGTTAATATTTTCTAGACTCACTATAGATGCCTTGAAATCTCAGAATTTCTAGGACTTCGATCCTACAGGAATATGTAAGGAAAATTCATTATACTTTTCACTGAGAAGAGATAATATTAAAAATTAATGACCATTGCAGTCCTCTGGGATGCAATATAATTCAAGGGAGAGGAGGAGGTCTGTCACTATCTTTTTCAAGGGCAATTCACAACAACACTTGGAGTGATAAATTCCTGAAGCTTGATATTTTTCTCCCTATTGTAGAATATGAGTGTTGACAATGGCTTCTTTTAAAAGTAGCAATATTTCATTTTAAATTAGTCCATCTGTTTGAGAAAAAAAAAAAAAGAGCAGTGTATAGTAAGAGCTACATAGCTGTTTCTATCCTTCTCATGAATTTCACAACTAAAACTGTATCTTAAAGAAATAGCTCAATAGAAACAAAATCTAAGGGAATGAATACCTTGTACTTATCTATAATAAAAAGGACTCAGAAGCAATTTAGATGCCTAATATTATGGAAATGCCTAAAAAAATTATCAGATCAGTCGCTCAGTTGTGTCCGACTCTTTGTGACCCCATGAATCACAGCACGCCAGGCCTCCCTGTCCATCACCAACTCCCGGAGCTCACTCAGACTCACGTCCATCGAGTCAGTGATGCCATCCAGCCATCTCATCCTCTATCGTCCCCTTCTCCTTCTGCCCCCAATCCCTCCCAGCATCAGAATCTTTTCAAAGGAGTCAACTCTTCACATGAGGTGGCCAAAGTACTGGAGTTTCAGCTTTAGCATCATTCCTTTCAAAGAAATCCCAGGGCTGATCTCCTTCAGAATGGGCTGGTTGGATCTCCTTGCAGTCCAAGGGACTCTCAAGAGTCTTCTCCAACACCTCAGTTCAAAAGCATCAATTCTTCAGTGCTCAGCCTTCTTCACAGTCCAACTCTCACATCCATACATGACCACAGGAGAAACCATAGCCTTGACTAGACAAACCTTTGTTGGCAAAGTAATGTCTCTGCTTTTGAATATGCTATCTAGGTTGGTCATAACTTTCCTTCCGAGGAGAAAGCGTCTTTTAATTTCATGGCTGCAGTCACCATCTGCAGTGATTTTGGAGCCCAGAAAAATAAAGTCTGACACTGTTTCCACTGTTTCCCCATCTATTTCCCATGAAGTGGTAGGACCAGACGCCATGATCTTCGTTTTCTGAATGTTGAGCTTTAAGCCAACATTTTCACTCTCCACTTTCACTTTCATCAAGAGGCTTTTGAGTTCCTCTTCATTTTCTGCCATAAGGGTGATGTCATCTGCATATCTGAGGTTATTGATATTTCTCCCGGCAGTCTTGATTCCAGCTTGTGTTTCTTCCAGTCCAGTGTTTCTCATGATGTACTCTGCATATAAGTTAAATAAACAGGGTGACAATATACAGCCTTGATGAACTCCTTTTCCTATTTGGAACCAGTCTGTTGTTCCATGTCCAGTTCTAACTGTTGCTTCCTGACCTGCATACAAATTTCTCAAGAGGCAGATCAGGTGGTCTGGTATTCCCATCTCTTGAAGAATTTCCCACAGTTTATTGTGATCCACACAGTCAAAGGCTTTGGCATAGTCAATAAAGCAGAAATAGATGTTTCTCTGGAACTCTCTTGCTTTTTCCATGATCCAGCAGATGTTGGCAATTTGATCTCTGGTTCCTCTGCCTTTTCAAAAACCAGCTTTAACATCAGGAAGTTCACAGTTCACATATTGCTGAAGCCTGACTTGGAGAATTTTGAGCATTACTTTACTAGCGTGTGAGATGACTGCAATTGTGCGGTAGTTTGAGCATTTTTTTTGCATTGCCTTTCTTTGGGATTGGAATGAAAACTGACCTTTTCCAGTCCTGTGGCCACTGCTGAGTTTTCCAAATTTGCTGGCATATTGAGTGCAGCACTTTCACAGCATCATCTTTCAGGATTTGGAATAGCTCAACTGGAATTCCATCACCTCCACTAGCTTTGTTCATAGTGATGCTTTCTAAGGCCTACTTGACTTCACATTCTAGGATGTCTGGCTCTAGGTCAGTGATCACACCATTGTGATTATCTGGGTCGTGAAGATCTTTTTTGTACAGTTCTTCTGTGTATTCTTGCCATCTCTTCTTAATGTCTTCTGTTAGGTCCATACCATTTCTGTCCTTTATTGAGCTCATCTTTGCATGAAATGTTCCTTTGGTATCTCTGATTTTCTTGAAGAGATCTCTAGTCTTTCCCATTCTGTTGTTTTCCTCTATTTCTTTGCATTGATCGCTGAAGAAGGCTTTCTTATCTCTTCTTGCTATTCTTTGGAACTCTGCATTCAGATGTTTATATCTTTCCTTTTCTCCTTTGCTTTTTGCTTCTTTTCTTTTCACAGCTATTTGTAAGGCCTCCCCAGACAACCATTTTGCTTTTTTGCATTTCTTTTCCATGGGGATGGTCTTGATCCCTGTTTCCTGTACAATGTCACGAACCTCATTCCAAAGCTCATCATGCACTCTATCTATCAGATCTAGGCCCTTAAATCTATTTCTCACTTCCACTGTATAATCATAAGGAATTTGATTTAGGTCATACCTGACTGGTCTAGTGGTTTTCCCTACTTTCTTCAATTTCAGTCTGAATTTGGCAATAAGGAGTTCATGGTCTGAGCCACAGTCAGCTCCTGGTCTTGTTTTTGCTGACTGTATAGAGCTTCTCCATCTTTGGCTGCAGAGAATATAATCAATCTGATTTCGGTGTTGACCATCTGGTGATGTCCATGTATAGAGTCTTCTCTTGTGTTGTTGGAAAAGGGTGTTTGTTATGACCAGTGCATTTTCTTGGCAAAACTCTATTAGTCTTTGCCCTGCTTCATTCCGTATTCCAAGGCCAAATTTGCCTGTTACTCCAGGTGTTTCTTGA
This sequence comes from Bubalus bubalis, assembly GCF_019923935.1. Classification (NCBI taxonomy): domain Eukaryota; kingdom Metazoa; phylum Chordata; class Mammalia; order Artiodactyla; family Bovidae; genus Bubalus; species Bubalus bubalis. The sequence continues at coordinate 134,461,081 of NC_059157.1, read as the reverse complement.
CTTCCTACTTTTGCATTCCAGTCCCCTATAATGAAAAGGACATCCTTTTTGGGTGTTAGTTCTGACAGGTCTTGTAGGTCTTCATAGAACCGTTCAGCTTCTTCAGCGTTACGGTTGGGACATAGACTTGGATTACTGTGATATTGAATGGTTTGCCTTGGAAACAAATAGAGATCATTCTGTCGTTTTTGAGATTGCATCCAAGTACTGCATTTCGGACTCTTTTGTTGACCATGATGGCTACTCCATTTCTTCTGAGGGATTTCTGCCCGCAGTAGTAGATATAATGGCCATCTGTGTTAAATTCACCCATTCCAGTCCATTTCAGTTCACTGATTCCTAGAATGTCGACATTCACTCTTGCCATCTCCTGTTTGACCACTTCCAATTTGCCTTGATTCATGGACCTGACATTCCAGGTTCCTAGGCAATATTGCTCTTTACAGCATCGGACCTTGCTTCTATCACCAGTCACATCTACAGCTGGGTATTGTTTTTGCTTTGGCTCCATCCCTTCATTCTTTCTGGAATTATTTCTCCACTGATGTCCAGTAGCATATTGGGCACCTACTGATTTCTCTTTCAGTATCCTATCATTTTGCCTTTTCATACTGTTCATGGGGTTCTCAAGGCAAGAATACTGAAGTGGTTTGCCATTCCCTTCTCCAGTGGACCACATTCTGTCAAATCTCTCCACCATGACCCGCCCGTCTTGGGTTGCCCCACGGGCATGGCTTAGTTTCATTGAGTTAGACAAGGCTGTGGTCCTAGCGTGATTAGATTGACTAGTTTTCTGTGAGTATGGTTTCAGTGTATTTGCCCTCTGATACCCTCTTGCAACACCTACCATCTTACTTGGGTTTCTCTTACTTTGGGCGTGGGGTATCTCTTCATGACTGCTCCACCAAAGCGCAGCCATTGCTCCTTACCTTGGACAAGGGGTATCTCCTCACCGCCACCCTTCCTGACCTTCAACGTGGGATAGCTCCTCTAGGCCCTCCTGCGCCCGCGCAGCCACGGCTCCTTGGACGTGGGGTTGGTCCTCCTGACCACTGCCCCTGGCCTCGGTCGTGGGGTGCCTAAAAAAAGAAAACTAGCAATAACACGCATTAGAAAGATGTTAACATTTAGCATTTTAGAGCCTAAACCTATACATAGAAAAATATTTTTGCTATAATCATGTGAAAAAAAAAAAAGCAGAATGCAGTATTTGTACTCAAGTGCATGAGATGTCTATATAAGTATGGACAGTAACGTTTCCCAAATATAAAGAGTGACTCATGCCATAGAAGATTTCTATTTTCTAAAGAACACAGGCTTGGGATTAGAGGAAGATTTGAATTTCACCTCTTGCCACAAGCTTGTGACACTGGGAAATCATGGAAACTCTGAATATACATTTCCTCATTAGCTAAGTTTTTTTTTGGTATAAATTCCATTAGCAAATCCACTTAAAGAATCTAGTAGAAACTCAGTACCATTATTTCCCTTTCCCTATACTAAATACTTGAAACTTTCTTGGAATAATAAATTTTATTCAAATTGATTTTTATAGAAATTTCAATATCCTTGTTTTGGACCCCACTAAGAATTTTTAGTAGGCTATTAGAAATTAATGTGGTAACTCTTGTTAAGTTGGTCAATATTCTTTATTTTTGAATGAATTTCAGAAGAGTATTAATATCCTGGATTGGAGATCAGTTTCTATATACAATTGAAAATGTAAAGCTAAGGATAACATATTAATTGTGATCGTTAATTTTATGTGTCAGCTTGACTGGCCACAGGGTGCCCAGATGAAATAGTGTTTTGGGGTGTTATCTGTGAGGATGTATCTAGATGAGGTTAGCATTTGAATCAGTGGACTCAGGTAAGCGGGTTGCCTTCCTCAATGTAGGTGGCCATCGTCCAAAGCATTGAAGACCTGAACTGAGCAAAAGATGGAGGAAGGAAGAACTCATCTCTCTTAATTCTTTTTACCTGTCTCACTGCTTAAGCTGGGATATCCCTTCTCCTGTTCTCTCCTCTCCTGTCCTCTCATCTCTTCTGACCCTCAGACTAGAATTTACACCATAGGCTATCCTGATTTTCAGGCATTTAGACTTAGACTGAATGACACCATAGCTTTCTTGGGTCTCTAGTTTGCACTGGGTATTTCTAATCAATCACTTATAAGAAGCAAGGAGCTAGGTGTCACTTTATATGATACTTTTGAACGTTTTTGGAAATTTAATGAATATAATGACATTGGCTTCTAATATAGCTGACAAAGTGACAAAAGAAAAAGATGAGCTCAGGGATTCAAATAAATAACCTAAGAACTTCTATGTATATCCTGAAGGACCCTTATCTCCTATAGTACAGAGCTGAAATTTGCTGAAAATCAAATGTAGAGCCTCATCCTGCAACTACTGAATTATAATGTAAGTTGAACTCCCAGATTCACAGGGTGTCTCCTGATGAAGTGAGGGCATTTATTGGGAAATAATTGGGTTATTAGTTGGGATGGGGACATGCATGAAGATTCTAATGAAGCTGGGGACACTGGACCACTAAATTCTGGTGAATCTCTACCAGAGTCTGCTCAGGACCCACTCCCATCACCCTCTTTACTTTTAGACTTTAACTAGGCTCAAGTCCCGGTAGGTCCTTAAATATGAGGTATAATATGTGACCAGTAAAAAGATGCATTATACTCCAAAAGAACTACTCAAGTTTTCCAATTTATACAGATAGAGATATAGGGAACATGTATGGGAATGGATGCAAGGATGTGGGATAATTGTAGAAAGAATGTAAAGTTGAATCAGGCTGAATTTATTGATATGGGCTCACTAGGTAAAGATCCTACTTTTGATGTCATAGCTTGGGGAGTTTGTTGTTATTTAGTTGCTAAGACATGTCCAACTCTTTTGTAACCCCCATGGACTGTAGCCTGACAGGATCTTCTGTCCATGGGATTTCCCAGGCAAGAATACTGGAGTGAGCTGCCATTTCCTTTTCCAGGGGATACTCCTGACTCAGGGATTGAACTTGTGTCTCCTGCATTGGCAGGCAAATTCTATACCACTGAGCCACCAGGGAAGCCCTGTGGGGGTTAGAAGGGCTCTGAAAATTTCTTTGGTTGGTTGACTGAAATATGGACCAAAAGATGACCCACTATGAGTGAATTGAAAATGCCTGGGTTTAATGAATGTAAAGGAGGGTATTCAAAGGCTTAAGGAGATTGGAATGTTAGAATGAATTTGTCATTTAAGACCTATTAGTCTATTATGGAAGGGTCCAGAAGACACAACTTTAACCAGTACTGTGAGAAATAAATTTGTGAAGGGAGTCCCAGAATCCTTAAAAGGCTTTGTGATCACTCTTCTCTGTAGGCCAGACCTCACAGGGAGAACTGCAACTGCTGAACTGGGAAACCTAAATGCAACAGGAATAACTGGGTCTCAGTGTGGCAGGGGCCAAGTGGTGGCACCAACTGCCAAAGGCAGGTGGGCATTATTGCCATAGTGGACAATGGAGTCAAAGCAGCAGTGAGAATAGTCTGACTCACTCAGTCCTATAGTGTTGGTAAAATAATCATAGTGTTCCTAGGTATGAAATATTGATAGGGAACCTACAAATTCTTACTTGATCTGTAGAATCAGGAAAGTTCTGGTCAAGAGATCAAGTGTAACCTGAATTATAAAACCAAAGAGTTATAGACTCTCAATCAGTTGACAGACTTGAGCTAGTTTACAGACCCAGAATCCTTTGAATGACGGGGAAGGTGGATTCCTTTGAGGTAAGACCCTTGGTACACTACCAAAGTTATGCAACTAATCTTTTCCCCAGTATTTCCTATGACTTTTCTTTTTTTAACCAGGGTAAATCTATGTTGGGGAAAAAGAAATAATTGGACCTTTTAGGGGCTATTGGACACTGACTTTAAATAGACACTAATTCCAGGAAATTCAAGCCATCACTGTGCCCCACCAGTTTGCAAAGGAGTTTATAGAGATCAGATGAGCCATGGAGTTTTAGCTCAAGTCCATCTTACAGCAGGTCCAGTGGGTCACAGAACCTATCTTGTGGTTATTTCCCCAGTTGCTGGATGCATAATTTTAATAGACATACTGAATAGCTGACAAGATCACCACACTGGTCCCCTGACTTATGGAATAAGGGCTATTATTGTGGGAAGGGCCAAGTGAAAGTCTTTAGAACTTCCCCTATCTAGCAAAATAGTAAATCAATAGCAACACTGCATTCCTGGAGAGGTTGCAGAGACCAGTGCCACCATCAAGGACTTGAAGGATTCAGAGATGGTGATTACCACCACATCTCCATTCAGCTCTCCCATTTGACCTGTGCAGAAGGCAGATGGAGTTTGGAGAATGACAGTGGGTTATCAGAAGTTTAACCATGTGTGACTCCAAATTGTGACTGCTGTACCAGATATGGTTTTGTAGCTTTAGAAAATTAACACATTCCCTGGTACCTGATATGCTGTTACTGAACTGGCAAATGCCTTTTTCTGGTCTTTTTCTCCCATCTTAGTGTGCTTCTACCTGGCAAGACAAGCAATACACCTTCACTCACTGCTCTACCTCAGGGGTATGTCAGCTCTTCAGACCAGTGTTATAATTTAGTTTGTAGGAATCTTGATTTCTTTCCCTGCCCAAGATACAACACTAGTCAATCACACTGATGACATTATGCTGTTGGATCTAGAGAGCAAGAAGTAGCAATCAATCTAAACTCATTGGTATTTGTATGTCAACTTGAGTTTATATGTAAACTCAAGATATTTGTATGTCAGAAGGCAGGAAATAAATCTCACTACAATTCATGGATCTTCTGTCTACCTCAGTGAAATTTATAAGGTTCCATTGATGTGGGGGCATGTAGAGGTATCTTTTCTAAGGTAAAGGATAAGCTGTTATGTCTGACCCTTCCTACAACCCACAAAGAGTCACAGTACCTATTAGGCCTCTTTGAATTTTGGAGACAACATATTTCTTATTTGGCTGTGCTACTCAAGCCCATTTACCAAGTGACCCCAAAACCTAGTCGCTTTACATAGAATCTAGAACAAGAAAAGAGTCTGCAACAGGTCCAAGTTGCTTCACCACTTATGGCATATGTTCCAGAAAATCCAATGATGCTTGAATTATCAGTGTTATACAGGGATGGGGTTTGTCTTTCAAGATATGAAGATAAAGGTATATTATTATATTTATATACACTTATCCCACAACTGGAAATCTAGTTATGCGAAATTTGGCAAGTTAGGAAGAACAAGGGTGTGCTAAGGGTAAGTGAAGTCGCTCAGTCGTGTCCGACTCTTTGCAACCCTATGGACTGTAGCCTACCAAGCTTCTCAGCCCATGGGATTTTCCAGGCAAGAGTACTGGAGTGGGTTGCCATTTCCTTCTCCAGGGGATCTTCCTGACCCAGGGTTCGAACCCAGGTCTCCCACAATGTAGGCAGACGCTTTACCCTTTGAGCCACCAAGGAAGCCCAAGGGTGTGCTAATCCAGAATTAAAACAGAAAGAGAATACTAGTATGGCTAACTTGGATTATGTGAATCACTGACAAGAAACACTGACTGATAATTTTCTGGAATTCCTACAAGTAACAGTGAAAAGCAGTAGCAAATAAGATACATGCTACAGAGTACTGAAAAAACAAAACAAAATTAAACTAAACTAGAGCAGTATTTAAGCAAGAGATACTCAAATGAAATATTGAAAAGAATTTAGCCTAATTAATAATTATGCTGTAGATGGACAAAAGCTAAAATGTTACCCTAAAAATAATTTACAGTCTCAGTACTTCTTGTGTTTTAGAATTCTTCTTGAATTTTCATAATGTATGGTGCTTATTCTCCAAATGGGTTTGTGAGGCCAATATAAGATTTTAAAATGTGTCCAAATTAAAATTTGGGATCTTCATGTAATTTCCAATCACTTTTTAGATCAGTCACAGCATCATATTTTCCTCTAGATGATAGATATGAAGTCCTTTTAGAGATCAAGTCATGATGGAGAGGTCTCACATACCTAAAGGTGAATTACAACAGAGGTCTTTAGGATTCTGGAGCAAGGTCCTGCCATTATCTGCAGATAATGACTCTTCTTTTGAGAAGCAGCTCTTGGCCTGCTGCTAGATGTTAGCAGAGACTAAATACTTAACCATGGACTACCAAATTACTACAGAACCTAAGCTATCCTTCATGTACTGGGTGTTATTTGACCCACCAAGCCACAAAGTTGGGCATGCATGGCAATGTCTGTCATCAAATGGAAGTAGTATATATGTGATTGGGCCCAAGCAGGCCCTGAAGGCATAAGAAAAGAGTTACATGAAGAAGCGGCCCAAATGACCATGGTCCCCATTCCTGTTACACTGCCTTCTCTTGTCTGACCTGCACTTGTGGCTTCATGGGGAGTCTCTAAGATCAGCTGACAGAGGAAAAGAAGACGTAGGCCTGATTTACAGATGATTCTGCACAATATGCAGGTATCACCTGCAAATGAACAGCTGTTGTACAATAGTTCCTCACTGGAACATGCCTGAAGGACAATGGTTGAAGGGAAATCCTTCAGTGGTAGTTCCTTCTAGAACTTAGAGAGTGCACTGAGTTGTTCACTTTGCTTGGAAAGAGAAATAGTTTGACTTGTGGTTATATACTGCTTCATGGCCTGTGGCCAGTGATTTGGCTGGATAGTCAGGGACCTAGAAGGACAATTATTAGAATATTAGTGACAAAAAAATGCAGTAAAGGTATGTGGATAGATCTCTCTGAATGGGCAACAAATGTGAAAATGTTTGTGTTCCAAGTGAATGCTCATCAAAGGGTAATATCAGCAGAGAACTTTAAATCAGGTGGATAGGATGACTTGTTTTGTTAATACCAGTCTGTCTTTCCCCAGCCACTCTTGTCTTCATCCAATGGGCTTAGGAACAAAGTGGACATGGTGGCAGTGGTGGAGGTTATGTGTGGACTCAGCAACATGGACTTGCACTCACTAAGGCAGAGCTGGCCACTGGCAAGGCTAGTGCCCAATTTCCCAGTAGCAGAGAGACCAATACTGATCTTCTGATATGGCACTGTTCCCAGGGTGATCAGCTGGCTGCCTAGTGGGAGGTTGACTACATCGGATAGATTTCATTATGGAAGGGGCATTATTTTGTTCTTACTAGAATAGAAAGTTATTCTGGTTGCAGATCTGTCTTCCCTGCACACAATGTTTCTCTGCCAAAACTACCATTCACAGACTTATAAAATGTCTTCTATTTTGAAGACATTAGCCTACCAGGCTCCTCTGTCCATGGGATTTTCCAGGCAATAGTACTGGAGTGGATTGCCATTTCCTTTTTCAATTTTGAAGAACAGAATAGAATAGAATTCCACACAGCACTGGTTCTAATCAAGAAACTCACTTCACAGTGAAGTGTAGCAATGGGCCCATGCTCATGGATTCACTGGTCTTACTGTCTTCCTCAGCACATGAAGCAGCTGGCCTAAAAGAGCAGCAGAATGGTCTTTTGAAGACTAAGTTCCAGTATCAGCTAGGTTGTAATACTTTGCAGGGCTGGGGCAAGATGTTCTAGAAGACTGTTTTTGTTCTGAATCAATGTTCAATATATGGGGCTATTTCTCTGAGGGCCAGAATTCAGGTATATTGGAATTAACAGTTGGAAATGGGAGTGGCATCACTCAGTATTACTCCTACTGACCCACCAACAAACTCCTATTCAAACAGCTTTACGCTCTGCTGGCTTAGAGGTCATACTTCCAGAGGGAGAAATCCTCCCACCAGGAGACCAATAATGATTCACTTGAACTGGAGTTTAGAATATCACTTGACCACCTTAGGCTCTTTGTACCTCTGAATCAAATCTGAATCTGAATTTGCAGGCAAATAACATCCCTTGGTTTAACATAAAGGAAGGTATTCAAAGAAAGGAGGCAAAGACAAGTAAATTCAAAGGCAAAGAAGGGAGTTAACATGTGGCTCTGGTGATTGATCCCAACTACTAAGGGGAAATTAGGCTATTACTCTACCATGAAGGTTACAAAGTGTGTGAATGAAATACAGAGGATGCCTTAGGTCATCTCTTAGTATTACCATTCTTTGTAATTAAGGTCAGTGGAAACTGCAACACCTCAGTCCAGGCAGGACTACAATGGCCCAGACCCTTAGGAAGGAAAGTTTGAGTTACATCACCAAATAAATGACCATGACCTACTGAGATACTTGATGAAGGTAAAGGGAATTCAGTGTGAGTAGTAGAAGAAGATACATCTAAATACCAGCTATGACTACATGAACAGATACAGAAATGACTAGAATTGTCTTTAGTAATTCCTTGTTATTTTGCTATGAATACATTTGTGCATGTGGTATGTGTGTAGAAATACTTATTTTTTTTCTTTCATTCCCTTATCATGTAACATAAGATGCATTGGCTTTATATCATAACATTTAAGTATTGCTAATTTTACATTATAACATTTAGGTTATGAGATATCAAAGAGAACAGTAAATGTCACTCAACAAATTTATCTCCTCTTCTGGGCAAGGAATTATTGGACTTTTAGTTTTATGAAGGATGGTTATATCAAATTAGGCATACATTTGACCTTGTTATTGTCTTTATTTGGAGATTAAGTATGTTTTTAAAAGATATGTATGGGTGCCAGGTTGACCAGGGGTGAAATTGTGATGACTAATTTTATTTGTCAACTTGATTGGCTGTGGAATGCCCAGATTAAACATTATTTCCAGGTGTGTCTGAAAAAATGTGGATGAGCATAATTTAATCTATTGGTTCTTTTTCCCTGGAGAAGCCTAACATATAACTGATCTTGACTATGAACTATTGCAATTTGCATTTGTTTTTTCCATATTGTTGACCTTAAGTTCTGGAACACTTATTATGTACTTTTTGTTAACCTTCTTGGAGTGCCTCCCCATGGATTTCAGGATGAAATGACTCCTAAACAAAAGGCAATCTCAGGACACCTAGAAACTCACTACATAGTAAAGATGACTGCTTAAAAGAAATTTCTCTTATAAATGAAAAATGAAGGTGATGCTGGACAAAATGACTTATGCCACTTAGCAGTAGGGGCCAGAGAAGACAAGAAAAGATCAAACAAGAGGATTAAAATTTTTTTTGTCAAGTCAGTCTATGCCTTGTACCCATGCCTAATTACAAAAGGAAATTAGAAACAAGTACATGTATATTACTGCATGTATTAATGTAGAATTTAATTGGTTTAGAGTAAATTAATGGCTGCTTGCAATATTTCTGGCAATTTTTTATAAGCTGTGTAATTTTAAATTGGTTTCTTGAAAATGCTGGATAAAACATTTTAATTCACACATTGCTTTAGGAATTGATTTGGGGATAATAAAATATAATGAAATGTGTTACCTCAGATGGATGTAAGTTCTATTTGCTCTGCTTTTTTTTTAACTTTAATGCAAATAATGAGTATGCTGCTAGGATATTTAGAAGAGCTGTAACTGTTTGAAAGTTCTCTCTCTCTCTCTCCATTGGACAAACTATAGCTATTTTAAAAATCTATTTTCTTGAAGCAGTCGAGAACAAGAAAAATCCTCTAGGGCTTTTCTGTTTATCCAAGAAAATTTATATGTGAAATTGAAAGGCAAGGAGGTATAAAAATCTGGCAACTCAGCAAGAAAATTATTATATAAGTCTAGAAATCAGGACACTTGCATTTGGGCCACTAAGGAGAAATTCCATAAATTGTCAGCTGGTTTGTGATAGCAACAGGTTTATATATGACCAACTGTGAAACTGAGATGATGTGAGTTGCTTTTATCTAGTGTGAAAATTAACTGTGAGTATATCTTGGAAACAATGATAGTTATTCGTCTAAGATGTTCAAGAAAAATAAAGTAGAGGTGCTTATTGCATGCTAAGTCACTTCAGTCGTGTCCAACTCTGTGCGACCCCATAGACGGCAGCCTACCAGGCTCCCATCCCTGGGATTCTCCAGGCAAGAATACTGGAGTGTTGCCATTTCCTTCTCCAATGCATGAAAGTGAAAAGTGAAAGTGAAGTCACTCAGTCGTGTCCGACTCTTAGCGACCCCATGGACTGCGGCCTACCAGGCTCCTCCATCCATGGGATTTCCCAGGCAAGAGTACTGGAGTGGGGAGGTACTTATTAGTAAAGCAATAAGTTTTCTCAAACCCTTTTTTTCCCTTTCCATCATAATCCTATATTTTATGTATTCCTTTCTGAGGTATTTAATTTTCTCATGCCAATTCTTTTCTCCTACCTTCAGCTGGGAAGCCTGTTCTAAGAAAAGCTTTTCCCAATTCTACCTTCCTTCTGCTTGGTCTCACTGAAGTTTGCACTTCTGTTATGAAATTAATCGCATTACATATCACATATTTTCACATATGAATTTAACTCTGCCATTAGATATGAGCTCACAAACTAAGATCATTTTTAATTGGTAATTCATTTTGTCAAGTGGATATATATTTCATTTTGGGGATTTGGAGTATTAGTAAGTAAGAAGACAAGGTCCTCTTTTATTATTTTGATTTTAATCAGCAGAGTCATTGTGGCACATTTAAAGTCACATCATAAAAGCATCTTCCTTTTCTGCTACTTCTAAAGCTATCTGTGGACTCCTGATTTTTTGTTTCCAATCTCACCTTCCAGCAGTTTCAGTTCTGCTTATTAGCTGGAAACTTGGAGACCCTTAGAGAGTGAGAGTGGAATGTGTCATCCTTTAATTTTTTATTTGTATTTGAATCTCTTTTTTTGCAGAGAGTTTTCTCCAGTGCTTTTAGGCTTCTTCACTGCCACCTTTTTACAGAGACAGGACAGGTAATATTTATTTTATTTCATTAAAAAATGAAGTTCAGAGACTCTAAGTTGCTTGCATTCATGGACTAAAAAACCCAGAATTTTGATTCCTACTCTTTATTCCCCAAATTCAGTATTTTTTCATTCTATGAAAACCTTGCACAGCATATCATCATCTTAGAATATTTTCTCAGTAAACTTAGAGGTACACAGTATTAGATACTATGGAATGAACTGGTTCAGTAACTCTGTGTTATGCTGATCCTATTGCACTTAACTGGACATGGAACAACAGACTGGTTCCAAATAGGAAAAGGAGTACATCAAGGCTGTATATTGTCACCCTGCTTATTTAACTTATATGCAGAGTACATCATGAGAAATGCTGGGCTGGATGAAGCACAAGCTGGAATTAAGATTTCTGGGAGAAATATCAGTAACTTCAGATATGCAGATGACACCACCCTTATGGCAGAAAGTGAAGAAGAACTAAAGAGCCTCTTGATGAAAGTGAAAGAGGACAGTGAAAAAGTTGGCTTAAAGCTAACATTCAGAAAACTAAGATCATGGCATCTGGTTCCATCACTTCATGGCAAATATATGGGAAAACAGTGGACACAGTGGCTGACTTAATTTTTTTGAGCTCCAAAATCACTGCAGATGGTGATTGCAGCCATGAAATTAAAAGACACTTACCCCACAGCAAACATTAACCTCAATGGTGAAAAATTGAAAGCATTTCCTCTAAAGTCAAGGGTACCCACTTTCACCATTACTATTCAACATAGTTTTGGAAGTTTTGGCCACAGCAATCAGAGCAGAAAAAGAAATAAAAGGAATCCAAATTGGAAAAGAAGACGTAAAACTCTCACTGTTTGCAGATGACATGATCCTCTACATAGAAAACCCTAAAGACTCCACCAGAAAATTACTAGAACTAATCAATGAATATAGTAAAGTTGCAGGATATAAAATCAACACACAGAAATCCCTTGCATTCCTATACACTAATAATGAGAAAACAGAAAGAGAAATTAAGGAAACAATTCTATTCACCATTGCAACGGAAAGAATAAAATACTTAGGAATATATCTACCTAAAAAAACTAAAGACCTATATATAGAAAACTATAAAACACTGGTGAAAGAAATCAAAGAGGACACTAATAGATGGAGAAATATACCATGTTCGTGGATTGGAAGAATCAATATAGGGAAAATGAGTATACTACCCAAAGCAATTTATAGATACAATTCAATCCCTATCAAGCTACCAACAGTATTCTTCACAGAGCTAGAACAAATAATTTCACAATTTGTATGGAAATACAAAAAACCTCGAATAGCCAAAGCAATCTTGAGAAAGAAGAATGGAACTGGAGGAATCAACCTGCCTGACTTCAGGCTCTACTACAAAGCCACAGTCATCAAGACAGTATGGTACTGGCACAAAGACAGAAATATAGATCAATGGAACAAAATAGAAAGCCCAGAGATAAATCCACACACATATGGACACCTTGTCTTTGACAAAGGAGGCAAGAATATACAATGGATTAAAGACAATCTCTTTAACAAGTGGTGCTGGGGAAACTGGTCAACCACTTGTGAAAGAATGAAACTAGAATACTTTCTAACACCATACACAAAAATAAACTCAAAATGGACTAAAGATCTAAACATAAGACCAGAAACTATAAAGCTCCTAGAGGAGAACATAGGCAAAACACTCTCCGACATACATCACAGCAGGATCCTCTATGACCCACCTCACAGAATATTGGGAATAAAAGCAAAAATAAACAAATGGGACCTAATTAAACTTAAAAGCTTCTGCACAAGAAAGGAAACTATAAGCAAGGTGAAAAGACAGCCTTCAGAATGGGAGAAAATAATAGCAAATGAAGCAACTGACAAAAATCTAATCTCAAAAATATACGAGCAACTCCTACAGCTCAATTCCAGAAAAATAAATGACCCAATCAAAAAATGGGCCAAAGAACTAAATAGACATTTCTCCAAAGAAGACATACAGATGGCTAACAAACACATGAAAAGATGCTCAACATCACTCATTATCAGAGAAATGCAAATCAAAACCACTATGAGGTACCATTTCACGCCAGTCAGAATGGCAGCGATCCAAAAGTCTACAAGCAATGCTGGAGAGGGTGTGGAGAAAAGGGAACCCTCTTGCACTGTTGGTGGGAATGCAAACTAGTACAGCCACTATGGAGAACAGTGTGGAGATTCCTTAAAAAACTGGAAATAGAACTGCCTTATGATCCGGCGATCCCACTGCTGGGCATACACACTGAGGAAACCAGAAGGGAAAGAGACACGTGTACCCCAATGTTCATCGCAGCACTGTTTATAATAGCCAGGACATGGAAGCAACCTAAATGTCCATCAGCAGATGAATGGATAAGAAAGCTGTGGTACATATACACAATGGAGTATTACTCAGCCATTAAAAAGAATACATTTGAATCAGTTCTAATGAGGTGGACGAAACTGGAGCCTATTATACAGAGTGAAGTAAGCCAGAAAGAAAAACACCAATACAGTATACTAACGCATATATATGGAATTTAGAAAGATGGTAACAATAACCCTGTGTACGAAACAGCAAAAGAGACACTGATGTATAGAACAGTCTTTTGGACTCTGTGGGAGAGGGAGAGGGTGGGATGATTTGGGAGAATGGCATTGAAATATGTATAATATCCTATATGAAACGAGTCACCAGTCCAGTTTCGATGCACAATACTGGATGCTTGGGGCTGGTGCACTGACACGACCCAGAGGGATGGTATGGGGAGGGAGGAGGAAGGAGGGTTCAGGATGGGGAACACATGTATACCTGTGGCAGATTCATTTTGATATATGGAAAAACCAATACAATATTGTAAAGTTAAATAAAATAAAATTTAAAAAAAAATAAAAGACACTTACTCCTTGGAAGGAAAGTTATGACCAACCTAGATAGCATATTCAAAAGCAGAGATATTACTTTGTCAACAAAGGTCCATCTAGTCAAGGCTATGGTTTTTCCTGTGGTCATGTATGGATGTGAGAGTTGGACTGTGAAGAAGGCTGAGCACCGAAGAATTGATGGTTTTGAACTGTGGTGTTGGAGAAGACTCTTGAGAGTCCCTTGGACTGCAAGGAGGTCCAACCAGTCCATCCTAAAGGAGATCAGTCCTGGGTGTTTATTGGAAGGACTGATGGTGAAGCTGAAACTCCAATACTTTGGCCACCTGATGTGAAGAACTGACTCATCTGAAAAGACCTTGATGCTGAGAAAGATTGAGGGTGTGAGGAGAAGGGGATGACAGGATGAGATGGTTGGATGGCATCAGCGACTCAATGGCTATGAGTTTTGGTAAACTCTGGGAGTTGGTGATGGACAGGGAGGCCTGGCATGCTGCAGTTGATGGGGTTGCAAAGAGTTGGACACGACTGAGCAACTGAACTGAAACTGACTGCACTTAAAATCCAAGAGATGTTCATATTCATCAACAGACTAAGGTCTGTTTATCTAAAGTTTGAATAGTTTTTAAATTTAATTGATTTGTCAGTACAACTGATCTTCTTAGTTATTCTTGGCACATCAATGTAGTGATTAAAATAATAGCAATCTGTAGGAGTGCAGATTAAGTATATATCCATTTTAAACTTTGCTGCAATTCACAGAGCCATTTTGGTATGTTTAGTACCAGATCAATTTATATGACCAGATTTAAACTGGATAATCTGTGACATTTGCCTTCAGAGGCACATGTCATCAATGACTAGCTTGAATTTTCAAGACCCAGTCTTAGAAGGCTGTTAATACTCCTATACTTTCATTAGTCATGTAATTTAGGTATTATCATGTTCAAAGATAAATATAACTCAGTCTTAGAAAATGAAGATCATTAAGAGGTTAATACACTTGATACAACCAAACATCTTTCACTTGTATGTAGAAAAACCTCACAGAATCTAGAAGAGATAGATAAACCAAAAGATATCAGTCATAGCAAAGACAGGACCTAAACCCAATATTGGAGTCTCTTCTTTCTATTTTACTGAAATCAAGATCTTCTAGAAAGTGAACATAGCACTTCTTCCTCTGCTCCAGTCAGAAGTTGGAGGTTGATTTTCAGATGTGGATGCTAACCTTGTCTACCTTAACTGAAGTTGCATATTTAAGGCCTTCCAACCTGACCATTCCATGGTAAGAAAAGTTCTACCTATATCTGGATTCCTGGCTTGTGTCTGATTATTTCTTTTTCCTTTCCAGTAACAAGAATACTAACAATTTGATATCAGTCATATCCAATCTGCTTCACCTTGGAGTACAGTCTCTGATCATTTCAGAGTCCTCTTCCTTCTCTGGGCATTTGAACTTGGTCCCTTTTGGTCAATACTATTGCATTCTCCCTCTATGTTATTTAGAAATCTTTTGATTTGCAATAATGAAAAACTGATTTAGACTAGCATGGAGTATAACCGAGTGTATCCAAGCCTGAAGAATAATTAACACAGGGATGTAAATTGCCACAGACACTTTTTCTCTTGTCTTTGCTTCTCTGTTCACATCTACATCTTTATTTTTCCTTATTGCAGACTCAACTTTGTGTTCCAGTTGCTGTGACAGGAAGTGGTTTTTGTATTAATTTCCCAAGAATTCATCACTTCCTTTCAAGTCAACAGCTAAAATGAGGAGGAATCTCTTAGATCTGTACTGTTTCCAGAGAAAAGTGATTTGTTAAGCTGGGGTCAGATGCCTCCTCCAAGACCAATCAAGTGTAACTGAGGGTAGGGTTACATTATTCTATCAGGGAAAGCCCTATAGTGACCATGTGGATGTAGATCGTTTTAGCAGGATGAGGGGTAATTGGTAGTTTCTAGAAAACAATGAGACCGTTTCCAGGGGAGATCTTGTGTCCTGTACAATAGCCCTCTATGACATCTTTTTCTCAATTGCTCCATAATTTTTCTAAGAATCATGCAGCTTTTTGGTCTGTACTGAAAGTGGCCAAAATTTGAGTCGTTTGATGCTACTTTGCTTTAAATCTCTTCTAGGTTAGTGGTGTAACAGCTATCTTGTATTTTGAAAGTGAAATGTTATTTTTAGTGTTTTCAGCTCTCAAAATTAGCTCAAAAATGATAGCTTCCACAGCTGGCATTTCTTTATCTTTTACACAGAAAAACAAAACTTAGGTTTCTGTCTTCTCTCTTTCCGCTTCTGCTTTAGCATCTCCTTAATTAAGGAAAAATTCTAAATAAACCTGGTGGTCAAACCTGGTGAGGTTTCAACCTTAACACTACCAGCTCACAAAGAAAATATATGAAGTCTACACTTTATAATTTTCTAAAGATTACACTTTCACTGGACTTTGAAGATATCAAGTTTTATTTTTCCTTTGATCTTATATTCTTCAGTACACGTTACCCCTTTCCTTTCTAAAAGCTATTGTGTGATGCTAAAATTTTAGTCACACTCTTATTGTCTTCCATGAATCATTGTGTGATAAAGAACTAGCAACATACTCACGAAGTACTGTTGATGAACTCTAGTTAAAATATCTTAACTTGAATTATAATTAGAGTCATGAAAACACTCAGCAACTTTTCAAACACATGTACACTTGGCTGTAGTAATTGATAACCATAGAATTAATTATTAGAATTTTCAAGCTACAAGCTCATTAAAACAAAGACAGTATTTAGGAATATGTTAACTTTTTGGCTTATTATGGTATTAGTTAGTTAGTTCAGTTGCTTAGTCATGTCCAACTCTATGTGACCCCATGAATCGCAGCACACCAGGCTTCCTTGTCCATCACCAACACCCGGAGTCTACTCAAACTCATGTCCATCGAGTTGGTGATGCCATCCAGCCATCTTATCCTCTGTTGTCCCCTTCTCCTCCTGCCCCAATCCCTTCCAGCATCAGGGTCCTTTCCAATGAGTCAACTCTTCACATGAGGTGGCCAAGGTATTGGAGTTTCAGCTTTAGCATCAGTTCTTCCAATGAACATCCAGGACTGATCTCCTTTAGGATGGATTGGTTGGACCTCCTTGCAGTCCAAGGGACTCTCAGGAGTCTTCTCCAACACCGTAGTTCAATAGCATCAATTCTTCGGCACTCAGCTTTCTTCACAGTCCAACTCTCACATCCATACATGACCACTGGAAAAAACCATAGCCTTGGCTAGACGGACCTATGTAGAGTGGTTCCCAATTCTGGCACATAAGAATTCACTGGAACACTATTTAAAAACACAGATTCTTAAACTCTATTCAAGACCTACTGAATGAGAATCTTGGGGAGGGATTTTAATGCTTCTCAGATCTTGGTGGTCAGGTAAAGTAGAAATCATTGATTTCTATAGAAGCTCTACTTCTACCTATAAATGAATTCCAGGGAGTCATTCTACTTACAGACATGACATTGGCTGAGCAAAATTCAACTTCACTGATAGGTCCAGAGAGAGTTACCCTCTCAGTGTATCCCCATAATCCACCCCCAGGTTGTTCTGCTACTTTATTCTTCTTTGTTTCCACTTGACAATTTTTTCAGAAAATTTTCCTCTATCAGGGACAACTCTAGCAAAGTTGGAAGAAAGAGACTGGCTCCTCTCCACACTCAAAGTCTGAACTGACCTGAGAGGGGAGAGCCATACCGTGTTCAATTTGGCTGCAGAGAATCCATGAGTGGACGTGAGAGGAGTGCCAAGTGACAGGGGCTGCCTGTCTCCTAGCCTCCGGGGCTTTTCCTGTCTTCAGCTAGGACCACTTACACTCCTGCCTGTAGCTTCAGCCCCATCTCATTTCTTAAGACCAATCTGAAAAAGTATGGAGATTTAGCCCAACCTTTCAGAGATCACTGTCAGCCTGGCCCTGATGTTGTGGTCTGACTCTGATAGCCAAGTTTCAGCCTCATTCTGTACATCAGAGTCTCTATCTTGGCAGCCTGCTTGATACTTCAGTCTTTCCAGATCACATTTTTCAAAAAGTGTTGTATGAGAAACCCTTCACCAAAGTCTTCCAAAGTATATTGTCACCCTGCTTATTTAACTTATATGCAGAGTACTTCATGAGAAATGCCAGGCTGGATGAAGCACAAGCTGGAATCAAGATGGCCAGAAGAAATATCAATAACCTCAGATATGCAGATGACATCACCCTTATGGCAGAAAGCAAAGAAGAACTAAAGAGCCTCTTGATGAAGGTGAAAAAGGAGAGTGAAAAAGTTGCCTTAAAACTCAACATTAAGAAAACTTAGATCATGGCATCCAGTCCCACACTTCATGGCAAATAGATAGGGAAACAATGGAAACAGTGACAGACTTTTTTTGGAGAGGCTTCAAAATCACTGCAGATGGTGACTGAAGCCGTGAAATTAAAAGACGCTTGCTCCTTGGAAGAAAAGCTATGTCCAACCTAGACAGCATATTAAAAAACAGAGACATTACTTTATCAACAAAGGTCCATCTAGTCAAAGCTATGGTTTTTCCAGTAGTCATGCATGGATATGAGAGTTGGACTATAAAAAAAGCTGAGTACTGAAGAACTGATGCTTTTGAACTGTTTTGTTGGAGAAGACTCTTGAGAGTCCCTTGGATTGCAAGGAGATCCAACCAGTCAATCCTAAAGGAAATCAGTCCTGAATATCCATTAGAAGGACTGATGGTGAAGCTGAAACTCTAATACTTTGGCCACCTAATGTGAAAAACTGACTGATTGAAAAAGACACTGATGCTGGGAAGGATTGAAGGAGAAGGGGACAGCAGAGGATGAGATGGTTGGATGGCATCACTGACTTCATGGACATGAGTTTGAGTAGGCTCCGGGAGTTGGTGATGGACAGGCAAGTCTGGTGTTTTGCAGTCCGTGGGGTCGTGAAGAGTCAGATATGACTGAGTGATTGAACTGACTGATGTCAGTGAATGTTTTGCCTATGTTCTCTTCTAGGGGTTTTATCCTGTCATGTCTTATATTTAAGTCTTTAAGCTATTTTGAGTTTATTTTTATGTATCATGTGAAGGAGTGTTCTAATTTCATTGATTTACATGTGATTTACACAACAGAGCTACTAACACACTTATGGTTCCATATAAATTTTAGGATTATTTGTTCATGTTCTGTGAAAAGTGTCATGGGTAATTTGATCAGAGACCACATTAAATCTGTAGATTGCTTTGGGTACTATGGCCATTTTAACAATATTAAGTCTTCCTATCCAAGAGCATGGAGTATCTTTTCATTTCTTTAAATCATCTTCAATTTCCTTTATCAGTGTTTTATAGTTCTCATCATAGAAATTGTTCACCACCTTGGTCATTTTTTTTATGTGGCTTTAAATGGGCTTTTTTTCCCTTCCCTTTCTGACATTTAATTGTTAAATGTGTAAAGTAATGAACATATTTCTGTATGTTAATCTTATATCCTGCTGCCTTACTGAATTCATTTATCAGTTCTAGTAGTTTTTGTGTGGAGTCTTCATGGCTTTCAAAATATAGTATCATGTCATCTGTAAAACAATGATTTTGCCTCTTCCCTTTTAATTTGGGTAACTTTGATTTTTTTTTTCTTTTTCTTGTCTGATTGCTGTGGCTAAGACTGCCAATACTATCTTGAACACAGAAGTGGTGAGAGTAGGCATCCTTGTTCTCTTCCAGGTTTTAGTGGGAAGGCGTTCAGCTTTTCACCATTGATTATTATATTGACTGTGGTTTTGTTATAAATAGCTTTTATTGTATTTAGATATGTTCCCTCTATAGGCTTCCCTTGTGGCTCAGATGGGAAAGAATTTACCTGCAAAGATGGAGACCTGGGTTCAATCCCTAGGTTGGGAAGATCCCCTGGAGAAGGGAATGGCTACCCCGTCCAATATTCTTGCCTGGAAAATTCCATAGACAGAGGACCCTAGCAGGTTCGTGGATATGCGAAGTCAGACACAACTGAGTGACTAACACTTTCACTTTTACGTGTTTCCTCTATACCCACTTTGGTAAGAATTTTTATCATGAATGGATGTTCAATTTGATCAAATGCTTTTCTGCATCTATTGAGATGATCATATGGTTTTTCTCTTTTCTTTTTTTAATGTGGGGTATCACATTGATCAATATGCAATATTGAACCACATTTGTGACCCCGGGATGAATTCATTTCAATCATGGTATATGATCTTTTTTTGGGTCGTTGGGTTCAGTTTCCTAATATTTTGTTAAGAATTTTTGCATCTATAGTCATCAAAGATATTAGCTTGTTACTTTCTTTTCTAATAGTGGCTTTGTCTGATTTGGTATCAGGGTGATGGCAGCTTCACAGAATGGCTTGAGAGTGTTCCCTCCTTTTCAGGCTTTTGGAGGAGTTTGATAGGGATTGATATAATTTCTCTTTTGTATATTTGGTAGAGTAACCTAGTGAAGCTGTCTGGTCCTAGACTTTTGTTTTCAGGTAGTTTTTATTATTATTATTGTTACAAATTCTATTTCCAATAAGTGCATTTTAAAATAAGAGGTTAGTCAAGAGTTTCACATATTCTTTAATATATAAATCCTTAAATTCCATACACCTCTCTGTAGCTTATGTTTCTGGTGATTTTCCATTGTCATTATCATTCTGAATTTTGGGTGAAAGTGTTGTACAGCACAATATTTGTACATTTCCCTTTTAGCCAACATTCATAAGGCATAACCTCTGAATTTGGCCAGTGGTACATTGTGCATGTACAAATTTTGGTTATAGAATATTCTAATACCCTAATCAAAATTATGTTTTATATTGCATTCTGGGAAAAATAAATGGCATTACTAACTGTCCCCATCCAGAAACATTACAAAATGCAACTCATTCTATGAATGGCAATTAATTTTTATTATTACTATTGTAATTATTTATTATCCTCATTAAGGGCAATTAATATGATATATTACTACTAATAATTTAAATGGCTATAATAATCATAAGACCATCTGGAATTTTCAAGGCACTTTTCTTTAAAGGGCCCAAATAGGATGAAAAATAATGAATTAGGTTCTGAAAAACATTTCCTACATGTTCTTCCAGTTGTTATTTATAGAAACATATATTTATCTACATGCTATCTATGTGGTAGCATGTAGAATAATTTCTTTATTCTCTCAAAGCTGAATAAAAATTAGAAAGTTAGGATAAGGGTTTTATTTTAAATCAGATCAAATTGTTGTAAAATACCTTCATGGGTAGAACTAAGAACAAATAAAATTGTGTTCTTGTAGAATAATCAGATCTGGCTTCAGCAATTCCAACTTACAGTGATATTAAAGTTATATAGCAAAGCTAAAATTTCTGCAAAATATCCTCTGCACCAGAGCTGACATGAGTTAGAACTGGTAAATCACAATGGTCATTCAACTTAGGCACAGATTATAAGTGATTTATTTTGAGGTCTTAAATCTGGGAAGAAGTTTTATACCTTGACTATATTTAAAGGATGTTTCTGACTTTATGAATGCTAATTACAAAAAATTATAATATAACTCATCTGCATTGTCACTGAACTGCCTAGAGACGCTCTCACAAGTTCTCTCACCTGAGTAAGTATGCTATCCTAGCATACAACAATGCCAAGAGTGAATAAGGCTAACTTTTTCAAATAATGGCATTGTTAAATTATAAAGAGAGATGATGAGATTCTTCCAAATCTATTTGATGAATGTAATAAAAATAATATTTTAAATATGCCACAAGCAAGTATATTTGTGGCTGAATTGCATTCTATTTATAAACATAACAGTATTATATAGATATATGAACTATATGTGGTTATAATAGTTATTTGAGGATATAATTGTAGGTATGCATATTATTTCTGTGGGAGTAGAAACGGTTCTCCAGTAGAATTGGGAAAATAACATCTAATTTTTGTAATCCTTTATATGCACCATTTTTCTATCCTTGAGAGATTTTTTTTTTAATACCTAGAATTTTTTACAATAGGATTTTCTTTAGCCATAATGGTCAGAGATCTCCACTTGCAATTACCATATTACTTATGAGTATGTGTATTATGATATTAAATATTTTAATTAAAGAGGGCAGGTCGGAAGGGTAGAGTTCCGTAAAACCAGATGTATGTTTAAAGGTCAGTGGGAACGCTATGCAAATACATCAAGGCTGAAAGAACATGACCATTGTCCCTGAATGTCCAACTAGCCATCCCTGGTGATGGCACTGGTGGGAACCTCTCCATTTGATTATCTATTCATTCCTCAATTACTATTGACATCACCATGTACAAGGTGCTGGATACAACGGTTAGAAAGAATAAACAAGGACTTTTTCTTTAAAGCAGCACATAGACTAGAGGGAGAGGCATACATAGCAATAACTTTGGTGCCAGCTAGAATGTGTAATAGATACAGTGTCATTATTGAGCACAGCCTTCGGAGCCAGATTGGTTGTGTTTTAAATCTCACTCTGTCATTAGTTAACTGTGTGACTTTAGAGGAAAGTCACTTAATCTCTTTCTTCAGTTTCATCATCTGTAAAATGGGGACACAACTGAAGCAACTTAGCACATCCTGATAGTTTACAGTGAAAATTAAATGAATTAATATATGGGACATATGTTAATATGGTTGGACCTTATTAATTTTGGTGAGCCATACAAAACTGGTGTTTTTGTAATCAAAAACTGTTGAGTAAGCAATACACCAAAAGCACTGACCGTGAAACATTCATAAATTGAACTTCATCAAATGTCAATACTCTGCTGTGCTGTGCTCAGTCATATCCGACTCTTTGCCACCCCATGGACTGTAGCCTACCAGACTCCTCTGTCCATGGAATTTTCCAGGCAAGAATGCTGGAGTGGGTTGCCATTTCCTTCTGCAGGGGATCTTCCCCACCCATGGATTGTACCCACAGCTCTTGCATCTCCTGCATTGGCAGGCGGATTCGTTACCACTGCACCACTTGGGAAGCACTCTACTCATCAAAAAAATGCCATTATGAGTGTGAAACAGATGGATAAAAAGTATTAAAAGTAGTGAAACACCACGATAACCTTGAAAGAGAGTCAAAAGTCCCATATGGTCAGCATCCCAGGGGCAAGCAGGGCAATATCCCAGTCATGTGGGTTTCCTCATCACAGGGCAAACAGATCAATTTTGAAATGTCCAAAGTCAAGCAAAGAATGGCAGCTTCTCTACCAAGAACAGAGTGCCCTTTAGTTTGTGCTCAGTCTATGGTGATAGATGTCTTTCCAGGTCCAGTCTGATGATAATCAGGTTGTAGCATTGGGGGTGAGACTGCCAATCAGTCTCATCAGAGAGCACGTGATACTGTGAGCATCTACCTGAGTGACCCACACACTTGATCAGCAGCTGTAATTTGTTTCCACAGTGCCTGGCGACAAAGAGGAGTGTTTTTACCCTGCCAGTCTTAGTTTTCCCAGGGGCAGATGAAATATTAGGTTACCGGTAACAAAACAGGAGTCAGTAAAAATATAACAAGGTTCCTCCAGGAGATGATTGTCTAGAGTTCTTAGAAGGATCTGGAGTTCCATAGCTGGTGCTAAGGTGGAATTTGCAGAGTAGACCAGTGGGTACCATCATGTTTGATCTTAGCTGAACTATTAGTGAAGTAGGCCCATTAAAAAAAAAATATTTCCCTCAAAGAGAGAGCTGCCACTTTTTCATATAAAGCCAAGATATCACTGGTACCATTTCCATTTGGCCAGGATGCTTGTTGGACCCTGCCCAACCTATTTGCTATGGAGTCCGAGTTCAACCACCACAAAATGAGAGTATCAGGCTGGATGCGTGTGATTTCCATTTGTCAGATATTCAAATATCAGCACTCCAGGAAAGCCCAGACAGAAACTGATAATTAGCTTCTAAAGCAGTAGATGTGGCTTGCTTATGGAGGTGGCCCCCAGGGGATCATCCACATGGAGACTGCCTTATTTTGTCTGTGACTCCCATTGGTGAAATCATCAGTCACAGATTTTTTTCTTTCCAAGAGGTCACAGGACTATGGGGCTTCAAAGGTGGAAAGTACCACAGCTGGACAGCTTCCCACACAGCCTCTTGCCTGGGGCCCCTTTCAAAAAATGTCACTTGCAAGTTGGATGACATAAAAGACCAAGTCAAATGCTCGGATGAGGCATGTGCTGTCTCAGTAGCAAAGAGTACAGCAAGGTGCTAAACTTCTCTTTGGCAGGCGGCAGTTTGAAGACAATTTTTCCTTGACCCCCAGAGGGATTTGAGCATTGTAAATCTGCTCACTTAATCTCAAGAAACTTTATTTGGTTAGTATGCTCCTGAGTATTGTTTTGTTAATAATATCACTCTCCCCGTACCTGCTGAGGGCAGTCAGAGCTGTTGTGACTGATGCTTTTGATTCTCTAGAGCCAGTGGGGCATTATCGGAATGAAACCTTTGGGAAGGGTCACTTGTACAAAATCCCAGTCCACCTACTGGTGGCATAAAACAGGAGAGTTTGGGTATCACTGGAGGAGTGCCTTGTCACTAAAGGTGGGTTAGGATGCAACATATATGCAATTCACCTACTGCTCTACCAGCCACTCTTCTTGAAATGGAAGATTCCACCTGGCACTTATGGGATGGGAAAGGATCCAAGATATTGTTTTTCAGTTCCCCTTTTTTCTAGGAGGGGATTTCTAGGGGATTTTGGGATTTCTAGGGGATTTCTATATTTCTAGGGGAACTGAAAGGATCCAAGATATGTAGAAGTAAAAACATCTATGCATTAAAATATTTAAATGGCCTCACTCACAAGACTACTTTATCTTCCCTTTCCCACTCTAAACTCTGCCCAATCTGGGTGTCTTTAGCTTTGAAGTGTCTCTAATAGGACAGTAACTTGGTTGCCTATCTCCAATAGAATTAAAATAGTTTAAATCTCTTCTATCTACAATCTTTGAGTCATTTTTTTATTATCAAGTAGGTTATCTTTGGGCCTCCCTGGTGATTCAGTGGTAAAGAATCTGCCTGCCAATGCAGGAGACTCAGGTTTGATTCCTGGGTCAGCAAGACCCCTGGAGAAAGAAATATCAACCCACTCCAGTATTCTTGCCTGGGAAGTCCCATGGACAGAGGAGCCTGATGGGCTACAGTCCATGGGGTTGCAAAGAGTCAGACACTAAACAACAAGGTCATCTTCTTCTTCAACATCATAAACCATCTAGGATATAAAGTGCCTAAATAATTGTCAATGCCTTGCCTATGGTTTCACATGTTTTATGCCCATCAAATTCCCGTGTTGAAGTCCTAACCCTTAAGACCTCAGAATGTGACTTTATTTGTTGGTAGGGCCTTTACAAGTACATTCAAAGTTAAAGTGAGGTTATTTAGATAGGGTTTAATCCAATATGACTGATGCCCTTAAAAAGGGAGGCGGGGCGTAGTTTAGACACAGAGGCACACATAGAGGGAAGATGACATGAAGAGACACAAGGAGGAGATAGACATCTACAAGCCAAGGAGCGAGAGCAAACAGATCCTTGCCTCATAGAGCTCAGAATGAGCAGGCTCGTCAGTACCTTTATTTTGGGCTTCTTTTGGCCTCCACAACCATGGGACAATGAATTTCTTTTGTTTAAGCCACATAATTTGTGGTACTTTGTTGTAACAGCCCTCACTGACTAATACACCATGGGGACCTGACTTTATCCAGAAAATCTCCCAAGAGAGGCCAAACATCCCTGTATTAATAGTAGCCCAAACCCACTGTAAAATAGCTCTTAAAAACATTTACTTTTCTCTCTGAATTGATATTGCTTTGGCATAATAGACTGTAGGAGGGAATTGAAGCCCAAGAGATATTATTTCTTAATCATCATTGCCACCGCCGCGCTCACATCACCCACTTGAACCAGCAGAATTTCCAACAAATCACCTAATTTCTGCCCCAAATGGTCACAGACTTCCCTCCTTTCATACTCCGTGTAGGTGTTTGTCTCTGTAGTTGTTATCTGAAAGAGGTGGAAACTTCTTACCATGTTGTATGTCAGATTTAACAGAGAAATCCCCTCCTAGAAAAAAGGGGAACAAATGAACTTAGTTTCCATTACTCCTCCTGCACCCACTTCCCCATTTCTGTCTCATTAACAGTGAATAAAGTGGGGACCATTTATTGTCCGCCTCTCCATACATTTTGTTCAGTGTTCTGCAGATTGCCATAAAATTCCCTCATCTCCCAGTAACTGAGGGAAGGCCTCCCAAGGCCTTCATCCTTCCTATTTCAGAAAACAAATCTTGTCAGCAGCAACCCCATCCTGGTGCCCTCCACACACTTCAGACTCCCGTTTTATAGGATTGTTTGGTGGCCTTAGCTCTGCTTTCTGCAGCTAGCTTCTATTATTTTTTCATATTTTAATCATCTAGTGTTCATTTGGAAGTGTTTTGATTGATACCTACAATCACGCATTTCGCCTTGAACATGACTTTGATGGAGTGTTGGATGTGTAAGCATAGTCTCCTTGTATGTAATTTTGCCCTTGATTGTTGTCTGTAACTCCCTGTGCATCATGGCCTTACTTGGTCTCTTGATTTACAGTTCCGGTGATTACTTCCCTTCGTAATTAAAGTCTTTGGTTGGATATATTAATCTCATCACCAATGATTCCTTCTAAAGTAAATGTATAATAAATAATCACTTTGATACTGTTAGTCACGTCTGTGTTTTATTGTGCTTCTTAAGTTTTCCTCAACGTCAGATGATCTGTGTATAATTTTCATCATATTTCTTCTTCCTGCCCTATGAAGACCTGTGACAGGAAATATTTTATCATGTACATGTGGTGTTTTAACTGCATAGCTATCGCTTGGTCTAGAAATGTGTGTTATAGCAGGGAGCAGAATTTAGCAGGCAGGTGGGTGACTTTGGATAGATAATCTTATTTACCAAAATTTACTAATACTTCCTGCCCTACCTTCCATGCTTGACCTTGACAACCACCAATCTGTTCTTTTTACAATTTTGTCATTTCAAAATTCGATTAAAAATAGAATCTTAAAGTAACCTTTTCAGATTGACTTTTTTTTTCACCAACATAATTCTTTGAAAATTCAACCAAGTCGTTGTGTATATCAATAGTTTGTTCCTTTTTATTGCTGAGTAATATTCTATAGTCTGGATATAGTATGGACTGTTTAACCATCTACTTTTTGAAGGATATCTGAGTTATTTGCAATTTTGAGTTATTACAAATAAAACTGCTATGAACTATTATGCACAGATTTGCATTATAACATACCTGGGTTTCATTTTATTCATGTATGATGAGGCCAACAGATCAGAAGACATTGTCATTGAAAAGATAGATTATTACTCACAGTTCCAAGAGGAAGAGAGCATCCCATGCTGTGCAAGGTCACACAAGATAATAGTAAGCTCAGTGGAAGGCAGAAAGAGAGTGCAGAGAAGCTGCAGGAAGACCTTTATGATAGTTTTCAAGAGAAAGAGTGGGAAAAATAAGCTTAAGCAAACACACCCAGTTAGGGTTGGTTAATTTAAATAATTTCAGTAAGTTCTAGGCTACAAAGGTTGCCTGATGGCTGACTTTGGGGTGATTAGGGCAGGAGAATAATGTCTAAGAATTGTGAGAGCTGCCATGAAGCAGACCACCACACTGGGGGTTTGGCTTTTGGATTAATTCCTTTGCATATGAAAGTGAGGCTCCAAGTAGAGTGTTTTGGTCTCAGGAGGAATCTATAAACCATTAACCAACCACCAGAGAGGCAGTCAACTGCTAGTCAGCAAGGCTCCAGATGTCAAAACATCAGAAGCAGAAAACAGGGTTAATAGAAGGTTTTTGTGTGAACTTAAGTTTTCATTTCTCTGCATTGAATGTCCAGGACTGCAATTGCTAGATCACATGGTACTTGCATTTTGGGTTTGTGAGAACTGCCAAACTACTTCCAGAGAGGCTGAGCAATTTTACATTACCACCAGCTATGTTGGGGTGATTAAATTTCTCCAAACCTATAGATTTCAAGAAGTGTATTGTTAAATGAATTATTAACATTTCAGGCTTTTTTGTAAGTCACTTCAATGTGTTTTTTTATTGGTGAGTGCAGTGCGCAGTACACTGAGCTGGGACCTATGAAAGATCCCAAGGTGAAACAGGAATATGACTTTGCTCCAGGAGCCTTCATTTCCCAGTGCAAGCAAACCTATAAGTGATAAACAAGAAAGAATAAAAATAGGCGATACATGGAGGTTCAGCCACTGTGGAGTGTAGGTGTAGTGGAAGGGCCATTAATTCTGGGGGTGTCAATGGGAGGCCTGATGGAGGTAGTAATTTCTCAGCTGTCATTGAAAAGTGAGTATGATTGAAAAAGTTGAGAAAAAAAGGTAGAAAAGGCATCGAGCTTTAAAAATACTTTGTGTGCTGGGCTTCTCAGGTGGTTCAGTGGTAAAGAATCCACCTGCCAATGCTGGAGATGCAGGTTCAATCCCTGGGTCATGAAGATCCCCTGGAAAAGGAAATGGCCAGCCACTCCAGTATTCCTGCCTAGAAAACCCCATAGACAGAGGAGCCTGCAGGGCTACAGTCCAAGGGGTTGCAAAAGAGTCAGACAGGACAGTGACTGAGCACACATGTAGCCCTGGAGTGCTCTCATAGGATTAGAACACTAAGATCATGGAGGGATGGACTGAGCATCACTGAGAAACAGACCTGGAGAAAGACCATGAGGAAATGCAAATGACCTAAGTAGGAACAGGACTTTTTGGTAGCTAACGAGAAGTCACTGAAGGTGCAAAGGATGGAAACAATTTGATCTGCGTTTGAGATATCATCAAAGTTATATTGAAACGTTGTAAGATCAAAAGTGGAGAGGTTTGAGCAGAAGCTATTGTGATAGTTGGGAAAGAAAAACAGGGTTAATAGAAGGTTTTTGTGTGAACTTAAGTTTTTATTTCTCTGCATTGAATGCCCAGGACTGCAATTGCTGGATAGTTGCAGCAATGAAAGTTCAAATATTTTCACCTCCTCATCACACTTGTTCTTGTCTGTTCTCTCATTAGAGCCATCCTTTTGTTGCTTTCCATTATTTTCTGACTTACTTGCAAGGAACATGCATTATTTGTTAAACTTTAAAAACACGAGAGAAAGTACCACAAAGACACAATGTTCTTGTGTTTTTAAAGTTTAACAAATAATGCATGTTCCTTGCAAGTAAGTCAGAAAATAATGGAAAGCAAGCAACAGTAATTACTCATAATCTCCTTACTGAGAAATAGCCATAATGAACATTTTGTAATATGTTTTAAAGATTTGTTCATAATCTCTATCTGTATGCATGTTTACATGTATAATTTTGAGCAGATATTAGTCATGTTGTATGTAATGTTTGTTTTTCAATTTATAATATAGTATGTCATCTTTTAGGCTTATAAATGTACTTATTTAGAACTACATGAAATTATTTCCATTGAGTGGAAATACCACAAAGTCAACCCCTCCTACCTGAAGAATATTGAGATCGTTTTGCTTGATTTCGCTTGATTTTTTGCCTTTTCTAATAGTGTTCTTTTTATTTAAGCACCTTGCAGATTTGGAATCAGTATAAGGTTCAGTGTCTGTGGTTTCTCTCTCTTGCCCATGTCCATGGAAGGAGTAAGACCTCCAGATAAGGTGTCCTGAGATGCCCAACTCTAGCTTGTACTGGTATGCAACATCAGGTAGCCTTGCCCCACCTCTTGAATGCTGAAAACTGCAGGACTTAGGTTGAATTATAAAGCAGTAAGCTTGTGGTAGTCTAGCTGCTACAGGGTTTACTCAGGGTCTTTTACCCCATGTTGATCTCCCCACAACTGAACTGTGCATTAAATTTTCCAGAGATCTTTTTTTTTTTTTTTTTTTTTTTACAAATGAAGATGCTAGAAGCCAACCATAAAAACTGGTGATTCAGTAGGTCTGGAATGGAGCCAGGAAACTATATTATTTTTACCCTTCCCCAGTTAATTTGACCATACGGCCAAGGTGAGATCCGTGGTTCTGTACCTTTCTTTCTATTCTTCTTCTGGCACAACTTCCTCTGCTGGCTACATTTGCTAAAGGAATGATATATCATGCTAAGGTGGGGCTGAGTGATGGTGGCTTGATGCATTCTTTTATGGGAGAGTCAATGTCTTCAACTGAAAAGGAATCAGGCTCCTAATGACTGACAGGTTTGGGGCAGAGATAGTTTTGAAAAAAGGAGTGTTCATGAAAGCCTTTAAATAGGAGACGGGGCTATAATGGATATCCTACCAGGTGCCAGTCTTCCATTTTCCAAAATTATTTACTGATCTAATTGGGTGATGAAGACTTTGAGAGCCCTTTTTCCTGAAGGAGGTAAAAATGGACATCTGGGTGCACATGACTGTCTCCTTTACGAGCCCATGTTTTACCCAGGTAGGTTGACACTATGGCCCTGAAGGAAGACAAAGAGGAAGCACTTCAAAAGGGACAAAAGGGCACAGTCAAGAAGGCTCTGGGTGCTGAGGACCGATTTTGCCCTCGAGGTTATTTTCCTTGGGGAAGACTCCGATGCTGCACCGAGGGCATTGTCCTGAGGATCATTTGAGCAGGTGTGCAGAAGTGTGGCAGACTCGCACCATCAGCAGAGGCTGTGCCATCACTGCACACGGATTACTGCCATTACGGGTCAAGAGCCAGAGTGTGTGCCTTCTCCCCATGCTTGGCCTTTTTGGTCATCCCTGCCAGCTCAGAGTAGAAATGTGCCCTCCTCACTCATGACTCTTGTTCATGTTCCCATCAGGACAAAGACAGTTTGCAAATCTCTCTGTAATCCATTTTGCTGCATCCATTGCAGCCCTGCCTTGCCTCCTAGGGTCTGTATGCAAATCAGACCTAAGCTAACCCCCTTCCTTAATTCTGCTTCACTTGCCTGAGGAAACATTTCCTTCATGATGGCCCAGAACCAGCTCCAGTCTTTTGCCAGTTCCAGTACAGATCTGACATTTTTCTCTGTGTGCAAAAAGGAGAAAAGAACTTGCAGTTCAAGCTACATGCTTCTCCTTTAAACCTCAAGTAAATTCCTTGGCACAGGTTATTTTTCCCAGTCTCCAAAGAAAAATGCTAGCATTTTACTAATGCTTACTGGCACCTTGAAAGCATCAGATTAAAATAAGATGGTTAGTTACACTTTAAAGAATGGAGCAAGATTTGCAGCATCAATATTCATCTCACAAAATCTGTGTGTCAATAACATGGCATTAAAAAAAAACGAAGTTATTGCAAAAAAAGGATGTTGTTACAAGAGAGAATCGATACGTCCAGTTTGAGAAACCAACACTGTGACTTCATCTCATCATTTATAATGTATTAGCTAAAAGGTCTAAACTGTCTCAATCAGGAGACACGCCTTGAGTTCTCTGCTTGAGGATTTGAAGTGGTGAAAGTAATTATAGCAGCATCATTTATTACCTACTGTTGTTCAGGTATTCTGCTTAAGTCACTCTCATTTAACTTCATAATGTCTCTGGAAGGGAAGTTGTCACACCCCCATTTTACAGATGACAAGGTCTCAGAGCTTTCCTGATAGCTCAGTTGGTAAAGAATCTGCCTCCAATGCAGGAGACCCTAGTCCGATTCCTGGGTCAGGAAGATCCTCTGGAGAAGGGGTAGTCTACCCTCTCCAGTATTCTGGCCTGGAGAATTCCATGAACTGTATAGTCCATGCGGTTGCAAAGAGTTGGACATGACTAAGCCAACTTTCACTTTCAAGAAAAACCAGTGGTCAGAGTTAACACTAATCAGAAGAGACTCCCTGTGGCCTCTGCATTTGCTCAGTACACCCCCGGCCATCCCCAGAGTCCTGGTGGTTCACTCATTTACAGTCTTCTCAAGTTGTGTGTTCAGTGTGCTGCAGCTGGACTATTTTTTGTTATACTTCTCTTTCTCTCTACTTTGTGCAACATTAACTGGCAATGTCAGAAGCATGTCCATCAGCTCTCCTAGACGTGATCATCATGCCTATTGTTGATGGTTGTTGGAAAATTGGATAGAGGGTTCAAAATAAGAAAAGACCAAAACAGACAATAAGGGACAGAGGTTGATTTGCCAGATCTCAGCAGTCAGAAAGGATGTGTGTTTACAGAGTAAAATTGAGCAAATCAAGCCAGGATGACTTTATTCTTAGCACTTAACCTGCTGTATTTTAGGAGCTCAAATTCTCTTTTCAACTAAATCAAACACAGAGAAACATCTTAATAGCATTTTAAAGGTATGTAAACACAAACTAGAAAGAAAAGAATTCACTTCCTCTCCTTTCATCTGGAGAGAACCACTCAATGTTTTGGACAGAGTGGGAAGGATAGGAGGGAGGGAGAGAAAATGAGCAAGTTGAGTAGCAAGATAGATGGAAATAGAAACATTTCATAAAATAGAGATCACAGGTTATACATGACTATCTTTTATTCTCAGTTTTTAGCATTTTCCCATGTCGTCATCTGGAGAAGGCAATGGCAACCCTCTCCAGTACTCTTGCCTGGAGAATCCCATGGACTCAGGAGCCTGGTAGGGTGCAGTCCGTGGGGTCGCTAAGAGTCGGACACGACTGAGCGACTTCACTTTCACTTTTCACTTTAATGCATTGGAGAAGGCAATGGCAACCCACTCCAGTACTCTTGCCTGGAGAATCCCATGGACGCAGGAGCCTGGTGGGTTGCCGTCTACAGGGTCGCACAGAGTCGGACACGACTGAAGCGACTTAGCAGCAGCAGCAGCAGCATGTCGTCATCGCTTGGAAATATATATTCAATAAATTAATACTATTTCATTGTATGAAGAAGCAACTAATTTAATGCTTGTGCTGTTTGAAGGCATTTACAGTATTTCAAGCCTTTTTCTCCTTTTTCTATCATAAATAACACGTCAGTGAACATCCTTAAATAAGTATCTTCATCCACATTTTAAACTATTTCCTTACAATAGATTCTTAGGCATATAATTATGACTTTTTTTTGCCATTCATGGCTCTTGATATATGTTATCAAATTGTTTTCCAAGAATTGGTACTGATAAACACTACCAACAGTGTTTAAAAATGACTGACTTAAGATATTATTATTTTAAAATATTGACAAGTGTGAAAACTATTATTTTGTAAACATTTTACATTTTGTTTCTTTAATTACTGCGTTTGAACACTGTCCTCATATTTAATTAGCAATTATATCTCTTTTGTAAATTATCTGTTCAAGTCTCAAGTCACTTTTATTAGTAGATTTTCCTCTCATTGTCTTTGGCTATTAATTTCTTATTGTAATTTATTTTGCCAATTTGTAATCTGTCTTTCAACTTTATTTAATACAAATTTTCACATATATTAAAAAGCTAAATATAAAATAAATGGAACCAAGAAAGCTCTAGGTAAATTTTGAACTGCTATTTAATGGTGGATAATTCTTTTAAGTGTAACCATAATAAGAGAAATTATGAAGAGGAAGGTCAAATTGAACTGCAGCCAAATGTAAACCATTTGCTTTTCAAAACAGTTTCAACATATAGTATGTGATATGCAATTACAGAACTGAATGTAAAATATAATTACTGTTTTTAAAAAACAAATACATAATGTCAAATTATTTTCCAAACTAGTTATATCAGTTTATAGTCTCCCTTCCCAGGAAACAATTGTTATAGTGAATCAATTATATATTTAAGAATTCTCATAGCAATGTGATTTACAATCATCAAAAACTGAAGAGTGCTCTCCATACCCGTTAAACATGGAAATGGAGAAATTACACGTCTTCATCTGCTGGTGGAGGAGTGACAATGAATGAGCTGGAACTGCACACATCACGGATGAATCTCATAAACACAAAGGAAACCAAAAGAAAGCAAGACACACAGAATACAGACAGTATGATTCTATTTATATAGAGTTCATGCACAAGTAAACATAGACTGCTGGAGACAGATATAGATGTCATCAAGCTAGGAAGAAAAGCCCCCAAAGTGGTAAGCACAAAGCACTTTTGTTTAGATTACTGCTTTTCTATCGTGGCTGCACATTAGAAGTAACTGGGGAGCTTTAAAATAATACATTGAGGCCCAGGACCCAGCCCAGAACAATTAAATTAGAATCACTCTATTCAATGGCTTAGCTAAGAGTTACAGTAAACAAATACTTAGTGCATCACTGAGGAAATTAGGGTCATCCTTTCTCACTACCTCAAGGTCTTTGCTTCTGCAATTATTCCCTCTCTCTCCTGCAGGATTAATTTCATCCTCACTACTGGGTTACTCTTTTTGGTATATGCAAAAGCCTTAGTATTAGCTATTTTAAAAGAAACAATAAAACAATGAAATAAAGGACAGTCCCTTGACATTATGTCTTCCTCCTTCCAGCTACTGTTTTTTTTTTTTTTCTCTCTGCTTTTTCATAGCCACTGTTCTGTAAACAATTATTCACACCTCCTCTTTCTACTTCTTTATTTCCACATCCTCTCCACCCACTTTACCCAGGCTTGCATCCCCAGAGGTGCCCCCAAACAGCTTTCATTAAGTTCAGCAGCAATAGCTGCCATCCTGCTGCCACTGCTGCTGCTGCTAAGTCGCTTCAGTCATGTCCGACTCTGTGCGACCCCATAGACGGCAGCCCACCAGGCTCCCCCATCCCTGGGATTCTCCAGGCAAGAACCACTGGAGTAGGTTGCCATTTCCTTCTCCAATGCATGAAAGTGAAAAGTGAAAGTGAAGTCACTCAGTCGTGTCAGACTCTTCACGACCCCATGGACTGCAACGTACCAGGCTCCTCCAGCCATGGGATTTTCCAGGCAAGAGAACTGGAGTGGGGTGCCATTGCCTTCTCTGAGCCACCATCCTACAGACTCTACAGTCGATTCTTTGG
Source organism: Bubalus bubalis (assembly GCF_019923935.1). NCBI lineage: Eukaryota > Metazoa > Chordata > Mammalia > Artiodactyla > Bovidae > Bubalus > Bubalus bubalis. The sequence continues at coordinate 134,426,356 of NC_059157.1, read as the reverse complement.
CTTCATCATGTTGCACCCTCCTGCCTCACCATTACTGCTCGAGCTGGGCTCCTTTTTCTCCTCCTGACCTTGAAATATTGGCTTACACCCTTGGTTTAGTGCTTGGCCCTCTTCTTTAACTGTTCTCTTTCTTCATGTAACTCATCCTATCCCATGGCCTTTCAGTATCATCTACATGTTTTTGGCTCTCAATCATTTATATTCAACTTTGTTGTTTTCTCTAAACTTGGACTAACATATCCAACTGTCTATTCTACATATTTACTTATACAAACTAATATTTCATTTCATGCCCAAACTAACTTCTACCATGCACCTTGTTGCTTAGAATAAAAAGCAGCAACATTTCATTGATCAGCAAATATTCTTTGGTAGGCCTTCAGATTGCTTTCTTGGTGGCTCAATTAGTAAATTATCCACCTATAATTCAGGAGACCCAATTTTGATCCCTGGGTTTAGAAGATACTCTGGAGAAGGAAATGGCTATCCACTCCAGTATTCCTGCCTGGGAAATCTCATGGACAAGAGGAGATTCTCTTCCCTACCTTAATAGAAAACCAGCTCCAAAAAAAACTGGGGACTTCATCTCAATCTCTGCTGTATCCATAGTATTTATTCATTTATGGCTGTACTGGGTCTTGGTTGCTGTGTGGGGGCTTTCTCTAGTTGTGGAGAGCAGGGGCTTCTCTCTAATTACAGTGCACAGGCTTCTTATCCTGATGGCTTCTCTTGTTGTGGAGTCCAGGCTCTAGGCATGCACGTGGGCTGAGTAGTTGTGGTGCACGGGTGTAGTTTCTCGCGGCATGTGGGATCTTCTTGGCACAGGGATTGGACCAGTGTCCCCTACATGGCAGGGCAGATTCTTAATTGCTGGGCCAGTAGAGAAGCCCTATCCTTAGTATTCACCGTAGTGCCTGACAATTGGAAGGGTCACAATAAGTATGGGAATGGAGAAATAAATACAGCAACACATAAAAACAGACTTTCTACTTTTTAACGTTGTATTTGAGTGTCTGTGGTTTTTACTTAGGCTGGATAAGATTTTCCAATTTTATTTGCAACCTTTAATCACCACCTAATTGAAAGTATTGCAGTTCAAACCCTGAGTATTAAACATTTGATTTGTTCCAATATTATTGCTTCATAGAAAAAAGCATAGCTGAAGAAATGCTCGTAAAGCAGTTTCTCCCATCTCTGAGGCCACACCTCCTCACCTGAAGTGTTGTTGTTGTTCAGTCACTAAGCTGTTTCAGGCTCTTTGCAACGCCATAGACTGCAACACACCAGGCTCCGCTTGAAGTACGCCTGCCTATACATTTTGCTGCTTCTGGTTTTAACCACAAACCCCTACCTGTGTATTTCCTGCCACAGAGATGTTTGTCATTTACTTGCCACCCTTGCTACACTCACACTTATCTACTTCCTGCAAATGTTACTCTCTTCATCATCCTTCATGGCTCTGTAAAAACATGCATTCTCTTAGCTTCTCTCTAAGATCTGAAAGTACAGGCATATTAACAGAAACTTTTTTTTCTTTCTCCCCTATATGACTTCCCAGGCTCTGCCAGTGTGGACCCATCTTTTGAAAGAGAGCTTAAGAGATTAATATTGACAATTTGAACCAGATGGCTTAGAGACACCGTGAGATATTTCACTAGCTGTAATTCTGGTCTCAATCAAGATCTTAATTAACAGCATTGTTCTTATTTATTATACAATTCTCATTATGTGGTGTTACACTGATTATACATTATACATGTTCTGTTCTTTAGGTGAACAGTTCACTTGAGTATAACGAGGAAAATACAAAATGTTATTTTAAAATATAAATGTACCTAATTTAAATGTTCCTGTAGTGAATTAAATGGCAATTTTGTGCTGTTCTTAAGAGAAAGGATTTACACCTACACTATAAATTATAAAGCAAGCTACAGTGTTCCTAGCACCCACTTCATGCTGTTTCTGTTAAGAATTCCCAGAAGGGGCTCTTAGAATATACCAGCGATTAAGTGAATTATAGTACATTCTGAAGGATTGTATAATACCACAGAGAAATAAAAATAAAGCACAAAACATATATTTAAATTGTAAAAAAAAAAGTTACTTCAAAAATTGAGATATGTTTGATGGTTCATTCTTCATATTAATGTAGGATTTCTGCCCCCATTCCCTACTGAGTGCTTCAAAAGGCAACATTTAATGAAGCAAACTGTGTTTTTCTGGGTGGCTGACTACAATATGTCAAAAGAGCAAATGTCACCCTTGGCTTGTGGTATTTGTACACACAAAAAATTAATGACAGTCTAAAATATCATTATATTACCATGAAAATAAAAACATTACTGCAACAAATTACCAAAAAGGAGAAATACTATCCTTGCTTTTTTGTATTTTAAATTAATAAAGTAGACAGGAGGTAGAATCATATATTACAGAATCATAGGAAAAGAATTATTCCTCTGAAATTATCCTCATTCACTCCTGGCCTGCAGATCTTTGCCCAGATACTGAAGTCCTGTCCATCTTTCAGGGTTGTGAGCAATGACACCCATTGTCCACTGAATTGATGCTTTCCTGGATTTACCTTTTGGAATCATCTCTCTCTTTTCTCCCTCCATCATCTCCATTTTTGCACAGCTTTTTTATCTCCCTCTTTTTTGGCATTCCCCATAGTGTTTCCATGTTTTCTATTATCTGGTGGGATCCTTCAGGGCAGAGACTATAGTTACTTATTTTGCTATTAAATTTGCCACCATAGGATTTGTTTGTAGTAGGTGATCCCTGAAAATTTTAATTGAATGACATTGATTTCATTACTATTAGCTATCAAAAAAATGCCTCACCAGATTCAAGGAGTTCTATAACTCTTAACTGTAGAGTTTTGCAACAAATTAAGCAATAATAAAGAAAATCAACCCTGAATATTCTTTGGAAGAACTGGTGCTGAAGCTGAAGCTCCAATGCTTTGGCCACCTGATGTGAAGAGCCAACTCATAGGAAAATACCCTGATACTGGAAAAGATTAAGGGCAGGAGTAGAAGGGGACAACAGAGGACAAAACGGTTGGATGGAATCATTGACTCAATGGACGTGAGTTTGAGCAAACTCTAGGAGATAGTGAATGGCAGGGTAGCCTGGTGTGTTGCAGTTCATGGGTTCACAAAGAGTTGGGCACAACTTAGTGACTGAATAACAACAACAAAATAATAATTACTGAATGCTTTTTATGTTTAAGATACTAACCCCTATGGGAAAAGAAAGACAGAAAATAATTTATGAAGTGTGTAGTCATGATGGGGAAAGCTTGACGGTATAGGGGAACAAAATTTGCCACCCCAAAATGTCTCTTTGGCACCTAAATTACTTTGAGCTGAAAAAAAAAGACCTAAAAGAAAAGGAGGAAACTTTGATCTTCTCCATAGATGCCTAACAGAGTGTGGATCTCTGTCCTGTTCCAGGAAGGCAACTATCATCATTGATAATTATAGTGTGAACTAGGTGTGGTAGACAAAAAGGAACCTAACAAAATCAGTTAAAATTCCTCTATGTCCCATTGCCTTCCTTTCCTACAGGCCAGTTCTTGGTATAATGTCTAGAAACCTTCTAAGTTCTTTGGCTTAAACTGACCAGTGCTAAGAAGTTTAAGAAGATCCTCCTTTTGCCCCAAGATAGAGTAATTCAAAGTTTGCATCTTCTGAAGCCTCCCATTTTCTGATATGTCTCTTAATTACATAGGTTCCTCCTACCTCTATGCTGTTTATTTGTTGACTAAACCAGGATGTTTGCCTTGTAAAGTTTCCCACAATCTTGATTTTCTGCCTGTGTCTCTATGGTATTGTTCAATATGTTTTTGTTTCCTATATTTTCTGTAAGTTTGGTAGTTAAGTATAGAAACTTTGTTGTTGTTCAGTTTCTCAGTCATGTCATGCGACCTCATGGACTGCAGCACAACATGCTTCCCTGTCCTTCACCGTTTCCCAGAGTGTGCTCAAACTTATGTCCGTTGAATCAGTGATGCCATCATACCATCTCATCCTCTGTCATCCCCTTCTCCTACTGCATTCAATCTTTCCCAGCATCAAGGTCTTTTCCAATGAGTCTACTCTTCACATCAGGTGGCCAAAGTATTGGAGCTTCAGTTTCAGCATCAGTCCTTCCAATGAATATTCAAGGGTGATTTCCTTTAGGATTGACTGGTTAGATCTCTTTGCTGTCCAAAAGATTCTCAAGAGTCTTCTCCAGCTCCACAGTTCGAAGGCAGAGTTGTATTTGAGACTTTGGCAAGAATAGTTCTTAGGTAGTAGTCCAGCAGGGATCCATAATATATGGTTCTTAGTTTTAGTGGGAGATGTTAGTAGTCATCGATATTCATCAGCTAGAGTGAATATTTCATTAGGCTTTGCAAAATATTAATATTTTAATTCTATTAGTTGAAATAATCATCTAATAAAAAACTTATGTTTTTACTATTTGTTTCTAGAAAAGGGAGGAAAAATATTTAAGTTTTTCTCTATATTTCCTAGTTATCACAATAGTGATTTAATTCCATAGCATCTCTCAAAGATACCATTCAAAGATGACTAATTATTGTCTTAATATCATTATAAATGTATAGATTTAATAATATTAGATATGAATTGATACATCACAGTTATTATACAATTAGTACTTAAATATCCTTGCTTTGGCAACTGGAAACTTCTTCAGTTGGCTCCTGAAAGTTTTTGACATGATTACAGTAGATGTCTTGCTTTCTGTTGTAACAAAGATGTGGTTTTGTGATTTATAATAAGAAACATATATTTGGTTTTCCTCCTGTTTCTGGCACAGAATTCTTAAAACCCTTGATGTTTCCTAACTGATGAAAGCTCTAAAGGTGTCTTTTGTTATGTTACTACTACTACTAAGTCACTTCAGTCATGTCCAACTCTGTGCGACCCCATAGAGAGCAGCCCACCAGGCTCCTCCGTTCCTGGGATTCTCCAGGCAAGAACACTGGAGTGGGTTGCCATTTCCTTCTCCAATGCACGAAAGAGAAAAGTGAAAGTGAAGTCGCTCAGTCGTGTCTGACCCTCAGCAATCCCATGGACTGCAGCCTTCCAGTCTCCTCCATCCATGGGATTTTCCAGGCAAGAGTACTGGAGTGGGGTGCCATTTGTTATGTTAATGAAGTTGTTTTTTGAATGCTCCTTGGTCACAAATCACCTAAGGAAAGGGGCTTGTCCCCAGAGGAAGCAGCAATGTGATTAGAGAGTTGAAACTTTCACCCTCGCCTCTGGCCTCCAGAGAGGGGAAAGGGGCTGGAGATAGAGGTCAGTTACCAATGGTCAGTAGTTTAATAAATCGTGCCTGGGTAATGAAAACATCCAAAAGGAGAGCATTCAGAGAACGTCTGGGTTTGTGAACATGTGGAGGTGCTGGGGAGTGGCCCACTTGGAAAGTTTGTGGATGCTCCACATCCTTTCCCTAAACCTTACCTTATGCATCTCTTCCATGTGACTGTTCCTGAGTTATATCCTTTTATAACAAATCAATAAGCTAGTAAGTAAAATGTTTCTCTGAAACCTATGAGATACTCCAGCAAATTAACCAGGAAGCGGTCATCGGAACCTCCCATAGTAGGTTGGTCAGAAGCACAAGTTACAATCTGGATTTGTGATTGGTGTCTGAAATTGGGGAGGGGGCAATCTTATAGGAGTGAGACTTTAACACTTGATATATGATTCTATGTTCAGGTATTTGGTGTCAGAATTGAGTTGAATTGTAGGATACCCAGCTGATGTGGGAGAATTATATGGTAGTATAGAGAACTTCCCAACACGTATGTTGAAAGGGGGTACACAATTTTTAACAGTGTTTCAAGAATCAGTCATTTCTTCAAAAGAAGCAAGCATTTCTCCATGAAAAATGGTATTTGGCTACTTTATTTACTGTTGTATCTCTAGTACCTAGTACAGTGTCTGGCAAATAACTGGTGTCACTAAAATTTCTTGACATATATTTAAAACTTAAAATGATGGTTAAAAGAAAAAAAAATCAATTCAGATTTCTATTTTCTGCCTACCTGGAATTATGTGGAGAAGATTTGCCCTCCCACCTGAATTACTAAAACAGAAGCAAAATTGAAATGGGCAAATTATAAAACCATGATTCTCAAAACATTGGACAATAGACAACAAAGGACACTGATCTCTAAGAGACAGTACTCAAACTAGATGAGTGCTCTGATTACTTTAGCTTACTTTCTCCAGAAAGTTTCCAGGGCCATGCACAGTGTGTGTGGGGGGGGAGGCGCCCAAGAGGAGCATGACAGACTTTGCTGATGAGTCTGAGTTGAAAGTTTGGGGAGATAAAGATGGTTAGAGTCCATAAGGCAGAGTGTCAGAGGAGAGAGAAGAAGAGAGGAGATATTGACCCCAAATGACATAGATGGCAGAAATAGTAGACAGAGACATTAAAATAATTATGTAATTGAACACTAGACATTCATGAAGCTAGAGAAATGATTGAATAGGCTAAGTGGAAAAAAAAATAAAAGATATAAAAATAGATACACATAAAACTTCTGGAGATGCAAATGACAATATTTGAGATGAAAAATACACAGAAAGGAATTAGTGGCAGATTATACATTGAAGAAAAAAATATTTAGTGACCACGAATGCATAAGGATAGAAACCATTGAAATGAAACATATAGGGAAAGCAAACATGCCAAGTGAAATCAGTGAAATGTAGGGAAAATTAAAACAACCTATAGATGTAATCTCTGAAAGAAGGTAGTGAAGCAGAAAATATATTTGAAGAAATGATGGCTGAAATATTTAAAAAGTTGATAAAATTATAAACTCACAGATTCTAGAAGCTCAACCAAACCCAAGAACAAGAAACTTGAAGAAAATTTTACCAAAGTCATGGTAATAAAATTGAGTAAAAATAGTGATCAAAAAAATGAAAGCAGCTGGAAAAGACACATTACATTTAGAATAAATATAATGGAGACAGCACATTTCTTATCAAAACCAGTACAAACTAGAAAACAGTCAAGCAACTAAAGTACAAAAACTGACAGCATAGAACTAAAGTATAAAAACTGACAGCATAGAACTCCTAACCAAGCAAAAATATTTTTCAAAAATGACGGCAATATACTTTTCAGACATACTAAAGCTAAAATAATTCATCACTAGCAGACTCACACTATAAGAAATGTTAAAGGAAGTTCATCAAGCAGAAGAAAATCATGCAAGATGAGAATCTGAATATATACAACGAATGAATAGCATCAAAAATAGTAAAATAAAATTGATTTTTAAAGCAAAAGTAATAACAAAGTACTATGGTATTTATAACGTGTAGAAATTATATGTATGACAATAATAAAAATGTTGGGAGGAGAGAAATTCAGGTTATTGTTATAAGGTTCTTATAATATATGTGAGGTAGTATAGTATTACCTGAGGTTAAATTTTGACAAGATGCATTCTGTGAGCTCTAGGCAATGAGTAAAATAGCAATAGTTATTGCAATAAGCAAACAAAAATATACAATAAAATTATAAAATTTACTTAATGCCAGAGTCCAGCTCCAGCAGCCAGGGAATCAGCCTGAAGGGGTGAGTGGTGTCGGAGGATGATGATGTAGCCTCTGACTCATAGTACGGAACTACATGTTTATTTCAAGCTTCAGGTTTTCTTTTATACTTTGACAAAAGCATTAGGTCAGAGGTTTGACATTTTTAGTTTTCCCCACCCAGATTTATTGTCTCCGGAAATCATTGTTGTCCTTCAAACAGAGTTCCTGCTTCAATGATTCTCTCAGAATCGGCTTTACTATCTATTATCTACTTTCTCTTATGTGTCCTATACTTAATTTGTGATTACATTGTAACTCATGCTACCTTCCTGAGTTTATTTATCTTTCTAAATCCTGTTTGCCCCTAGCATCTTAAGATCACTATCTCCTAAAAAGGCTTCTACCTATTCTTAATTATTCCTAAACCCTAAACTCAGCAAACTTCTTTTGCCATAAATATTTCCCTCACAAACAGGTCTCAGACAACAGTCTTTCACATGGCCTCAAGCTGCGGCCAATGTGCTCATCCTGGGACATTCTTTGTAAAGATCCTTAAACAAATATCAATGGTTATTTTATAGATTATTTCTGGACATAACTGCAGAAGGCTTTGTGCTTTCTCATGCTTCTCTCAAGCACCTTAATATTCTTTCCAGCCAACTCAACTGAAGAAAGGAAAGAACAAGTCAGAATCACAAGGCCTATCTCCTTCATCCCGGGTCCGTGCCTGCAGGACAAGGAGAGGAGGGTTGGGGGCCATGCCTCCATTTTGTCAGTAATGCCTAATGTGGCTCCTGACAACTTAATCCAGAAGAAAGCTGTAAAATAAGTGAAAAAGGGCAAAATGGATAAATAGAAAACAAATAGCAAGATAGACTTAAACCCTTACCACCTATCTTATAAATGGCCTAAATATCCAAAGAAAAGGCATAGACCACCATATTGGATTAAGAATAAATAAGTAAAGCATGAACCAGATAAAGGCATACCTTGGAGATATTATTGGTTTTGTTCCAGACCACTTCAATAAAGAACAATAAAGCAAGTCACATGAATTTCTTTTTGTTTGTTTCCCAGGGCAAATAAAACAATAAACTATAGTCTATTAAGTTTGCAATAGAATTATGTCTAAAAAATTGTACATATCTTAATTTGAAAATACTTTATTGCTGAAAAAAAAAAAAAAAACTACCATCATCTGAAAATCCAAGGTTGCCACAAACCTCCAATTTGTAAAAAAAAAAACAACAAAAAAACCTTTCCCTTTTACCTGCTTCTATTTTGGTTAGATAGTTTTTCTTGAGAAATGGACAAGGATGTTAAGTTAGCAGTGATTCTGCCCTCCAAATGTGAATTTCTCAGCCCTAAGTGCACCCAGGAAGGAGAACCATACCTGCAATCTGGCAGCCAGCAGACTGCAGCCACTCCCTATGATGGTGGTGGTGGTGTTCAGTTGCTCAGTCCAGTGTATTCTTGACTCTTGGCCAACCCACAGACTACAGCACGCCAGGTTTCCCTGTCATTCACCATCTCCTGGAGTTTGCTCAAACTCATGTCCATTGACTTGGTGATGCCACCCAACCATCTCGTCCTCTGTTGTCCCCTTCTCCTGTTTTCAATCTTTCCGAGAATCAGGGTCTTTTCTAATAACTCAGCTCTTCTCATCAGGTGACCAAAGTATTGGAACTTTGGCTACAGCATCAGTTCTTCCAATAAATATTCAGGAGTGATTTCCTCTAGGATTGACTGATTTGATCTCCTTGCAGTCCAAGGGACTCTCTGGAGTCTCCTCCCATACTACAGTTCAAAAGCATCAATTCTTCAGTGCTCAGTATTCTTTACAGTCCAACTCTCACATCCGTACGTGACTACTGGAAAAATCATATCTTTGACTACATGGACCTTTGTTGTCAAAGTGATGTCTCTGCTTTTTAATATGCTGTCTATGTTGGTCATAGCTTTTCTTCCAAGGAGCAAGTGTCTTTTAATTTCATGGCTGTAGTCACCATCTGCAGTGATTTTGGAGCCCCCAAAATAAAGTCTGTCACTGTTTCCATTGTTTTCCCATCTATTTGCCATGAAGTGATGAAGCCAGATGCCATGATCTTGATATTTTGAATGTTGAGTTTTAAGCCAGCTTTTTCACTCTCCTCTTTCACCTTCATCAAGAGGCTGTTTAGTTCTTCCCTTTCTTCCATAAAGGTGGTATCATATACATATCTGAGGTCATTGATATTTCTCCCTGCAGTCTTGATTCCAGCTTGTACTTCATCCAGCCCAGCATTTTGCATAATGTATTCTGCATATAAGTTAAATAAGCAGAGTGACAGTATACAGCCTTGATGCACTGCTTTCCCAATTTGGAGTCAGTCCTTTGTTCCATGTCCGGTTGTAACTGTTGCTTCTTTACCTGCATACAGCTTTTTCAGGAAGCAGGTAAGGTGGTCTGATATTCCCATCTCTTGAAGAATTTTCTACAGTTTGCTGTGACTCACATAGTCAAAGGCTTTAGCGTAGTCAATGAAGCAGAAGTAGATATTTTTCTGGAATTCTTTTGCTTTTTCTATGATCCAACAGATACCTTTTCTAAATCCAGTTTGAACATCTGGAATTTCTTGGTTCATGTACTGTTGAAGCCTAGCTTGAAGAATTTTGAGCATTATTTTGCTAGTGTGTGAAATGAGTGCAATTGTGTGGTAGTTTGAACATTCTTTGGCATTACCTTTCTTTGGGATTGGAATGAAAACTGACCTTTTCCAGTCCTGTGACCATTGCTGAGTTTTCCAAATTTGCTGGCATATTGAGTGCAGCACTTTAACAGAATCAGAACACTGAGGAACTCAGGATGTGCAAAATTCAGGGTTCTAGCCCAGATAGCTGAGATGCAAATGAAAGGAGCATTTCAGTGAGCCCAGATGGTAGCATCTTCCCTTATATAAAAAAATGCTAAATTCCTTAACTTGGAATATCTGGTTTCCTTTGAAAGTGAAAAGTGAAAGTGAAAGTCGTTCAGTTGTGTCCGGCTCTTTGCGACCCCATGTACTATACAACCCATGGAATTCTCCAGGTCAGAATACTGGAGTGGGTAGCCTTTCCTTTCTCCAGGGGATCTTCCCAACCCAGGGATCAAACTCAGGTCTCCTGCATTGCAGGCAGATCTTTACCAGCTGAGCCACAGTTAACAGTAATCTTTTGATATTCAGGCTACCTGCCCTTTGTTGTAAGCTTCTATATAACCTAGTTCCTCCCTTGCCTCCTCAGAGCAGTTCTCTCAGGGTTTCTTGAGATGCTGTCTCCCAGGCTTGAAGTCCTAAAAATTCCCACCAAATATGTAATTCTCAACTTTCAGGTTGTGACTGTTTTTTGACATTCTGAAGGCAGAAATTTAGCTGTTTGGTCCAATAAAATTGGGTTGCTGAAGATTCCTCCCCAGTTGATAATTTTGTTAATCGATAGGTTAATTCTAGCTCTGTATTCCAGAATCTTGGACTCAAAGGCTCATTGGAACTCCCTTGTCAAGTCTCAGGACTGTTAACTCAGCTGAAAAAAGTACTGAGCATCCACTGTGTTTGGCACCATGCTGGGCACTGGCTATATCACAGTGAACAAGATAGACCTTCATCAGAAGAACTCACTTTAACTTAAAGTGCACAAAGCAGAAATATATAGCAGAGCAACACTTAGTGATTATTTAAAATGATGGTGAGTATATTTTCTTGCCTTACTAAATTTACAAAATTAGCTAAGAACAATCTAGCTAAGAAGTGATGCATACATAAACCAAGACCTCCAGGTTCTAACTTTTCTGTGCTTCTATAACTGACAAATTCTCTGTGAGTAAAATATTCTGTCTTTAGAAATGTTCATACGGTTAATCTGGCCTTCCTCATGCCCTGCAGGCTTGTGAGTCATTCTCTGCCTTTGAAACAATGGTGCATATTTCTGCTCTGCTCTGCTTTGATCTCTCAGTTTTACTCTCAGAGCCAGTCTTATTGTCTCATTTCTAAGTTCTTCGGGGCATCATTTTATAGATTCTTGTATTCACAACCCTCAGAAGAAGTTTGAGCTCTTTTCTATTCCTTTCTAAGAGTGGACTTTGCATTAATCTCTTTAAGTAAATGTATTATAGATTTAACACATTTCTTCTAATATTACTGTGTATCCAGCTACATGGCAGTGGTGGTATTTCAACTCAGTCCTGTTAAAAGCTATTAGTGATGATTACTAGAGTAGATATTGCTAATGTAGTAGCTGTTTTGGCCTATAGAAATACATAGGATTTGGGCAGTAGTTTTACCTTTATGAAATGAGATATGAATACTCAAATCTTTTATGATTACCATTGTAGCTTTATTGAGACTAAGAATTTAAATTTACTTTTAGCAAGAGCCAATTAAGTAGTAGAGAGAAAATGAAATTGTATTTTATTCCAGATAACCGAATAGATGCTTTCTGATTCTATTTTTAAAGAAATTCCTTTTAAAGCAGACTTTTGGATCTGAGAGTCTTGAAGGTGTCATTTGACTTAACATCTTGTCTCTACACATTTCTATGACCAGACAACTATTGTTTAACAATCTTTATTGGAATATAGTTGCTTTACAATATTGTTAGTTTCTGCTATACTGCAAAGTGAATCAGTTATATGTATGCAAATATCCCCTCTTTTTCAGATTTTCTTTCCATTTAGATCACCACAGAGCACTGAGTAGAGTTCCCTGTGCTATAAAATAGTTACCTATTTTATACATAGTTGTGTATATACATCAATTCCAATATCCCAATTCATCCCATCCTCTTCCCTCCTTGGTATCCATACATTTGTTTTCTACACCTGTGTCTCTATTTCTGCTTTGCAAATAAGTTCATCTGTACCACTTTTCTAGATTCCACATATAAACAATAATTTTTCCTTTAAAGAGTCTAGAGATGGAAGTTCCCCACGTCCCTTGTACACTGTTTTCAAGTTTAGTTTCCTATATAGTGCTTCTGTGTTCAAGAAACTCACAGTCTTATGGAGAAGACAAATATGTCCATTCACAATTAAATATAGTGAGGCACATATTAATACAGGGATGTAGCAAATTCTCTGGGAGCACAGGGTCAGACAGCGTTTCACAAAGAAATCTTGGGGAAATGTGGAAAACTTTAGAATTTGCAAGTGCTTTTTGCACTGGACAGTGTAAACCTTCCAATTTTAGTACACATGCTATAACACATGTTCTTTCTATGTTGTTAAACTTAGTGTTGAGGTGGGAAGAGACACTAATTTCCTCTCATCAACTCCTCTTACCTGTAGAGATTCATATACATCCATGGATCTCACAAAGAATAATTATAATAAATTTTGAGATCTCTGCTGGAGAAGAAAAGAAAGGGACTTATTTTCATCAACAGGCAGTATTCAACATGTCTCAAGTTTGAAGGCTCAGCAGATTATCAATGTAACTAGGCCTAACTTAGCAAGAATTGATTAAATGAACTCTGTCATCTGAAAGTTTCTTTTCTTTTCTTTCTCTTTCATGCTCAGAGGTACAAATGTTTGAATCCCAAAGCACCATGACAGTGATTTCTCTCTCAAAATGTATGGGGTCTCCAGCCTTGATATGTTTATTTATTGAGGATTCAGGTATGGATAGGGCCATAGAATCCTTCTGAAATCACCCTAAATGCCAAGAGACCAGTTTTCCAATTGAATCTTTATGCTGTAATTTGAATGTCCTAACTAAGTGGCCTTTTTCTTGCAGTGTAAATGGGATTGTCCAGCTGTCAGAGGATACTGCTCTCTGGTACCCAAATAATTAGACCAAGAGGGAGGTTAACAGAGAATGTACTTAAGTGTTTGAGTAAACAGCTCCCTTACAATCCTTTTTATCTTGTTGTCCAATATATTATTTGATGAGAAAGAATGAATCATCTCTTTCTGGCTTCATAGATTTCCTTCAGTGTTTTACTGAGCTCCAGTTCTCATTTTCCCAGCTATAGTTTTGGTGCCAGATACTGCTGCCTGGCAGAAATCTATCCTTGTTTTTTCATAGAACCCCACTTGGTTCATGGTGTCAATGTATGCAGCTAAAATCCACATCAATTCCCCAAGCACCCTTATAATAAAGGGTGCTCATACAACACTGTCCTAGTAAGTGGAAGTCACAAGGTAACAGGGATTCCCAGATGGCACAGTAGTAAAAATCTGCCTGACAATGCAGGAGCTGCAGGAGATGTAGGTTTGATCCCTGGGTCTGGAAGATCCCTTGGAGGAGGAAATGGCAACCCACTCTGTTATTCTTGCCTGGAAAATCCCATGGACAAGAGTCTGGAGGGCTACAGTCCATAGGGTCACAAAGAGGTGGACATGACTGAGCATGTATGCTCCAGGTAGCACTGCTGCACACCTATTATTTTCTTGATAAAATAGGATAAATTTAGCTCATATGAGTCTTTTGCCCTTCACATTTTACCACGTCTTTGGAGTAAAGGATTGATGACCAGTAGGAGGGAGTCACATCTGCAATCAAGAGAATTGAAACCACAGTCTAAGGAGAGCAGATCAGATGTTATTGGAGGCCCCTTTCTGCCATGACTTCCTTGGGCAGCCATACCAGTGCTGGATAGTTTCAACCGCTTATGTAAATAACAAATCATGATTTGATTGAGTCATTATGGTTGAGTTTCTGTTACCTGTAACTGAAAGCACTGCTTTTCTACTGATTGACTACTTTTCCCTTTTCTTTGGATAGGCCATTTAGTATTATAGACAGAGAACCTTTGACGTTTGATACACCTTGATTCAAATTCCAATTCTGCCTCTTATTAGCCTGATCCTGGACAAGTCATTTTACTGATGAATTAGTTTTCTTCTATAAAAAACAAATAATAATACCTTGCTCTTAGAATTGTTACAGTACTAAAAAGGATAGTTATATAAAGACATTTAAAAATAATGTATTCAAAAAAGTTCTTTCTGGTATCATCTCATTAAAACATCATTATTATCATCATCCATAAGTATTTGTTAATTTTGGACTGCAAAAGACTCTTTGCTTGAAGCCCGTTTAGGATAAGTTCCTAGAATTCTACCTTATCACACAATGAAAAATACAAAACCTAAATTGTGAATAAAAGAGCCATTGCTTTCTCATAAACAAAAGACATAAAAAAGTATAGATCTTAAAAAATTCTGGTTGATTTATATTCTATCCTTAATCTCTATTTCCTAAAAATTGATGTCAGGAAAATATCCATGGGGAAAGAAATGGATATCAGCTACCACAAACCACCAAAAAGTAGATCTCTTCAAAGTGAAAATTTTAAAATCCTTTCAGAAAAGAGTAAAATTCCCTTCATCCTAGGTGGCAGGAAGCCCAGAAGAGAAGTAAGAAATTTAGATTCCAGTACCCCTGGGTTCTAAACTCAGTACCATTACTTACTAGGCCTGTGACCTTGGCCAGGTTCTAGATTAGGGAGCTTCAGCTTCTCTTAGTGGACCTGTATTACTTATTTTAAAAGATTATACATATTAAGTATCTGATATATTTCTTTAGCACAAAACAAATACTTAATTTTCAAAGACAGCTATTATTATTTTAAGTAAATACAGTGGGAGGAATAGATATTTATACCATCATGTGCTGTGGGCCATTCTAAAGCAACTGTGCTGCTGACCATAAAACCTCCAATTACAATAGACTGTAGAGCCAGAAGCTTTCAGAGTCACTGTGTTATACTATGTAAATCTAACAGTCTAAAAAACTCAAGTCTTTTTTGGAGGCCACAGTTAGCTTCTCATCAATTTTCCTAAAACATCTCAAATTGCTTCTACATCCTTGCCCATTAAAAAAAATTCACTCCATGGAAACCTTTAGAAATATTCTTCCTCTCCCCCAAATTGACAATAAAAGAGAAAATGGCCTTTAGTCATCTTAAACATAATTTAATTTTAAAATTTCTAGATATTTCTTTTCTGTTAAAAATTGAAAGGGAGGGATGGAGGAAGGTAGGAAAGAGGGAAGGAAGGAAGGAGAGTAGAAGTGAAGGGAAGAAGGAAAAGATTTATATTAGGATGATACTTGAAGGGAAATGTGTCTGCAGTAGAACTGCTCTAAGATATACTTCTGCTGAGTGACCGAGAAGATCCTATCTGCCGTGGGGAATAATACTAATTAGTGCTCACCACTGCTGGTTTCCTGAAGCCAATCACCACCAGTACAAGCGGAGGGAGAAACAGCACCATACATCTCTGAGATTGTTCCATCCACTGCTACAGATGGCCAACAACTAAGCAGAATGTTTGCTTAAAATTGTTGTCCACTACTTGTAAGTAAGGATTTTAAAGACTATCTTACTGAGTTCAAACTGTCTCATTAATGCTAAATTATGACATCATGCCACCAAAGTGAAAAAAATATTAATATATCTGCTGACATATTACCATTATCCAAAATCTGTATCTATTAAGAATGCTACTGATGGTCATTTCCTACAGGAAAACCATTTGTCAGTGTAATGTGACAGGATGTGGTTTTATTAGGCATAGTGCCGTTAATGCACTGATTAGAACTCAGAAAGTGTCTTGCAGATAATATTTGAAGAGCAACTATTTATTGATGAATCAGATTCCAAGATATGTTACCAAGCCCAAGCTTGCTCTGGTTGCCGCACAACATGCCAGGGAGACGAGTTGTTGGGGCAAGGAAAAAGACTGTAATCAGAAAGCCAGCAGAGAAGATGGCAGACTAGAGTCTCAAAAAAACACATCTTGTCCCAGACTGGATTCAAGATCTTGTTATACAGAGGAGGGCAAGGGGAAGGAGCTCACTGCCATATGGACCAATAGCTTAGCAGGACCAATAACATCACCCCCTGACAGTTGCTTTCTTTGGGGTGGAGGTTGAGCAGAGACCCACTGCAGCATGCATCAATGTCTGCTATAGGTGGCAACTGCCTCTGCCTCCCATTTTATTGTTGTTGTTTAGTCGCTAAGTCATGTCTGACTCTCTGTGACCTCACGGACTGTAGCCCACCAGGCTTATCTGTTCATGGGATTTTCCAGGCAAGAATATGGAAGTGGGTTGCCATTTCCTTCTCCAAGGTTATCTTTCCAACCCAGGAATGGGACCTGAGCCTCCTGCATTGGAAGGCTGATTCTTTACCACTGAGCCACCAGAGAAACCTACACCGTTACATACAGACCCCCAAAAGAAACTGCAGAGGGGAGAATTTATTTTGGAGTTTCAGTAAAAATAATGAGAATAATTCATGCCTATTCATTATTTTACTTAGAGGTCTTTACTCTCCTGAACTGCAACAGAAATTCTTGCAGTTCTACCGAGTATTTTATTTTTGAAGTGATTACATTTCTTTCCACTTATAGTTTATTTAATCTTTGATTAAATAGAGCATCCCTGGCAGCACTCTACTTTTCTTTTTTTTTTTTTTTGTATAAGGATGCCTATAATGGAAATGTGAACTGAATGTTGTTATAAAGAAGAAAATCTTTAAAGGGCTTCAGAGAAGAGGTGCAGTTTGCAGCAAGTCTTTAAGATGAATAATAGATTCTGAAGAGGCAAAATACAAGAAATCAGATCATGAACAGAGTCACGTTCAGAGAGTGGTGAGAAGTCCAATGTGATTGTAGTACAGAAGACAGACAGAAGTGGAGAGACATGGGAAAGTGGAGGAGGGGTGGAAAGATAGGCCTTAAAAGGTAAACTGGAGATAGACTATGTTACTGAAACTAACATGGCAATATCATCGACCAGTACCACCATTTACTTAGCACTTACTCTGCTAGGTGTGATGAGCGTCATATATAATTTAATAATCTTAAGTGCTCTAAGTGCGTTATTAACTTCTCCATTTGATGAATGAAGAGGCTGAGCCATAGAAAAGTTACTTCCCCAAGATCACACAGCTAGTAAGGGATGAAGTCATAATTCAGCCCAGTTCTGTGGGATTCCAAAGCCCATTTGCTTAACTGTTCAGTATATTGTTTCCCAGTATGCTGTGGAGATTCTTTTGGTCTACACCAAGATGTATGCATATTACCCTTTAGGCATGAAAAAATCAATGGAGGGCTTCAGGCAGGAAAGTGATGAGATATAGAGGACAGTGTGACAGTCAAAGCGACACGGGACTGTTTCCTAAGCTATCTGTATTGATATATCTATATTCATATGTATACATATATATATATCATATTCATATATATTCAGCTATAGCTCTGTATCTATATTCATATCTACTTTTTGGCAGTAAAGAATATAGAGTAGATCGAAATAAACCCTAAATTTCTATGTTTGGATACTGGTTGAATTATAGGCCATTAAACCAAGAAAATAATGTAAGAAAATCAAGATAAGAGATAATGAAATTCATTTTGTACATGTTGAATTGGAAATACTTATAAAGCACTAAGGACAGTTAGCATTTGGATATCTTTCTTTAAGCTCACTGTCTTTCAGGCTCACACTATGCAGAATTGAAAATATTTTTTTTCCAGGATCTAAACTTGGAGTCTGAAGTGAGATGAATGACAATGCCCTTAAACACTATGACTGTCCACCTCTGAAACACATTAAGCACCAGGGTTTACGACTGGTTACACAGGACATGAGAAGGAATATGTCTCCCATCTCCCTCTGGCTCCAGGACTGGTATAAAAGAGAATAGAGTTCCCCAGCCATGTCCTTCTAACTCTGTTAGCCGACAGGCTCCTTGGGACATAGAGGGGGCATTTCAAAGACTTGCTTTAGAATCCACAGAGGAGCTTTTAAAACAATGACTTCTTGAACCTGAACTTAATGGGTCCTGTATATCAGAATCAGGAATATAAATTCTTAAAAAGCTCTACAAATAGTAAAAAGAGTAACTAGCATTTCTAATAACAAACATATATTGAGCATTTAAGGCTGTCCTTTTCTAAGTGCTATAAATGAATTCACATAATTAATCCTCCCTACAACCCTGGGAGATTTTTCTAAGGATTTAGCCACTCATGAGCTGGTTTGGTCTATCTCACTCATATCCACTTGCTTTTCTGCTATAGTATGCATGTTTAGTCGCTTCAGTCATGTCTGAAATAATGGTAAAACAACCTTCTGAATATTGTTTGCATGTTTTTCTCATATGCTTAGATTACAATAACTGCTTAGTCACAGTATAATTCTGATGGAAAGCAACCATGTACTGACATTAATCCATTGCAGATTTATGTTAATGCTGCTGCCCTATATGTATCTTTACCAACATACTCTACAAGAAACATTTGTTCATGCCTGATATTAACGGAATAACGTGCTAAGTGCTCAGGATACATAAGTAAAGTAATATATGGTCTCCTTGCCCTGGAGAAACTAAACAAACAAACAGATAATCTTCATTTCTCACCAGCTTTTATTCTCTTCCATAATTTTGTATCCCAAAGGTGTCTTTTTCTCCTGTGTCTCCCCTGTTCAGGCTTCCCTGGTGGCTCAGCTGGTAAAGAATCTGCCTTCAATGTGGGAGAATTGGGTTCGATCCCTGGGTTGGGAAGATTCCCTAGAAAAGGGAATGGCTATCCACTCCAGTTTTCTGGCCTGGAGAATAACATGGACTGTGTAGTCCATGGGGTCACAAAGAGTTGGACATGACTGAGTGACTTTCACTCCTATGTGACAATCCAATCAGGAAAGGGTTTCAGGTACTTGAACATCTAAATTAATCTTTTAAAATATATATCATCTTCCCACCACTCACATCATTGCAATTATGGTTCCTTCTTGTCTCCTGTCCCCAATCTCAAACTCCAGGAAACCCCAAAGGGAAAGTAGAAATTAACAAGATATAATAGAACCAAATTGGAAAAGCCAGAACAAATAGAGTTCTAAAAGACAAATGCTGGTGTCAATCAAAGCCTTAAGCAGGCCAAATTAGCCAAATCAGTGTGAGCAACCTAAAAGCAGTAGGATTATATAAGGCAAAATCAAGAAACCGAGACCTAGAGAGGCTCAGAGTCACAGATACAGGACATAGGCAACTGTAATCACCGAATAGAGCCTGAGGATAGGGACTGATAGGCACGGAAATGACAAGGTCCTGACCCGTTCTCTATTCATGGCTTAATGCAAATATTCAGCTTTGTTCAAATACAGACATTGGTAATAAAAGCCGACAATGGCAAATTATATGAAAAATATTTTGCAAAACTGGACATTCCAAATAAGACTGAAAAATGGCAACAATCCCGAGTTGCCTCTCAATGCAAGGGAATTTTTGGCTTTGTCCCTAGTTAATTCTCTGAAAGATCAAATTGTTTTTAATGTGTCATGGTGGTGGGTAACTAGATTTTTTTATTATGTGAATGGGGATAGAATCCATAGAAGGGTGCCTTAGGAAAAATAGATTTCATCTCCATATAATGATAGTAATAATCCTAATAATATAGTTACATTTATTAATTTAAAATGTTTATTAAATACCTATGATAGACCAGGTCCTGTTCTAGGTATTAGAGCTATACAACCAATTATGACAGACAAAAATATCTTTTCTCATAAAGTTCATATTATATTCTACACCATGCATTTAGGTGTTTTCCATGCTATGAATTCATAGAAACATTTATATAATAAATAGGCACATGAATCCAAGGGGATATAGCAGTAAGCAAGACAGATATGGTCCATGAAGAGCCTACTGCAAGGGGTTGAAGTCTTGCCTACTGCAAGAATTTTAGAATTCTTTCAAAACAATAAATATGTAATTTAAAATGATGACTAATGCTCCCAAGGGAAATGCATGATGTTATGAAAATGCATAAAACTTTAGTTTAGGTAGCAAGGTCAGGAAAGGAAAGGCTTTGCAATGAAAGTGACAATCAAGCTGAAACCTAAAGAAGATAAAGGAATTATTTGGGGAAAGAAGTGAGGGAAGATGGTTTCAGGCATATGCATGGAAGCAGCAAAGAGATTAAACTGTTCAGAAATTGAGGAAGTCTGGTGATGTGCAGAGAAGGGCAGAGTGGTGACAGATGAGGTGGGAACAGTAGGCAGAGGCCAGGTCTTGCCGAGTCTGATTGGCTATAGTGTGGAGTTTGGAATTTCTCTTAAATACTCTGAGAAGTTCTGAGTATGTTTTCTACAGGAAGTGGTCTGATTTAATTTGGATTTTACACGATTGTTTGTGATTTGTGGAAGGAGAGTTTCTTGCTCTTTAACATCCTCCTTTCCTTAGGACCATTTTTTGGAATCCTGGCTGACCCTGAAGCCAGGATAATAAATTCAAGATAAGAAAGAGACAGAGATAACTTTTAGGAACAGTAAGAGAAAGCCCAACTTGACAATGGAGACAGTCTTCTCATTAATCTTCACTTGCCCACTCTACTCCCATCCCCCATGCCTATCTAGGCAGATTGGAACCCAATGGAACTAAGCAAATGTCCCTTCATATCAGGAAATGAGGAGAAAAAGATAGGAGACTGGGAGGTTGGAAGAAAAGAGGTTAAAGAGAAGAGAAGACATATATAGAAGGTTTGTTTTGTAATGAATGGAAGGACATGTCCCACTCTGCCCAGAACAGACATGAAAAATAGGGAGCATAAGGACTCTAACTTACTGAGGACCCATGGAAGAGGATGAATTGAAAGAGTAGAGGAGCCATTCTGGCCTCCCTACCACTGTAGACCCTGCATGGATTGGAGACTGTAGAAAACTAAATTGAATTGGAAGCATCTCAAGGAAATGACAACCACTATAAACAAACAGATAGGGCTTCCCAGGTGGTGCTAGTGGTAGAGTCTACTTGCCAATGCAGGAGACACTGGTTCAATGCTTGGGTGAGAAAGACCCCTTAAAGTAGGAAATGGCAACCCATTCCAGTATTCTTGCCTAGAAAATCCCATGGGTACAGGAGCCTGGCAGGCAGCAGTCCATAGGGCTGCAAAGAGTTGGACATGACTATGTGACTGAGCACATAATAAAAGTAGTACTTACTGATAGTTTCCATGCACCCAAAGTAATTTGCCAGTGTTAACACATTAGATCCTGCAACCACACTCAGAGGTAGGAACTATTACTATTCCCACTTTATGGAGGAATTAATGGAGGCACAGTGAGAATAGAGAACTTGCCCAAGGTCATTAAATTAGAAAGTAGGATTTATGTAAAAGTCATATTTTCTATTCTCTGTACCGCATCCAATACTTGAACTATTTCAAATCCTAAAAGACGGTGCTGTTAAAGTGGTGCACTCATTATGCCAGCAAATTTGGAAAACTCAGCAGTGTCCACAAGACTGGAAAAGGTCAGTTTTCATTCTAATCCCAAAGAAAGGCAATGCCAAAGAATGTTCAAACTACCACACAATTGCACTCATCTCACACACTAGCAAAGTAATGCTCAAAATTCTCCAAGACAGGC
Source organism: Bubalus bubalis (assembly GCF_019923935.1). Lineage (NCBI taxonomy): Eukaryota > Metazoa > Chordata > Mammalia > Artiodactyla > Bovidae > Bubalus > Bubalus bubalis. Next base: position 134,404,389 of record NC_059157.1, on the reverse strand, counting down.
TTCAACAGTATGTGAACTGTGAACTTCCAGATATTCAAGTTGGACTTACAAAAGTAAGAGGAACCAGAGATCAAATTGCCAATGATCCATTGATTATCTGTTGGATCATTGAAAAAGCAAGAGAGTTCCAGAAAAACATCTATTTCTGCTTTATTGACTATGCCAAACTGTTTGACTGTGAGGATCACAAAAAAAAAATGTGGGAAATTCTTAGAGATATGAGAATACCAGCCCACCTGACCTTCTTCCTGACAAATCTGTATGCATGTCTAGAAGCAACAGTTAGAACTGGACATGGAACAACATACTGGTTTCCAATCGGGAAAGGAGTACATCAAGGCTGTACATTGGCACCCTGCTTATTTAACTTATATACAGAGTACATCATGTGAAATGCTGGGCTGGATGAAGCACAAGCTGAAATCAAGATTGCTGGGAGAAATATCAATAACCTCAGATATGCAGATGACACCACCCTTATGGCAGAAAGCGAAAAAGACCTCAAGAGCCTCTTGATGAAGGTGAAAGAGGATAGTGAAAAAGTTGGCTCAAAACTCAGCATTCAGAAAACTAAGATCATGGCATCTGGTCCCATCTCTTCATGGCAAATAAATGTGGAGACAATGGAAGCAATGAAAGACTTTATTTTCTTGGGCTCCAAAATCACTGCAGATGATGACTGAAGCCATGAAATTAAAAGATGCTTGTTCCTTGGAAGAAAAGCTATGGTCAACCTAGACAGCATATTAAAAAGCAGAGACATACTTTATCAACAAAGGTCTGTCTAGTCAAAGCTATGGTTTTTCCAGTAGACACGTATGGATGTGAGAGTTGGAACATAGATAAGGCTGAATGTTGAAGAATTGATGCTTTTGAACGGTGGTGTTGGAGAACACTCTTGAGAGTACCTTGGATTGCAAGATCAAACCAGTCAATCCTAAAGCAAATCAACCCTGAATATTCATTGAAAGGACTCATGCTGAAGCCAAAACTCTAATACTTTGGCCACCTGATGCAAAGAACTGACTCATTGGAAAAGAACCTGATGCTGGGAAAGATTGAAGGCAGGAGGAGAAGGGGATGACAGAGGATGAGATGGTTGAATGACATCACTGACTTGATGGACATGAGTTTGAACAAACTCCGGGAGTTGGTGATGGACAGTGAAACCTGGAGTGCTTCAGTCCATGGGGTCACCAAGAGTTGGACACGACTGAGTGACTGAATTAAACTGAACCACATCCACTGCATTCCACCCACTGCCCCCCATCCTGACCTCATATTAGTTTCAGGATTCATTTCCATTAGTGGGCTGATTTTTCAAAGTGCCATGGCTTCGTTCACAACAGAATCAGGATATAGTCAAGCAATGTGAAATTGCAGAAATGGTGTCCTTGACAGCCTTCTCTGATTTGCCTGTGCTCCACTTCAATCAGCTATGAGAACACTCGGATAGGATTCCTCTGGGCTAATGATGAATAACTAATGTAACTGATCATTCCTTTCAGAGACCACTGATAGTTCTAGTGCCAGGCACATGTTACAATTCTTATGGATGATTTAGTTTTGATTAATGTTTCATCATGTTTTCATAGTGTTCAGGAAATATATTTTAGTTCTTAGGTTTCCAAGGAACTGTATGCCTCAAGATGAAATGATGAAACCATAGAAAACAGCTGCCATGAAGACAGTCATTATTGCTACTGGAAAATGTAGGGCATGGATCTGAAATGAAGATTAAGCTCTTTTCTCCCTCATTGAAGTAAGCTTTTCTGCATTAGTTGAATGCCTCCCTGAGTCACTACAAAATGTAGCCACTTAACCAGTGTTATGGAAATATTTGGAACATTAAAAAACAAAAGATGTTACAAGAGGCATCAGCACTTAGGAAAAAAGTACATATTTAATCTCTACAATTGTAATTTTTATAATTATAATTTCTTTGTAATTATTTCTAATATATATATATATATATATATATATATATATATATGGATAACCAGCTAAATATTTTTTATTAGGAACCTGTATACTTTTGTTATTGTTGTTCAATCACTAAGTCTTGTCCAACTCTTTATGTCCCATAGACTGCAGCATGCCAGGCTCCCCTGTCCTTTACTAAGTCCTGAAGTTTGCTCCGATTCATGTCTACTGAGTTAGTGATGCTATCTAACCATATGTAACCATCTTTTCCTCTGTTGCCCCTTTCTCCTGCTCTCAATTTTTCCCAGCATCAGGGTCTTTTCCAATGAGTGAGTTCTTTGCATGAGGTGGTCAAAGTATTGGAGCTTCAGCTTCAGCAGTCCTTTCAATGAATATTCAGGGTTGATTTCCTTTAGGATTGACTGTTTTTATCTCCTTGCAGTCCAAGCAACTCTCGAGTCTTCTCCCATACCACAGTTCAAAAGCATCAAATCTTTGGCATTCAGCCTTCTTTATGGTCCAATTTTTATATCCATACATGACTACTGGAGAAACCATAGATTTAACTGCATACTTACCCACGCATTGTTTTGCTACTATGGATCTCTAATTGGTATAGTACTACAACCTAATGCAGTCTCTATTATATACAATATAAATTATGCTTGGCATGAAGTAAATAGAGACACAAATACCCCATCTTTAAACATGGGGTCAGGGAGCAGGTATACCAACAATTCAGTTAGAATTCAAAATAAATGAAGTAATCTTATAAAATAGGTTGAATGAAAGGTCTGAGGGGCTGCAAAGAAGGCAGAGTTAAGAGAGATGAAATTTCCTGAAGAAGGTGCTGTTAAACAGAATCTTGAATAATGGTCTGGATCTCAAGTGTACAATAACTGCAAATATTAAGTCTTTAAGAAATATTGGCTGTATGAATGTGATTAAAAATCTATTGGGTGGTACAGCCATTTTGAAAGACAGTTTGACCGTTTATTATATATATAATACATATATTATATATTCTTGCCACACAAACCAGCAATTGCACTGCTTGGCAATTACCCAAAGAGTTGATAACTTATATGGACACAAGAATCTGCACATGAATGTTTATAGCAGATTTATTCATAATTGCCAAAATTTGGAATCAACCAAAATGTCTTAAAGTGGGAGGATAGATAAGTGAATGTTCATATATCCAAAAATGCAATCTTATTCAACACTAAAAAGAAATGGGCTATCAAGTCACAAAAATACATGGGGGAAACTTAAATGTATGGTAGTAAGTGAAAGAAACAAATCTGAAAAGGCTACATACTGCCTGATTCCAATTATATGACAATGGGGAAAAGGTAAAACTATGGAGACAGGAGAAAGTTCAGTGGTTGCCAGGAGTGAGGGGAGGGATGAAGAGGTGTAGCTCAGAGGGTTGTTAGGGCAGTGAAAATACTCTTTATGAGGCTATTACGTTGGATGCATTATACACTTGTCCAAACCCATAGACTCTACAACACCAAGAGTAAACCATAATGCACACTACAGACTTTTGGTGATTACGATTTGTCAATGTAATTTCATCAATTGTAACAAATGTATCACTCTGGTAGGAAATACTGATAATGGGGGTAGTTTACATGTGTACCATTGGGGAATATATGTACCTGTCTCTCAATTTTATTGCGAACCTAAAACTGTTCTAAAAAAAAAAAAGGTTTTGTTTTGTTTTGTAAATAAGAAAATCTAGTGGCAAAGAAAAGAAAGATGAAGCATTCAGAAAGGGACAAATGGGAACAGTATTCTAGACAGAGAGATCATTTCCCTGTATCCTTTTAGTAAGAATACAGACCTATAGTGAGACTAAAGAAGACAACTGAATTACACACTGTGGCTTTCGGAAAGTGGAGAAACAATTGGCTATGGTTTGACACATGTAAGAAGTGTGATATTAGGAAGGATGCATGAACATAATTTCAAAAATGTGATTATTTTCTATCTTTCTATGTCTCAGGCAATGGCTGTACCATCCATTCAGCAGAACAAATCAGATTCCTAGAATTGTCCTCGACATGCTGTGAGTTCTGTTGACATTAGGTCCCGGTGCTAGGAAACAGTCCCTTTCTCCATATCCCCACCACCTCTAGTCTTTGCACATTAGATTCTTAAAATTCCTTCTAAATAGTTTCTTTTCATCCAGCCAGACTCTTAACCCTGTTCTCTACTTTGCAGTTAAAGTGATCTTTTAATAAAGCCCATCTTCTTTGGTAAAACTCTTACCTGGTTTGTCCTTAACATGGTACAAAAATTCTTCATGATGTGTTCCCTGCCTCCATATCCAGTCTTATTTCACACCATTCTCATATATCATTATAAATTGCCTTTCAATGGACTAACTTACATTTAAATCTATGTGTGTGTGCTTAGTCACTCAGTCGTGTCTGAGTCTTTGCAACTCCATGGACTGTAGCCTACCACAGTCCTCTGTCTGTAGAAATTTCCAGGCAAGAAAACTGAAATAGGTTGCTATTTCCTCCTCCAGTGGCTCTTCCTGACCCAGGGATCAAGCCTGCATCTCCTGTGTCTCCTGCATTGGCAGACAGATTCTTTACCACTGAACCACGGGGAAACCCCCACATTTGTATATGTTTGTGTAATTAATTTTTCTCTTTCTTACCAGGGGAAACCATAAACTTATATGAACTCTGCCTCTAACTTTGCATCCCAGTTGTATGATTCTGAGAAGTTACTTAAACTTTTAAACTTTATCATTCTGTTTCTTCATCTTAAAAGAAAATAGAATGGAAATATCTATTGAGTGATTTTATAGATTAAATGGAACAATAGTCACAAGAGTTCTGAGAACAATGCCTGACATAGTACATGCTCAATAGATCAGACCTGCTAGATACAGAATGTCAGTGCATGTAACAAAATCTGGTTCTGCATTTCATTGATTTGCATGATGCCTGACCCAGTTGTATAATCCCTCAATGAATATTTTTAAATAAACAAGTAATAAATGATGTAAGTTCAAGAGTGTACACTCAGTTACACAATGGAATACCGTTTCATACTTATGGAATTTAAAAGCTAATATACATATCTATGGGCTTCCCTGGTAGCTCAGCTGGTAAAGATTCCACCTGCAATGCAGGAGACCCTAGTTCGATTCCTGGGTCAGAAAGATCTGCTGGAGAAGGGATAGGCTACCCACTCTGGTACTCTTGGGCTTCCCTGGTGGCTCAGCTGGTAAAGAATCCACCTGCAGAGACACTGATGTATAGAACAGTCTTATGGACTCTGTGAGAGAGGGAGAGGGTGGGAAGATTTGGGAGAATGGCATTGAAACATGTAAAATATCATGTATGAAACGAGTTGCCAGTCCAGGTTCGATGCACGATACTGGATGCTTGGGGCTGGTGCACTGGGACGACCCAGAGGGATGGAATGGGGAGGGAGGAGGGAGGAGGGTGCAGGATGGGGAACACATGTATACCTGTGGCGGATTCATTTTGATATTTGGCAAAACTAATACAATTATGTAAAGTTTAAAAATAAAATAAAATTAAAAAAAAAAAAAAAAGAATCCACCTGCAATTCAGGAAACCTGGGTTCAATCCCTAGGTTGGAACTGGAAAAAAGAACAGTTACCCACTCCAGTATTCTGGCCTGGAGACTTCCATGGACTGTATAGTTCATGGGGTCACAAAGAGTTGGATGCAACTGAGTGACTTTCACTTTCATAGATTTCTACAATATTGACAAGGAGTCCAACTGATTTCTGTATTTGAGTCTTAAAAGATGATAATTTAGGTGTAAATTCTTAGTCCACCTGCCAACGCAGGAGACACAGGAGATGCAGGTTCAATCCCTGGTCGGGAAAGATCCCCCGGAAAAGGAAATGGCAACCCACTCCAGTATTCTTGCTTGAAAAATTCCATGGACAGAAGAGCCTGGTGGGCTACAGTCCATGGAGTCTCAAAGAGTTGGACACTACTGAGTAGGCATGCGTATCTTAGGCTTGCAGGTCAAGAGAAACAAATTTTGGTGATATTTAAATTAAGCTCATTTGGGAATATTGTTTTTCCATAACTAGACTCACAAGACATGGCTATAAAAACAAGAGTCCTAATTTATTGGCTTAAAATGAGAGATTTAACTATACAATGTATATGACAGTTTATATTTTTACTTGCACATCTTCCCTTTCTTAGGATAGTCTATATGAAAAGCAAATATTATAGAAAATGTATTTGTTAGTCATGAAGTCAGAGCAAAGGGCATAGTTGGATAATGTTTGTAACTGGTGACAGTAAGCTAGTCATGGATATTATGATCCAGCCTTCTTCACTTTATGAACAAAATGACAATAGACACATTAACTCCCCATGAATTGTCCTGACCCATTCGTGATTTTGGTTATAGTGTATCTTTTGCTAGACAATACACAGGCAACTTATTTGTGTTTATTGTTTTCTTTTTTCAGATTTTTGCTTAGACTGACTTTTCTATGACTATTAAATCAGAAGAAGACAACTTGATCTTTCTTTATTAGACTGAGACATTTCCTAAATCTTCTCAGTCATAGTTCTACAGATTGATTTTAGGGTAGTGTTATTGTTGTTATTGTTATTTGGCCTTTTAACTAAGTTAATTGCATTCTTTATGTTGAGGCTTTCTATTCTCATTCTGGAGAAATTTGCTGATGTCTACAATATGCTGAATACTATCATAATATTAAATAGTTGACTTTTCCAGTATCTTTTCATTTCATGTTTGGGCTATTTTTTATATTTGGACATTTCATTGTTATAGTTGTTTTTTTTAATGTTTCCTTGTTATGATAATCAGAAAGGAACCTTCCAAAATTCAACTGAGGGAGATTTGTAGAATAATAGAAAAGAAAAGAATGTGCAGATGTGATGGCAGTATTTTATTTTATTTTTAATTGGAGGATAATAGCTTTACAATATTGTGTTGGTCTCTGTCACACATCAACATGAATCAGCTATAGGTATACATGTGTCCCCTCCCTCTTAAACCTCCTTCCCACCTCCCACCCCATTCCACCCCTCTAGGTCATCACAGAGCACCAGGTTGAGCTCCCTGCATCATACGGCAACTTTCCACTGGTTATCTATTTTACATAAGGTACTGTATATGTTTCCATGCTACTCTCAATTTGTGCCACACTCTTCTTACCCCACTGTGTCTACAACTCTTGTTTATGTCTGAGTCTCCATTGCTGGGTGGCAGCATTTTAGATGTACCTGCCCTGGAGCTTTATTTGCACAGAAGCTAAGACTCAGGCAAGGATGCTGATTTCTTAAGTTTACCGTTGTCATGGAACTGACTTTTATTTAAAAGGAAATAATTGTTCTCTCTTTATGAATAAATCCTCACGAATTATCTTGAAGCCTTTTAGTTTTCCTTATCATTGGATTACAGGAAGAAATGTCATTTTATAGTCTTAATGAGTATTTATGTGAAAGATGGCTTTAAAGTTACTAAAGATAGATATAGTAAAATTTCCATATTTTTAGACTAATCAGGGAGAAGCTAAGCTAGTTTAAATGTAACGAAAGGTCTGAAATTATTTTAATTATTTTCAAGTGTAGCAGTAACTAAAGCAGTCTAACTCCAGGCCTATTAGTGAGACATAGCAGGCTATAGTTAGCATACTGCTTGCTCTAAGATGCAGTTAAATATCCAAATAATATTCTAACGGACACTTGAAAGAACAAACAGAATTTTTACTATTGATTTTTCAAACCTGTTTCCCAAAATTGTACAAAATTGTATTTTGTCTAAAAATCAAAATTATATGTTACATAATTATATAAAACTATATCTTGTTTTAAAATTGTCACAAGCTTCAAATTTGTAAGGTATACCTAGGATGTAAACTATATTAAAACTTTGAGGGTGGAAAGTTGAAACAGTTATTTTTTTGAAATAGCAGCTTCATGTATTTTATGGTCTTCTGAGTTTTTAATGTCTGTACAGCTCTAATTATGATTACAATTACTGGCTCAGTTAAAGTTGAATGCATGATTATGTGGGAGGATTTTAGGTAATAAGTTAGAAATTTTAACTCAGTAATTGCCAGTGATTAATTCTGTTTTTTCAGACTGTTTTCTGTTTGAATTTGAAAAGTTGGTTTATTATTTCCTTGAACTGTAATTGCTTCTAAATTATGTACAAGGCTCTAAGTTCTGAGTTAATTATATCCTAGTGAGCTCTTTTAAATCAAACCTAGAAGTTTCAAGGTGTACACATCTTAAGAACCCGTTAAATCCTTTAACATGTGTCTGGGTAAAGAACTGCCATGCATGATTGATGACTGGTTTTTGAAGCTCTTTCAATTCTATGGTGCCAGTCATTAAAGGCATTGAAGTTCATCTCTATTGAAGAATTTATAGAGATTCAAAAAATTATAACTATGCTGGTGAATCTCTGGTCAATGCTTTTTATCCCAACTTCTTTAGAAAACACAAACTCCTGGTCTGAACTGTGAAAAAAATGTAGGCATAGAAAGTGTCAGGTCACAATCATTTTACTTAACCTGCACTCATTAAATTTCCAAAAATGGAAAACAAAGTAGCATAATGTAAAGAATGAGAAATCCTGAAGGCTAAAGTTGACATATGTCATGATGATATTACAATTAATTTGTGAAATAAATGAAATGTCCTTCCATTTACCTGCTCATTTATTCATATTAAAAGTGGTATGGAGTTTTAACTCAAGAGAGTACATGTATAATACTCATTCACTTTTCATTCTTCTGGTGATGTATAGAAATAAGAACTTAAAAAAATACATATAAACCTTAAATAATGACATGAATCATGAGACAGGGTTAATTAAGGAGTGGAAAAGGAGAGAGAAAAATACATTTCTGGAAGACTAAAGACAGTTGAGGACATGATGACAATTTGAAAATTAAAACAGAGCCAAAAGAGCCATTTTTCATAATATGCGCAGTGAAATTTCAGTGGAGTCAGAAGCCTAGCTTCCTGAGTAAAGACAAGAAAGACTAAAAACTTGAAAACATGGGACAAATTGATGTATTTTTGAACATCTGCCCCAGATGGCCTTCACGCACATATCCTTAATTCACCTGTAAAAACAAACAAAAATACTTGCTTGTTTTGTACTTTCTATTAGCAATGCTGGATGTTGATAAATAAAGCTATTCATGTGGAAACTTTTTAAACAGAATTTTTGAGACTCAACTGAAGTATTGATCTAGGGTGAAAGCAAAAGTGATATTTTTAGACATGTAAGAATCTGTAAATTTTATTTTGTATCCACCTTTTCTGAGGAAATTATTTGAGAATCTATATCAGAAAAATGGAATAAAACAAAAAAGAAATATATAAAATAAATAAACTAGCCTTGGGAGGAAACAATCATGATACTAAAATGAAAGCTTTAAAACAGATCTGGAGAAAAATAATCAGGGATCAAAAAATAAATATGATTAAAATAAATGATGAGGTGGAGAATTTTTGGCAGATATGCAGAAATAAAAAAAGAATCAAGTGGAAATTCTGAAATGGAAAATGACTGAATTTAATAATTAAATGAATCAGTTTAACACCAGAATAGAAACAGCAAATAGAAAATTAGTGACAGAATTAGTGGTCCTGATATATCAGAAGGAAATATGCAGACTAAAGAATAGGAAAATCAAAGGATGGAACATAAGGCACAGCCAATATGATTTTTCATGTTTAACATAGGTGTAAATGGAGTTCAAGGAGAAGAGATAGGAAGAATGGGATAAAAAAATGTATTTGAAAAGATAATGGCTGAGAATTTTCCCCAAAATGTTCAAAGACATCAAATCACATATTCAAAAACTTCGTGACCCTAAACAAAGTTAAAAAAGACTAAACAAAATATTTTGTTTATATTTTAGCTTATAAATATTTTTATATAAATAATATTTTTATAAATATTTTTATATAAATAAAATATAAATATTTTAGCTTATAAAAGCATGGTGTTGAAAAACAAATATTAAAAGAACTTTCAATCAGCCAGAAGAAAATGGTACATTACATTTAAAGAACAGTAAAAACAGAAAATAACTTTGAACACAAAAGATAAAGTCAAAGTACAATGAAATGATATCTTCAAAGTACTGATGGGAGGGAATAAAGCCCTCTGGCCTAGAATTCTGTAATCATTGAAAATATTCAAAAATGAGAAAAAGTAAAGATTTAGATAATAGCAAAAGAAATATTGATGTAATTTAGCAGCAGTAGAATTACATTAAAGAAAATACTGAAGGGCATTCTTCCTACAGAGAAGTCATTGAGATTCTGAAAGAAAATAAGAACAATAGAAAATATGTGAGTGCATATAAATGTTAATTTTTAAAAACAAAAATAATTTTATGGGGATATATAGTCTATATAATATGATATATATAGTATATGCCTTTATATAATGTTGGATATACATATATAATATCCAAGAATAAAACAAAAAAGTTAGAAGAAAGTAAAAGCAGTTGCCATATTCTAAAGTTTTTGAAAATTAACAATACTTATTTCTATATAGACTTAAATAAGTTAAGAATATATGTGGGCATTTCCAGGAAAATAACAGGATACTAAAAACACATAATTAAGAAGTTAATATGTGCAGAGATACGAGCAAAAAGTTAGTAGATATATTACAATGTGAGTTTAAAAAATAAACACTACAAAAGTAACAAGAACAGGAAAAAAATGAAAACAGATACTACAATCAGAAAATCAATAACAAAATGGTACATATAATTCCAACTGTTTCAAATGTTATACGTTAATTTAAATAAGCACTCTAATTAAAAGGCAAAGATTATCAGTCAGTAAAATGTGTCTGTGTGTTCGTGTGTGTGTGTGTGCTCAGTCGTGTCTGACTCTGCCACCCCATGGACTATAACCTGCCAGGCTCCTCTGTCCATGAAATTTTCCGATCAAGAATACTGAAGTGGGTTGCCATTTCCTACTCCAGGGGATCTTCCCGACCCAGGGATCAAACCTGCATGTCTTATGTCTCCTGCACTGATAAGCGGACTCTTTCTACTGCACCACCTGGGAAGCCCCAAAGATTTAATAGGTGGTAGGTGTATTTAAGCTCATTAATAGGTGTATTCCAGCTGTGGTGCTGGAGGAGACTCCTGAGAGTCCCTTGGAGAGCAAGGAGAGCAAACCAGTCAATCTTAAAGGAAATTAACTCCAAATACTCTTTGGAAAGACTAATGCTGAAGCTGATGTTTCAATACTTTGGCCATATAATGGGAAGAGCTGACTCATTGGAAAAAATCCTGATGCTGGGAAAGATTGAAGGCAGAAGGAGAAGAGGGTGACAGAGAACGTGATAGTTGAATGGCATTACTGATTCAGCAGACTTGAACTTAGGCAAATTCCAAGAAATGGTGAGAAACAGGGAAGCCTGGCATGCTACAGTCCATGAGGTTGTGAAGAGTCGGACACAACTTGGCGACTGAACAACAACAACAAAAAATTCAAATACCAAGTTCATCAAATTGCGTTTAATAGATGCAGGGTTTTTTTGGTCCTAAATTATTCCCCAATAAAAATGATTTTAAAAGTCCCACCAAAATATCCTCAGAGAATGTAGAAAGAAGATAAGAACATATGTCAGAGAAAAAAATTAACCAAATAAAAGCCCAGTGTGTGACAGAAAAGCAATAAATCTATCAGTTCAGTTCAGTTCAGTTGTTCAGTCGTGTCCGACTCTTTGTGACCCCATGAACCGCAGCACTCCAGGCCTCCCTGTCCATCACCAACTCCCGGAGTTCACCAAAACTCATGTGCATCTAGTCTGTGATGCCATCCAGCCATCTCATCCTCTGTCATCCCCTTCTCCTCCTGCCCCCAATCCCTCCCAGCATCAGGGTCTTTTCCAATGAGTCAACTCTTCGCATGAGGTGGCCAAAGTACTGGAGTTTCAGCTTTAGCATCAGTCCTTCCAATGAACACCCAGGACTGATCTCCTTTAAAATGGACTGGTTGGATCTCCTTGCAGTCCAAGGGACTCTCAAGAGTCTTCTCCAACACCACAGTTCAAAAGCATCAATTCTTTGGCGCTCAGCTTTTTTCACAGTCCAACTCTCTCATCCATACATGACCACAGGAAAAACCATAGCCTTGACTAGACAGACCTTTGTTGGCAAAGTAATATCTTTGCTTTTGAATATGCTATCTAGGTTGGTCATAACCTTCCTTCCAAGGAGTAAGCGTCTTTTAATTTCATGGCTGCAATCACCATCTGCAGTAATTTTGGAGCCCAGAAAAATAAAGTCTGACACCGTTTCCACTGTTTCCCCATCGATTTGCCATGAAGTGATAGGACCAGATGCCATGATCTTAGTTTTCTGAATGTTGAGCTTTAAGCCAACTTTTTCACTCTCCTCTTTCACTTTCATCTAGTTCCTTTTCACTTTCTGCCATAAGGGTGGTGTCATCTGAATAGATGACCCTTTGTTAAAACAAATACAGTTGATAAACTTCTGGCAATAATGATCAAGGAATGATGGGAAGGTACAAAAAACCAATATCAGGAATGAAAAAAGACATCATTTCATATCATATAAATATTTTAAGTCATTTTAAGAAATAATGGATATATTTGAAATTTTGGATAAAGTAGACAATGTTTTTAGAAAAACACAGCTCATCAAAACAGACAGAATAAGAAACAGAAAATCTGGATCATCTTATATTTACAAAAGAAATGAAATTTGTAATTTAAAATGACCCACAAAGAAAATTCCAGTCACATATCGCTTGACCTGTTATATTTGCCAAACATCACAGGTTAGGAAAAGAGGAACATTTTCCGATTTCTTTTATGAGGCAAGTACAATCTTGATATTAAACCTGATAAGAACATCCCAATAAATGAAAATAATGAATTAATCTCCAAAGACAGAAATGTTAAATGAAATGTTAGCAGATCAAATCCAGAAAAATATAAGAGAATAAGGCATTATGAGCAAGTTGGATTTATTTGACGAATATAAGTTTGGTTTAACATTTGAGATAAGCCAACTTAATTAAATACATTAATAGAATAAAGAAAATACTTTAGCTAAACAAACTGAACAAATTTTATAAAATTCAATAAATATTTATACCAGTTCAGTTCAGTTGCTTGGTTGTGTCCAACTCTTTGCGACCCCATGGATTGCAGCTTGCTAGGCTTCCCTGTCCACCACCAACTCCTGGAGCTTCCTCAAACTCATGTCCATCAAGTCAGTGATGCCATTCAACCATCTCATCCTCTGTCACCCCCTTCTCCTGCCTTCAGTCTTTCCCAGCATTTGGGTCTTTTCCAATGAGTCAGTTCTTCACATCAGGTGGCCAAGTATTGGAGTTTCAGTTTCAGCATGAGTCCTTCCAATGAATATTCAGGACTGATTTCCTTTAGGATTGACTGGTTGGATCTCCTTGCAGTCCAAGGGACTCTCAAGAGTCTTCTCTAACACCACAGTTCAAAAGCATCAGTTCTTCACCACTCAGTTTTCTTTTTAGTCCAACTCTCACATCCATACATGACTACTGAAAAACCACAACTTTGACTAGATGGACCTTCGTTGGCAAAGTAATATCTCTGCTTTTTAGTATGCTATCCAGATTGGTCACAGCTTTTCTTCCAAGGAGCGTGCATCTTTTAATTTCATGACTTCAGTCACCATCTGCAGTGATTTTGGAGCCCCCCAAAATAGTCTGCCACTGTTTCCATTGTTTCCACATCTATTTGCTATTAAATGATGGAACTGGATGCTATGATCTTAGTTTTCTGAATGTTGAGTTTTAAGCCAGATTTTTCACTCTCTTCTTCCACTTTCTAAAGAGGCTCGTTAGTTCTTCTTTGATTTCTGCCATAAGAATGATGCCATCTGCATATCTGAAGTTATTGATACTTCCCCCAGCAATCTTGATTCCAGCTTGTGCTTCATCCAGCCCAGCATTTCACATGATGTACTCTGCATATAAGTTAAATAAGCAGAGTGACAATACACAGCCTTGACGTACTCCTTTCCCAATTTGGAACCAGTCTGTTGTTCCATGTCCAGTTTTAACTGTTGCTTTTTGACCTGCATACAGATTTCTCAAGAGGCAGGTCAGGTGGCCTGGTGTTCCCGTTTATTGAAGAATCTTCCACAGTTTGTCGTGATCCACACAGTCAATGGCTTTGGCATAGTCAATAGAGCAGAAGTAGATGTTTTTCTGGAATTCTCTTGCTTTTTTCCATGATCTAATGGATGTTTGCGGATATAAACCATGACAAAACTCAAAATAGAAGTTCAGTTCTATAGTATGATACAGAAAATCTACCAAAAACAAACAAATGATAACTTCATACTTAACTGTAGAATATTTAAAGTTTTCTTCCAGATGTTGTGGAGAAGATAAAAATCCCTGCTATCACTGCTTTATACAACATCACACAGGAAATCCTCAGCAAGACTTAGTGTGGTCAAAAATACTTTCTGAAAATAGACAAAGTAAAAAGTAAAGTTTTGGGCATTCTTTGTCCCATAGAGATGTCAGAAAATAACATAACTATGAAAAATTGTAGGTGTAGAGTGAGGTAAATCATTGTATTTCAAATTAGAGAGTCAGTGATAATGTATTTAAATAAGTAAGAGTATTTGAGACTAATTGAGACTACCAGTCTTCCCTTGTAGTTCAGTCAATAAAGAATCTGCCTGCAATGCAGGAGACAGGGTTCGATCTCCGGGTTGGAAAGAACCCCTGGAGAAGGAAATGGCAAACCACTCCAGTATCCTTGTCTGGAAAATCCCCTGAAGAGAGGAGCCTGGTGGGCTACAGTCCATGGACTCACATAGAGTCGGACACAACTGAGCCGTTAACACATTCACTTTTTCATTGAAACTAAGGGAATTTATATCAGTAGTCTTAGAAGTAAAAACAGGAAATTCCCTAGTGGTCCAGTGGTTGACTGCGCTTTCACTGCTTTCACTGGCCAAGAAAAAAAGTAAAACCAGAAAGAATTAAGAGTTGACTTTAGGATAGAAGACCAGAGTCAGGGGAAGGTGGAATGTAATACTGTAGTTTTCCTTATAAGTTTTTTTTTTAATTTGTTCATTTTATAACATACTGAAGTTTTTATTGAATTATTTTAAAATCACATATCATGGTACTGTTGAAAGTGTGCATGCCTTTGAAAGAGTTGGCTTTGGATCCAAATCCTGCTCTACCACTTATTAATTGGTGACGTTGACTATGTTACTTAAACTTCTGAGCAGAATGTTGTTTTTATAAAGATTATTTGCAATAAATATTCAGAAACTGTACAGATCAGATCAGATCAGTCGCTCAGTCATGTCTGACTCTTTGCAACCCCATAAATCGCAGCACGCCAGGCCTCCCTGTCCATCACCAACTCCCGGAGTTCAATCAGACTCACATCCATCGAGTCACTGATGCCATCCAGTAATCTCATCCTCTGTTGTCCCCTTCTCCTCCTGCCCCCAATCCCTCCCTGCATCAGAGTCTTTTCCAATGAGTCAACTCTTCACATGAGGTGGCCAAAGTACTGGAGTTTCAGCTGTAGCATCATTCCTTCCAAAGAAATCCCAGGGCTGATCTCCTTTAGAATGGAATGGTTGGGTCTCCTTGCAGTCCAAGGGACTCTCAAGAGTCTTCTCCAACACCACAGTTCAAAAGCATCAATTCTTCAGCACTCAGCCTTCTTCACAGTCCAACTCTCACATCCATACATGACCACAGGAAAAACCATAGCCTTGACTAGACGAACCTTTGTTGGCAAAGTAATGTCTCTGCTTTTGAATAGGCTATCTAGGTTGGTCATAACTTTCCTTCCGATGAGCAAGAGTCTTTTAATTTCATGGCTGCAGTCACCATCTGCAGTGATTTTGGAGCCCAGAAAAATAAAGTCTGACACTGTTTCCACTGTTTCCCCATCTATTTCCCATGAAGTGATGGGACCAGAGGCCATGATCTTAGTTTTCTGAATGTGGAGCTTTAAGCCAACTTTTTCACTCTCCACTTTCACCTTCATCAAGAGGCTTTTTAGTTCCTCTTCATTTTCTGCCATAAGGGTGGTGTCATCTGCATATCTGAGGTTATTGATATTTCTCCCGGCAATCTTGATTCCAGCTTGTGTTTCTTCCAGTCCAGCGTTTCTCATTATGTACTCTGCATATAAGTTAAATAAGCAGGGTGACAATATACAGCCTTGACGAACTCCTTTTCCTATTTGGAACCAGTCTGTTGTTCCATGTTCAGTTCTAACTGTTGCCTCCTGACCTGCATACAAATTTCTCAAGAGGCAGGTCAGGTGGTCTGGTATTCCCATCTCTTGAAGAATTTCCCACAGTTTATTGTGATCCACACAGTCAAAGGCTTTGGCATAGTCAAGAAAGCAGAAATAGATGTTTTTCTGGAACTCTCTTGCTTTTTCCATGATCCAGCAGATGTTGGCAATTTGATCTCTGGTTCCTCTGCCTTTTCTAAAACCAGCTTGAACATGAGGAAGTTCACGGTTCACATATTGCTGAAGCCTGGCTTGGAGAATTTTGAGCATTACTTTACTAGCTTGTGAGATGAGTGCAATTGTGCAGTAGTTTGAGCATTCTATGGCATTGCCTTTCTTTGGGATTGGAATGAAAACTGACCTTTTCCAGTCCTGTGGCCACTGCTGAGTTTTCCAAATTTGCTGGCATATTGAGTGCAGCACTTTCACAGCATCATCTTTCAGGATTTGGAATAGCTCCACTGGAATTCCATCACCTCCACTAGCTTTGTTCGTAGTGATGCTTTCTAAGGCCCACTTGACTTCACATTCCAGGATGTCTGGCTCTAGGTGAGTGATCACACCATCGTCATTATCTGGGTCGTGAAGATCTTTTTTGTACAGTTCTTCTGTGTATTCTTGCCATCTCTTAATATCTTCTGCTTCTGTTAGGTCCATACGATTTCTGTCCTTTATCGAGCCCATCTTTGCATGAAATGTTCCTTTGGTATCTCTGATTTTCTTGAAGAAATCTCCAGTCTTTCCCATTCTGTTGTTTTCCTCTATTTCTTTGCATTGATCACTGAGGAAGGCTTTCTTATCTCTTCTTGCTATTCTTTGGAACTCTGCATTCAGATGTTTATATCTTTCCTTTTCTCCTTTGCTTTTTGCTTCTCTTCTTTTCACAGCTATTTGTAAGGCCTCCCCAGACAGCCATTTTGCTTTTCTGCATTTCTTTTCCATGGGGATGGTCTTGATCCCTGTCTCCTGTACAATGTCATGAACCTCATTCCATAGCTCATCAGGCACTCTATCTATCAGATCTAGGCCCTTAAATCTATTTCTCACTTCCACTGTATAATCATAAGGGATTTGATTTAGGTCATACCTGACTGGTCTAGTGGTTTTCCCTACTTTCTTCAATTTCAGTCTGAATTTGGCAATAAGGAGTTCATGGTCTGAGCCACAGTCAGCTCCTGGTCTTGTTTTTGCTGACGGTATAGAGCTTCTCCATCTTTGGCTGCAAAGAATAGAATCAATCTGATTTCGGTGTTGACTATCTGGTGATGTCCATGTGTAGAGTCTTCTCTTGTGTTGTTGGAAGAGGGTGTTTGTTATGACCAGTGCATTTTCTTGGCAAAACTCTATTAGTCTTTGCCCTGCTTCATTCCGTATTCCAAGGCCAAATTTGCCTGTTACTTCAGGTGTTTCTTGACTTCCTACTTTTGCATTCCAGTCCCCTATAATGAAAAGGACATCTTTTTGGGGTGTTAGTTCTAAAAGGTCTTGTAGGTCTTCATAGAACCATTCAACTTCAGCTTCTTCAGTGTTACTGGTTGGGGCATAGACTTAGATTACTGTGATATTGAATGGTTTGCCGTGGAAACGAAGAGAGATCATTCTGTCGTTTTTGAGATTGCATCCAAGTACTGCATTTTGGACTCTTTTGTTGACCATGATGGCTACTCCATTTCTTCTGAGGGATTCCTGCCCGCAGTAGTAGATATAATGGTCATCTGAGTTAAATTCACCCATTCCGGTCCATTTCAGTTTGCTGATTCCTAGAATGTCGATGTTCACTCTTGCCATCTCTAGTTTGACCACTTCCAATTTGCCTTGATTCATGGACCAGACATTCCAGGTTCCTATGCAATGTTGCTCTTTACAGCATCAGACCTTGCTTCTATCACCAGTCACATCCACAGCTGGGTACTGTTTTTGCTTTGGCTCCATCCCTTCATTCTTTCTGGAGTTATTTCTCCACTGATCTCCAGTAGCATATTGGGCCCCTACTGACCTGGGGAGTTTCTCTTTCAGTATCCTATCATTTTGCCTTTTCATACTATTCATGGGGTTCCCAAGGCAAGAATACTGAAGTGGTTTGCTATTCCCTTCTCCAGTGGACCACATTCTGTCAGAAACTATACATATACCTCATATATACCTTATATATATTTTATAATTTTTTCATTTAGTAATATTTTATAAATTATTTCTTTGTCAATAAACACAATTCTACAACATTGTTTTTAAATGTCAAAAGAATAACCCATTATATACAAATTGGAATTTGTTCATTCAACACCTTAAGTTTAGCAACATATTTAGTTTTCATATTTTTTTGCAATGATAAAAAGTGCTGTAAATCTGAAAAATAATTTTGGCTTATATTGTAGGAATGTTGCTTCAGGATTAAGTGGTAGAAGTGGAACTCCTAAACCATATAATATGTGCATTATTAAGGTGTTTATTTCAAATTCCCCTCAAGAAATATTGTAAAAATGTTCCCTTCACTGCTGATGCATGAAATATAAGTACCTGCATTCCTGTTACATTAACACACTATTATATTTTAATATATTTTGCCAATATCATATGTTTAAAAAATTTTTGTCTTTTGAAAATTATTAAGTACTGTAAAATTTAAAGAATCTTTCATTCAATAAAAAAGTAAAAATTTAAAAATTTTATAAACAAAATAAATTAAAAACATATTTCCTCCCATATTAATCTGTCTATAATCTAGTTGTATATATCTGCATGTGTACTTTAAAATTTTTATTTTACATTATGTTTTAATGTATTGTTCTCATTTATCATTCTTATTTTTCAGTATACTCTTAGTTGTTCTCAATGACACATACACAAATAGTATTAAATGTGCCAGAATTTCATTAATTAATTCATTTATTCCATCAGCCATGTGCTTTGACAAGATGTAGTGGCAATGTGAATGGTTGTTGTATTTCCCAAAAACAGATTAAATTTCTCTAATTACTGCAAGTATACTTAGGAAAAGTTGAGCAGTTTAAATAGTAGAAATCTAGAACAAAAAGTGTATTGGGGCATATTTTTCTAGATCTTGTATATTACAAAGTGTACTTCTATTACTTTTATACTTGACAAATTTATTATTATGAAATTTTGAGATTCCAAACATTTTCACCCAAACCTCAGTGGCATTGATCCCTTATCTTCTAGCATTTAGTAAAAGATTAGTTTATATACTCTGGAAAACAGGTGATGACACAGAGTGAAGGGAGGAAAAGGTTTATTGGTAGGTAAGCCTCTGAAGATAGAGGGAAGGAAGCAGAATTGGGCAGGCAAAGCATTCAGATCATGATATGGATCTGAAATTTGTGAAAGGAAAGAAGGAAGGAAACATTATTGAGTAGGGAGAGCCTCAGACTGTGATATATCTGACTAAGTCTTGGCCAGAGCTGTGCGAAGCTGCAAACAAGTTCCACTAAAAAGTCTTAAGTTGCGCAGAAATTCTTCTCATTCTCTTAACAAGGTCTTTTGCAGAGCAATAGGTTAATGTCTCTTCCTTCCTTCCTTCTTTCCTCTCTCTGTGTTTCCTTTTTCTTTCTATTTTTTATCCTTTGGGCCATGCTTTTTGTGTCATATCTAAGAACTCTTTGCTTAACCCAAAGGCTGCAGATTTTCTACTATGTTTTCTAATAAAAATTTAATTTTTTTTCTTTTACATGTAGATCTATGATTCATTTTAACTTAACTTTTATATAAGGTGTGAAATATGGGTCCAGGTTCTTTTTGTTGTTGCTGTTCCTTTTTGGCATATGGATGTTCTATTGTTCCCGAAATTACCCAACTTTTCTCCAGTGAAGTTTTCCTGTTGTATACCAAGTTATCATATGTGTAGGTCTGTTTCTAGACACTGAATTTCATCACGCCAATAAAACACTCTTTCAATTATCATAGCTTTATAATGTTTTGATATTGTAGGCAAACCCCCTACCTCATATATTTTCCTTCAAAACTTTTTGATTCTTTTAGACTCTTTATTTTGCTCTTTGAGTTTTAAAACTACTTTGTCACATACCATAAAAATATAGGAATTTTTGTCAGTCTTGACCCAAAAAGGTAGCAGTTTCTAGATATTTGTCATTATATAGTGTGCTACTGTTGACTGAAAACTTTTCCTGAAATGGGACAGAACTGTATGGTTTTCTGCATGTGAGTTAGCCACAGTATTATAAATAAATAGCTGGGAAAAATTAAATTTTAATTCAGTTAACAGACTTAAATTAGTAGATAGTGTGTGTGAATTAATATCGCTATGATAATATTTTTTCCATCCTTGAATTTTATATATTTTCCATTTATTCAGGTCTGTTTTATAACCTTCAAAAGTTTATAATCTCCTCAAATGTCTTACACCTTGTGATAGGTTTATTTCTAGATATCTATAGTGTTTTTTTAATGTTAGTCAAATACTTTTTAACGTTTGATTTTCTAAATGATTATTGCCAGTGTAAAAGTTAACTTTTATATTCATCTTGTATTCAACAATACTGGAAAATGTTCTAACTAGTTCTAATAATTCATTCTAGATTCCTATTGACTTTCTAAGTTGACAATCTTGTTTTCATGAATACTCACATTTTCTGTACCTCTCCTTTTATATCTTATTTTTCTGTCTTTTTCCTGTTCCTCTCTCTCCTTCTGTCAAATATTCTAGTGAAATGTTGCTTAATAGTGACAGTGGGAGTTGCAGTTTGTCCTTGACATTAGTTGGAAAGTTTGTAAAGTTTCAATAAAAGTAAGGCATACTTTACTATATATTTGATTGACACCCTTTAATACATTAGGAAAGTTCTCATCTATTATTTGTTAGGAGTTTGTTGGTTTATGATGAAAAAATATTGCACGTGTGTGTTCAATCGTGTCCAACTCTTTGCAATCCCATGGACTGTACCTGCCAGGCTTCTCTGTCCATGGAATTTCCCAGCAAGAATACTGGAATGGGTTGCCATTTCCTCCTCCAGGGGATGTTCCTGACCCAGGAATTGAACCTGCATCTCCTTCATTGGCAGGCATATTCTTTATCACTGAGCCACCAGGGAAGCTGGAAAAAATATTACATAATATCAAATACTAAATCAACATAGTAAAACAAACAATTATATTTTTCCTAATTACTGATATACTTATTTCTATACTGTATTTTTTAAACTTTTCTTTTTACAGGATTTTTTTTTCTCTGTAAATGATACATTCTAGAGCTCATTTTGGACTTACTGAATTGATAGCTCGTTAAAGGATAAGGCATGGAGCAGAAATCTGTGTTAAGAAAGAGAACATTTCCAGATCAAGTTGATGATAAGAGAGGTTCTAAAACTACATCTGCAGAACAATGTCCTAGCTCCTTGCTCCTTAAAAAGAGAACAATCCATTCATGATGACTTTTGCTTATTTCTCCAAGCCTCATTGCTTGCCCTTCTATCCCATGTTTTGTGTTCACGCAAGGCTCGGACACGACGGAGCGACTTTACTTACTTACTCAAGGCTGAATTGCTTTGGCATATGCTGTACTCTCTACAAGCAATAAATGCTGGAGAGGGTGTGGAGAAAAGGGAACCCTCTTACACTGTTGGTGGGAATGCAAACTAGTACAGCCACTATGGAGAACAGTGTGGAGATTCCTTAAAAAACTGGAAATAGACCTGCCTTATGATCCAGCAATCCCACTGCTGGGCATACATACTGAGGAAACCAGAAGGGAAAGAGACACGTGTACCCCAATGTTCATCGCAGCACTGTTTATAATAGCCAGGACATGGAAGCAACCTAGATGTCCATCAGCAGATGAATGGATAAGAAAGCTGTGGTACATATACACAATGGAGTATTATTCAGCCATTAAAAAGAATACATTTGAATCAGTTCTAATGAGGTGGATGAAACTGGAGCCTATTATACAGAGTGAAGTAAGCCAGAAAGAAAAACACCAATACAGTATACTAACGCATATATATGGAATTTAGAAAGATGGTAACAATAACCCTGTGTACGAGACAGCAAAAGAGACACTGATGTATAGAACAGTCTTATGGGCTCTGTGAGAGAGGGAGAGGGTGGGAAGATTTGCGAGAATGGCATTGAAACATGTAAAATATCATGTATGAAACGAGTGCCAGTCCAGGTTCGATGCACGATACTGGATGCTTGGGGCTGGTGCACTGGGACGACCCAGAGGGATGGAATGGGGAGGGAGGAGGGAGGAGGGTTCAGCATGGGGAACACATGTATACCTGTGGCGGATTCATTTTGATATTTGGCAAAACTAATACAGTTATGTAAAGTCTAAAAATAAAATAAAATAAAAAAAATGCTTTTCCTTTATCAGTGCTCCCAGATATGGCTGATATTTACAGATCTTCCTGCACGTATGATAGAATTATGTTCTGAAAACCCCATCATACTATGTTAAGTTGAAAATGCATTTAAAACACCTAACCTATCCAAAATCATGGCTTAGCCTAGCCTACCTTAAATGCACTCAAAACATTTACATTAACCCACCATTGGCTAAAATCATCTAAGACATAACCTGTTTTAAAATAAAGTATTGACTGTCTCATTCAATTAATGAAATACTGTACTGAAAGTGAAAAACAGGTGGTTGTCTGGGTACAGAATCATAGTAAATGTGTCGAATCTTTCCCCTCCTGACTGGGAACTGCCACTCTCTGCCCTGCCCAGCATCACAAGAGAATGTCTACTGCATATTACTTGCCAAGGAAAAGAACAAAATTCAAAATTGGAATTACAGTTTCTACTGAGTATATAGCACTTTCACACCACAATGAAGTTAGAATATCATTAAGTTGAATCATCGTAAATCAGAGACAGTTTTTACTCTTCATTTAATGGGTAACATAGTTGAGTCAACTTGGGTTAGGCTGAGGGTGAATCTGTAGTCTGTCTCTCCATCACACCACAGGACATTAGAAATCCCTGCTCAGGGACTGTGTCATTTCTTTGAGGGAGGGACTTGTGCCTATTCTCCAGTGAAATTCCAGTGCCTAGAGTAGTGTGGATACACGGTCACTGTGCAATGAAAGCTTCTGAAATGGAACCAATTCTTTTAATGCAGAATGCTCAGAATTGAACTCCCTTTTTCAGGGCCCTCATCTGTATTGTCTGAGCATGCTCCAAACTCTGACTGTGACATTAGGTCTTCTCCATTGCTTTTCAGTAATGCCAAATGCTTATTTGATGTACTAGCACTATTTTTCCTCAGAGGGAGTTTGAAACATATCTCTGAAGACAGTTAACTGTTTCACTGCAGCAATATCTTTGAGTGGGAACACATTCATAGCCAACGCATAACCTTTCTGTGGAGGGTGTATGTGGAAGGACATGGGAGAATATATCTCTGTGTTTTTATAGATAGAAGCATTGAAATGCTGTGGATTTTAATTTTTTTCCCATTATATCCCATAACATCCATTGACAAGCATTTTGAAAAATGGTCACATATAAAAGAAGAGTGTGGGGGAAAATTTTTAATGTTTAAAAAAATTATCAATATTTGGTTACAGATGCCCAATTTCTATTAGGAAACAAAGTACATCTGTGCCCTTGTTATTTCCCAGTTCTCAGTTTGAGTTAGTGAACCTGGCTGTTGTGCTTCCTGCTCCATTCCCACTATAGTGAGGTTCTGACAAGCAAGACATGCAGTTCTCTTTGTCCTCATGAATAAGCTTTATTTAGATAGTCACCCACAACAGCATATGAATATGATAGTGATCAGTCATATTTAGTCATTGTGGTTCATTAAGTCCTAGCATGTCATTAAAATAGGAAATCTGCTCTTTAAAAGCATGGATGTTACTTTGCTAAGCAATTGTTTAAAAATACACAGAACTGAAGCTGTTAACTAACTGTTCTGACTGATGAAAAAATGTTCCAAATCAGGACCAAGAAGGATTTCGAAATACTCACTGTGAGCCCTGCTATCTGGAGCAGCTTTGAGCTTTGCCTGCTCTTACCCAACAATAAACATTCCTTAAAGTTTTATAGATCTCTGAAATTTATAGATTTTGCTTATAACATGCATTTTTTTGTGTAATTCACTCAACACACTATTGATGAAGGACATTTTCATTATTTCCATTTATGCAAATATGTAACTTGGCCAACTTGACTCAAAAGTATCAATGCTAAGGTACAAACTTGAGTCAGGTGAACCCTGCCCTGGGGTCCATTCGTTGCATCACCACCAAACTCAGTCAACTCATGCTGTGGTAGTGATAGTACACGCTGCTGCTGCTGCTGCTGCTAAGTTGCTTCAGTCGTATCCGACTCTGTGCGACCCCATAGACGGCAGCCCACCAGGCTCCTCCGTCCCTGGGATTCTCCAGGCAAGAACACTGGAGTGGGTTGCCATTTCCTTCTCCAATGCATGAAAGTAAAAAATGAAAGTGAAGTCGCTCAGTCGTGTCTGACTCTTAGCGACCCCATGGACTGCAGCCCACCAGGCTCCTCCATCCATGGGTTGTTTTAATTTTAGATACTGTAGTATAAAGTAGTCTAAATTACTGGTGAGAGGGTAGAAACATGACTCTCCCAACTTTTTCTTGTCCTGCGATTTATCTTGGAATTTTCACAGACTGTCATTGGTATAACAGTTGAAAACAAACAACATGTTTCTATCAAACTCTATTCACAGGGAAAATGGTATGATACTTCCCCTAACAGAGACTCAGAGACCAGGATGAGAGTCTTATATGTACTCTGCACCATAACAAGGAAAATAGATTTACTTTGAGTTTCTGATCTCACCTAAAAAAATAAATTATATAACATTCTCTCTGTGCACTAGTTCTATCTCACATTTATTTTATTGGCAATGCATGCAACTTCTGATGGGAACATTTGTTTCTGGAATTAGTTTGACCAAATTATAAATGCCTCCAATGGAACAGCTTGTGCTAATAAATAGATTTCCCTCTCACTTCAAAACCTACTGCTACAAGGTTTTTAAAGAGCATTTATCAGAAACCCCTAGACAATCCTCCAACTTCAATTGAACCAATTAATTTTATGCAATGAAAAATCTGAGGGAAGTCTCTTGACTGCCTCTCTGACACTTTATATTCTGTGATATTTTATTTTTAGCAATAAGTGATTGAGAGTAATAGACATGACTTATTTTAAGTGGTGTGTGGGACTCCAACCTACATTTTTTTTTTGTTTGTTAGCAGTATTCTCCTGCCTAACACCCACTTGCATTTTGAAGTCTTACCTCATTGTGTCATAGCCATGATATGTCATTCTTCATTTTAAAAATCTGAAAAAGAAATCAGGTTATGGAGAAAGATATTAAAAATACCTGTTACATAGTAGAGCTTTGTGTATTTTTATCGCACCTTAGCCACAAGTATCTTATTCAACTGGGAAGAGAGACTTTAAAACTTAAGATAAAATGTATATATATATTTTTACATTATGATGTTCGTGCTCAAAGTATGTAAAACCATTTATTTTTTTCAATATTTTTTAAAACTACAGAAGTGTATTTGTCAGATAAATATTATATGTTTAGTTCTGATGGGTATCAGATGCTATAAAGGGTCTCATCTTCTTAGATCTTTACCTTCTGAGAATAGAATGCCTATCATTATTTTTATTATATTATTATGCAGTTGTTACCCAGGAGATCCATTTTGTTTTCAGCTTTTCAGGACTTACTTTATAAAAGCTATAGAACATTTAAAACCAAAACTTTAAGGAGGCAGCAGGGTGCTATCTAAATATTCAGCCCTATAAAGTACACAGTTACAGTCATCTGTGTGCATATCCACGCTCACTGCCTTTGTTTCCACAGAAGAGGTGTCTGTCCATCACTGACTAATGCTTCCACTATGGGTCTGAACCACATGTCTTCCAACTAAAACTAGCCCCAGCACATTTTCTCTCCCATCTTTAATTATTTTCTCTCACTAATATTTTCAACAACTGTCTTCAACATATTCAAATTTCTCCTTAACTAAGGCCACAAAAAGGCAATTGATTCCTTTCTCATTCTGATCCATTTTACCTTTCTCCTTTACTTTACAGCCAAGAGTCTTGAAAGAGTACATTTTATAATTTCCCTAGTACCTTATATGTCATTTACTGTTTTTTAAAGCATACAACTCTATATGTAATTTTTTTCCAGATTAATTGAGATATGATTGATATAAAACATTGTATAAGTTTAAGGTATACATTGTGATGATTTGGTATGCTTTTATATTGAGAAATGATTACTAGAGTAGTTAGTTAACACTTCTATTACCTCACATAATTACTTTTTTATAGTGAGAACATTTAAGGTCTACTCTTAGCAACTTTCAAGTATATGGTAAAATAGTATTAACTGTAATCACTATGCTGTAGAAAATTCCCAGAACTTATTTATGTTAGAACTGGAAATCTGTACCCTTTAACTAACATCTCCCTATTCCTGAGAGAGACCCCTGACCTCTGGCTACCACCATAATATGTTCCTGGGAGCTTAGATTTTTTTAGATTCCACATATAAGTTATAGCATACGGTATTTGTCTTTCTCTGTCTGACTTAATTCCCTTAGCAAAGTGCCTTCAAGTTCCATCCTAGGATCCATATCACAAATGGCAAGATTTCCTTCTTTTTCAAGGCTGAATAATATTCTATTTTTTATATATATATATAACATCTTCATGATCCATTCATCCATTGATGGACATTCAAGTTGTTTTGGTATCTTGGCTACTGTAAACAATATTTCATTGAACATGGAAGTGCAGATAGCTCTTCGAGTTCCTGACTTTATTTCCACTAGATATTTACCCAGAAGTGGACTGCTGGATCACATCGATAGTTCTATTTTTAATTATTTGAAGAACCTTCATGCTGCTTTCCACAGTGGATCTACCAATTTACATTCCCACAACAGTGCACAAGGGTTCCCTTTTCTCTACATCCTCAGCAACACTTATCTCTTTTGTTTCTGATAATTGCTGTTCTAAAAAGTATGAGATAATATCTCATTGTGGTTTTAATTCACATTTCCCTGATAATTAGTGATTTTGAACATTTCTTCACATACTTGTTGTTAATTTGTATATGTTCTTTGGAAAAATGCCTATTTAGTTCCTCTGCCTGTTTTGTAACTGGATTATTGTTGTTTTGTTTATTTGTTTACTATTTAGTTGTCTGAGTTTCCTATACACTTTGGATATTAACCCTTTATTGGCTAGATGGTTTGTAGATATTATCTTTCATTTCTTAGTTTGTCTTTTGGTTTTTATTTTGTTGATTGTTTCTTTTCTGTGCAGAAGCTTTTTAGTTTGATGTATGTAGTCCCACATATTTATTTTTGCTTTTGTGGCTTGTGCTTTTTGTAATATCAGAAAAATTTTTGCCAAGATGTACTTTGAGAAGCATTTTTCCCTGTGTTTCCTTCTGGGAGTTTTAAGATTTCAGGTCTTATATTTAAGTCTTTAACCTATTTCAAGTTAGTTTTTGTGAATGCTTTATGAAAGGGGTTCAATATCTGCATATGAATTACAGTAATAATTTCAAATAATTGTGCATGTGCATATAGTTTTCTCAACACCATTTATTTAAGATACTATCCTTTTCCCATTGAGTATTCTTGGCTACCTTGTCAGTTATCTTCAACTGTCTTCTAAAGTAAGTAAGATAAAAAATGTTTTATATTTATACTCATTTTTACCATTTTTAGTATTCCATTTTACTTTGTGGGCTCCCCTTGCAGCTCAACTGATAAAGAATCTGCCTGCAATATGGGACACCTGGGTTTGATCCCTGGGTAGGGAAGATCCCCTGGAGAAGGGAATAGCTACCCATTCCAGTATTCTGGCCTGGAGAATTCCGTGAAATGTATAGTCCATGAGGTCACCAAGAATCAGACAGGACTGAGCAACTTTCACTTTATTTTGTATAAATCTAGTTTTTTATAGTACTAAACCTTCTGCCTAAAGAACTTCCTTTAATGCTTCTAGCACAGGTCTTCTGGCAAAGAATTCTCTCTGCAGTTGTTGGTATGAAAAGAAAAAAAAAATTTGTCTTTACTTCAGAAAGATAACTTTATTTGGTATACAGTTATGGGTTGACAATTTCTATATCTTTAAAGGCTTTTAAGATGTTACTCCATTGCTTTCTTCTTTGTTGTATTCTTATTTTTGTTTCTTTATGTGTAATGTTTCCCTTTTCTCTGCCTTCAAGGTATTTTCTTTTCTTTCTGGGGGGAGTTTAAGCAGTTAGCTGGACTGGAAGAAACACAAGCTGGAATCAAGATTGCCGGGAGAAATATCAATAACCTCAGATATGCAGATGACACCACCCTTATGGCAGAAAGTGAAGAGGAACTAAAAAGCCTCTGATGAAAGTGAAAGTGGAGAGTGAAAAAGTTGGCTTAAAGCTCAACATTCAGAAAATGAAGATCATGGCATCCGGTCCCATCACTTCATGGGAAATAGATGGGGGAACAGAAATAAATAAACAGACTTTATTTTTCTGGGCTCCAAAATCACTGCAGATGGTGACTGCAGCCATGAAATTAAAAGACGCTTACTCCTTGGAAGGAAAGTTATGACCAACCTAGATAGCATATTCAAAAGCAGAGACATTACTTTGCCAACAAAGGTTCGTCTAGTCAAGGCTATGGTTTTTCCAGTGGTCATGTATGGATGTGAGAGTTGGACTGTGAAGAAGGCTGAGCGCCAAAGAATTGATGCTTTTGAACTGTGGTGTTGGAGAAGACTCTTGAGAGTCCCTTGGACTGCAAGGAGATCCAACCAGTCCATTCTGAAGGAGATCAGCCCTGGGATTTCTTTGGAAGGAATGATGCTAAAGCTGAAACTCCAGTACTTTGGCCACCTCATGCAAAGAGTTGACTCATTGGAAAAGACTCTGATGCTGGGAGGGATTGGGGGCAAGAGGAGAAGGGGACTACAGAGGATGAGATGGCTGGATGGCATCACTGACTCGTTGGACATGGGTCTGGGTGAACTCCGGGAGTTGGTGATGGACAGGGAGGCCTGGCGTGCTGCGATTCACGGGGTTGCAAAGAGTCGGACACGACTGAGTGATTGATCTGATCTGATATATATATGCTGCTAAGTCGCTTCAGTCATGTCTGACTCTGTGCGACCCCATAGATGGCAGTCCACCAGGCTCCGCCGTCCCTGGGATTCTCCAGGCAAGAGTGTATACACACACACACACACACACACACACACACATATGTGAATCTTCAGACACTTCTGAATCGTAGATCCGTGGTTTGTTTACTTCCTTTAATTTTGAAAATTTCCCAACCATTACCTCTTTAAATATGTATTCTATCACACTCTCTCTGTCTTCTTTTGGGAGATGATCTGTGATACATGCATATTAGGTCAATTGATATTGTTGATATTGATCATGGTTCTTGGTTGCCCTGTTCTCTCTCTTTTTTCTTTTCTTCTTTCCTTCCCTGAACTTTTTTCTTTCTTTCTTTTCCCTCTCTCTCTTTCATATCTATTTACTTTTCATTTTGGATTTTTTTAACCTATCTTCTCATTCACTGGCTATTTTTCAGTAGTATCAAGTCTGATAAGTACAGAGAAGGAAATCTTTACCTTTGATTGTTTTTTCTTTTTCACTAGCATGCTCTCAACCTTTTAAACATAATTTCTTTCTCTCCCTAAATTTTATCTGTTCCTGTATGTGATTTATTTATTCTGCTAGATACTTTAACATATTAATCATGACTATTATCCACCTTATTGTTCAGATATCCAAGTAATTCCTCTGATTTTCTTAATTGCTTTAACTATTGAAAATGGAATTTTCTTGAATCATTGTGTGCCTTACAGTTTTTGACTGAATGATTCAGTTCAGTTCAGTTCAGTTGCTCATTCATGTCCAAGTCTTTGCAACTCTATGGACCACAGCACGCCAGGCTTCCCTGTCCATCACCAACTCCTAAAGGTTACTCAGACTCATATCCTTTGAGTCAGTGATGCCATCCAATCTTCTCATCCTCTGCCGTCCCCTTCTCCTCCTGCCTTCAATCTTTCCCCGCAACAAAGTCTTTTCCAATGAGTCAGTTTTTTGTATCAGGTGGCCAAAATATTGGAGTTTCAGCTTCAATATCAGTCCTTCCAATGAATATCAGGGTTGATTTCCTTTAGGATGACTAGTTGGATCTCTTTCCAGTCCAAGAGACTCTCAACAGTCTTCTCCAACACAACAGTTCAAAAGCATCAATTCTTTGGTGCTCAGTTTTCTTTATAGTCCAACTCTCACATGCATACACGACTACTGGAAAAACCATAGCTTTGACTAGACAGACATTTGTTGGCAAAATAATGTCTCTGCTTTTTAATATGCTGCCTAGGTTGACCATAGCTTTTCTTCCAAAGAGCAAGCGTCTTTTAATTTCAAGGCTGCAGTCACCATCTACAGTGATTTTGGAGCCCCCCAAAATAAAGTCTCTCTACTTCCATTGTCTCCCCATTTATTTGCCATGAAGTGATGGGACTGGATGCTGTGATCTTAGTTTTCTGAATGTTGGGTTTTAAGCCAACTTTTTCATTCTCTTCTTTCACTTTCATGGAGAGGCTCTTGGGTTCTTCTTTGCTTTCTGCCATAAGGGTGGTGTCATTTGCATATCTGACATTATTGATATTTCTCCCGGCAATCTTGATTCCAGCTTGTGCTTCATCCAGCCTGGCATTTCCCATGATGTACTCTGCATATAAGTTAAGTAAATGGGGTGGCAATATACAGCCTTGATGTACTCTTTTCCCAATTTGGAACCAGTCTGTTGTTCCATGTCCAGTTCTAACTGTTGCTTCTTGACCTGCATACAGATTTTTCAGGAGGCAGGTCAGGTGGTCTGGTATTCCCATCTCTTGAAGAATTTTCCACAATTTGTTGTGATCCACACAGTCAAGGGTTTTGGCATAGTCAATAAAGCAGAAGTAGATGTTTTTCTGGAACTCTCTTGCTTTTTCAATGATCCAACAGATGTTGGCAATTTGATCTCTGGTTCCTCTGCTTTTTCTAAATCTAGCTTGAACTTCTGGAAATTCAGAGTTCATGTACTGTTGAAGACTGGCTTAGAAAATTTTGAGTATTACTTTGTAAGTGTGTGAGATGAGTGGAATTGTACGATAGTTTGAACATTCTTTGGCATTGCCTTTCTTTGGGACTGGAATGAAAACTGACATTTTCTAGTCCTGGAACCACTGCTCAGTTTTCCAAATTTGCTGGCATATTGAGTGCAGCACTTTCACAGCATCATCTTTTAGGATTTGAAATAGCTTGACTGGAATTCCATCATCTCCACTAGCTTTGTTCCTGGTGATGCTTCCTAAGGCCCACTTGACTTCACATTCCAGGATGTCTGGCTCTAGGTGAGTGATCACACCATCATGATTATCTTGGTCATGAAGATCTTTTTTGTATAGTTCTCCTGTGTATTCTTGCCACCTCTTCTTAATATCTTCTACTTCTGTTAGGTCCTTACCATTTCTGTCCTTTATAGAGCCCATCTTTGCATGAAATGATC
This sequence comes from Bubalus bubalis, assembly GCF_019923935.1. Classification (NCBI taxonomy): domain Eukaryota; kingdom Metazoa; phylum Chordata; class Mammalia; order Artiodactyla; family Bovidae; genus Bubalus; species Bubalus bubalis. The sequence goes on along the minus strand of NC_059157.1, from coordinate 134,372,578 downwards.
CCTTGGTATCTCTAATTTTCTTGAAGAAATCTCTAATCTTTTCCATTCTGTTGTTTTCCTCTATTTCTTTGCATTGATCACTGAGGAGGCTTTCTTATCTCTCCTTACTATTATTCGGAACTCTGTATTCAGATGGGTATATCTTTCCTTTTCTCCTTTACCTTTCATTTCTCTTCTTTTCTCAGCTATTTGTAAGGCCTCTTCAGACAACTATTTTGCCTTTTTGCTTTTCTTTTTCTTGGGGATGGTCTTGATCATTGCCTCTGGTACAATGTCATGAACCTCTGTCCATAGTTCATTAGGCATTCTGTCTATCAGATCTAATCCCTTGAATCAATTTGTCACTTCCATGTATAATCATAAGGGATTTTATTTAGGTCATACCTGAGTGGTCTAGCGGTTTTCCCTACCTTCTTCAGTTTAAGTCCGAATTTGGCAATAAGGAGTTCATGATCTGAGCCACAGTCAGCTCCCTGTCTTGTTTTTGCTGACTGTATAGAGACTCTCCATCTTTGGGTGCAAAGAATATAATCAATCTGATCAGTGTTGACCGTCTGGTGATGTCCATGTGTAGAGTCTTCTCTTGTGTTGTTGGAAGAGGGTGTTTCCTATGACCAGTGTGTTCTCTTGGCAAAACCTTTGCCCTGCTTCATTTTGTACTCTAAGGCCAAACTTGCCTGTTACTCCAGGTATCTCTTGACTTCCTACTTTTGCATTCCTGTCCCCTATAATGAAAAGGGCATCTTTTTTTGAGTGCTAGTTCTAGAAGTTCTCATAGAACTGTTCAACTTCAGTTTCTTCAACATTACTGGTCAGGGCATAGACTTGAATTACTGTGATATTGAATGGTTTGCCTTGGAAATGAACAGAGATCATTCTGTCAGTTTTGAGATGGCACCCAGTTACTGCATTTTGAACTCTTGTTGAGTATGAGGGCTACTCCATTTCTTCTAAGGGATTCTTACCCACAGTAATAGGTGTAATGGTCATCTAAATTAAACTCGCCCATTCTGGTTCATTTTAGTTCACTGATTCCTAAAATGTTGATGTTCACTCTTGCCATCTCTTGTTTGACCACTTACAACTTGATTAATGGGCCTAACCTTCCAGGTTTTTATGCAGTACTGCTCTTTGCAACATCAGACTTTATTACCGTCACCAGTCACATCGACAACTGGGTGTTGTTTTTGCTTTGGCTCCATCTCTTCATTCTTTCTGGAGGTATTTCTCCACTCTTCTCCAGTAGCATATGGGGCACCTACCGACCTGTGGAGTTCATCTTTCAATGTACTATCTTTTTGCCTTTTCATGCTGTTCATGGGATTCTCAAACAAGAATACTGAAGTGGTTTTCCATTCCCTTCTCCAGTGGGCCATGTTTGGTCAGAACTCTCCACCATGATCCATCTGTCTTGGGTGGCTCTACACGGCATAGCTCATAGTTTCACTGAGTTAGACAAGTTAGAATGATTAACATTGTTAAAAAGAGCTATAGAATCTGAGATAAATAGCATTTATGAAGTAAATGGTAAAGCCTCCATGCCCTCCTTTACTTCTCTTTCCTTCAATAAAGTTTTTGGTGTAGGAAGTGGATTCCATAGCTGAGCTGAGCTTGGTGGAGCTGCTTTTCATATATCATAGGCTTCTGGTCTTCCAGTGTTTGACTTCCATTAGCTAGTACTTAGTTTGGTGCCTGGGAAGCTGAAAGATCTTTCTCAGAGTTCACATTCTGTTCTCAGGTTTTGGTGGTCCCTGCAGAGGTGTGCCACAGAGGGCATTTTTCTCCAAGCTCCAGTCCAGTGGTACTTTGTGCTTATTATTCACAGCTAGATTTCTCATGGAGGTGGGGCACTTTTACTTTCCTGGTCAGTTTTAGGCAGGTTTGTGTGCCTGAGCCTCTAAAGTTGGGCTTTTTTTCCATCCCTGATCCTTTTTTGGGTGTTCTTCAGCAGAGGTGTTTCACCTTTCCTGCAGTAATAGCAGATCTGTTTTTTGAAGAGTGTAGTATTCTAGGTTCAAGGAGGAGAAGATTTGCTTCTACTTCTGTCTCAGCATGATGGGTCTCTGGCTGTGTCCTTAGGAGGATAGGCTCCCCTATCTCTTTCCCAGAGGCAGACAGGTTTTACTTCTACCTCAGAAGCAATGTGGCTTCCCTGGTGGTTCTGAACAGCAGTAAAGAATCCTCCTGCCAATGCAGGAGATACAGGTCCAATCCCTGGGTCCAGAATACCCACTGGGGAAGGAAATTGCAACCCACTCCAGTATTCTTGCCTGCGAAATCACATGAACAGAGACGCCTGGCTGGCTACAGTCCATGGGGTTGCAAAGAGTCAGACATGACTAAGCGACTAAACAACAACAACAGCATTGCATCTCTGCTGTTCCCTAAGAGGAGGGAGTTTATATCCCTTCCCTGGCAGATGAAGCCTTTTGTTTTGTAACAAAGAACACTTCAGGGAAGTAGGCTTAGCTTTACCCTGATCATTAGCAGCTGTTGTTCACTTCCCTCATACCTGTGCAAAGCTCCACCTCATTTGCCCTGCCTCCATTTTTTATGGAAGTATCTGATGGAAGCCTGTGGAAAAGAGAGTGTGAGTGAGTGTGAACTTCCCTTGTGTCTACCAGCTATCTTACCTGAAGCATGGGGTCACACATGGGGTGCTAAGCATTTGTTAAACTTTAGCTGATTTCTTTTTATGCACTTGTTTGTTATATGTCCCATATTCTTCCTAAGGTAAAATAAGTTTGTGTGGCCTGGCTCTTTTGGGAGAAGGCTTGTCCTTATTTAGAATTCAGTTTACTTGATTGTTTTATGACCTCAGCTCTCTAAGGAGCTCAAGAAAAATGATTATTTTGTTTATTATATGGCTTTTCTCAGGGTTAGAGAAGGAGTGCTGTTCTGCATCTTTCAACATCTTCCAGGAAAAGTAAGCTTTCAGTCAATGCCAGTACAGTTGGAGGTGCATAACAGAATTTACAAGCATGCTTGCACTATTTCCCTAGCCTGTTCCTTGAGCTTGTACCTTCCTTTTATTTTACTGTCTTACTGGTGGGAAAGGAAAGTCAAGTGTTAGTCGCTGAGTCTTGTCCGACTCTTTGCAACCCCAAGGACTGCAGCCCACCAGGCTCCTCTGTCCATGGGTTTTTCCAGGCAAGAATACTAGAGTGGGTTGCCATTTCCTTCTCCAGGGGCTCTTCCCAACCCAAGGAATGAACCAAGATCTTCTGCATTGTAGACAGATTCTTTACTATCTGAGGCACCTAGGAACTATGCAGCAACTGGCCAGTGGTAAATGTAGAGGAAGCCTTTCATAGGCTGTGGATTAGGAAGGACACTAAATTTATAATTATTTAAGTCTATTTTATTATAAATTTAAAGATATAATGTTTTCTTTCTCTTTTGAACAATACAGTAGATAGCCAGGGTATCAATCAAATGATAAATTAGGCAAGTGTGAAAAGAGAACAGATGGAAAAAAACAGGAAAGATAGATGCTGATTCAGACTAATTTAGATGAGGTAGAATAATTTGGGAAATGAAATTTTATCAGGTTAGACAACTCTTTCTCTCTGTCATCACCTTGGCAAGTATTAGAAAAAGGGGTGGTTTGGTAGAATATGTCTCCAACCACAAAATATAACAGCTTTGAAGATTAAGATATCTGATATCCAGCTCTACAAATGTGGTGATAAATATAAGTGACATTTAGCCCTCTTAATAGCATAAATAACTCTCACAAATGTGGAGCCAGATTTTCTGCTGAAAAATGTAAGTTTTGGGTTTTACATGGATTTGTTAACTCTTCACAACTAGACGTAGAAGGCAATTGATTTTATAGGCAAAATGTTAGGAATGTGAATCCTGTGTCTTTCAAACTGTTTGAATTAGGTGCCTGGTTGTGGATCTTTCTGCTAGGTCATTTGACATCTCCCCCACAGTTTTTAAATATTGTAATGAGAGACTCAGCTTCTTTTAGGTCCATACCATTTCTGTCCTATATCGAGCCCGTATTTGTATGAAATGTTCCCTTGGTATCTCTAATTTTCTTGAAGAGATCTCTAGTCTTTCCCATTCTGTTGTTTTCCTCTATTTCTTTGCATTGATCGCTGAGGAAGGCTTTCTTATCTCCTTGCTATTCTTTGGAACTCTGCATTCAGATGTTTATATCTTTCCTTTTCTCCTTTGCTTTTCGCTTCTCTTCTTTTCACAGCTATTTGTAAGACCTCCCCAGACAGCCATTTTGCTTTTTTGCATTTCTTTTCCATGGGGATGGTATTGATCCCTGTCTCCTGTACAATGTCACGAACCTCATTCCATGGTACATCAGGCAATCTATCTATCAGATCTAGGCTCTAAAATCTGTTTCTCACTTCCACTGTATAATCATAAGGGATTTGATTTAGGTCATACCTGAATGGTCTAGTGGTTTTCCCTACTTTCTTCCATTTAAGTCTGAATTTAGCAATAAGGAGCTCATGATCTGAGCCACAGTCAGCTCCCGGTCTTGTTTTTGCTGACTGTATAGAGCTTCTCCATCTTTGGCTGCAAAGAATAGAATCAATCTGATTTCGGTATTGACTGTCTGGTGATGTCCATGTGTAGTGTCTTTTCTTGTGTTGTTGGAAGAGGGTGTTTGCTATGACCAGTGTGTTCTCTTGGCAAAACTCTATTAGCCTTTGTCTTGCTTCATTCCATATTCCAAGGCCAAATTTGCCTGTTACTCCAGGTGTTTCTTGACTTCCTACTTTTGCATTCCAGTCCCCTATAATGAAAAGGACATCTTTTTGGGGTGTTAGTTCTAAAAGGTCTTGTAGGTCTTCATAGAACCATTCAACTTCAGCTTCTTCAGTGTTACTGGTTTGGGGCATCAACTTGGATTACTGTGATATTGAATGGTTTGCCTTGGAAATGAACAGAGATCATTCTGTCATTTTTGAGATTACATCCAAATACTGCATTTCAGACTCTTTTGTTGACCATGATGGCTACTCCATTTCTTCTGAGGGATTCCTGCCCGCAGTAGTAGATATAATGGTCATCTGAGTTAAATTCACCCATTCCAGTCCATTTTAGTTTGTTAATTCCTAGAATGTCCACGTTCATTCTTGCCATCTCCTGTTTGACCACTTCCAATTTGCCTTGATTCATGGACCTGACATTCCAGGTTCCTAGGCAATATTGCTCTTTACAGCATTGGACCTTGCTTCTATCACCAGTCACACCCACAACTGGATATTGTTTTTGCTTTGGCTTCATCCCTTCATTCTTCCTGGAGTTATTTCTCCACTAATCTCCTGTAGCTTATTGGGCACCTACTGACCTGGGGAGTTCCTCTTTCAGTATCCTATCATTTTGCCTTTTCATACTGTTCATGGGGTTCTCAAGGCAAGAATCCTGAAGTGGTTTGCCACTCCCTTCTCCAGTGGACCACATTCTGTCAGACCTGTCCACCATGACCCACCTGTCTTGGGTGTCCCCATGGGCATGGCTTAGTTTCACTGAGTTAAACCAGGCTGTGATCCTAGTGTAATTAGATTGACTAGTTTTCTGTGATTGTGGTTTCAGTGTGTCTGCCCTCTGATGCCTTCTTGCAACACCTACCGTTTTACTTGGGTTTCTCTTACCTTGGACATGGGGTATCTCTTCACGGCTGTTCCAGCAAAGCACAGCCACTGCTCCTTACCTTGGACAAGGGTATCTCCTCACTGCCGCCCCTCCTGACCTTGAACGTGGAATAGCTCCTCTGGTTCCAAATAGGAAAAGGAGTACGTCAAGGCTGTATATTGTCACCCTGCTTATTTAACTTATATGCAGAGTACATCATGAGAAACGCTGGGCTGGAAGAAGCACAAGCTGGAATCAAGATTGCCAGGAGAAATATCAGTAACCTCAGATATGCAGATGACACCACCCTTATGGCAGAAAGTGAAGAAGAACTAAAAAGCCTTTTGATGAAAGTGAAAGTGGAGAGTGAAAAAGTTGACTTAAAGCTCAACATTCAGAAAACGAAGATCATGGCCTCTGGTCCCATCACTTCATGGGAAATAGATGGGGAAACAGTGGAAACAGTGTCAAAGTTTATTTTTGGGGTTCCAAAATCACTGCAGATGGTGACTGCAGCCATGAAATTAAAAGACGCTTACTCCTTGGAAGGAAAGTTATGACCAACCTAGATAGCATATTCAAAAGCAGAGACATTACTTTGCCAACAAAGGTCCGTCTAGTCAAGGCTATGGTTTTTCCAGTGGTCATGTATGGATGTGAGAGTTGGACTGTGAAGAAAGCTGAGCGCCAAAGAATTGATGCTTTTGAACTGTGGTGTTGGAGAAGACTCTTGAGAATCCGTTGAACTGCAAGGAGATCCAACCAGTCCATTCTGAAGGAGATCAGCCCTGGGATTTCTTTGGAAGGAATGATGCTAAAGCTGAAGCTCCAGTAATTTGACCACCTCGTGCGAGGAGTTGACTCATTAGGAAAGACTCTGATGCTGGGAGGGATTGGGGGCAGGAGGAGACGGGGACGACAGAAGATGAGATGGCTGGATGGCATCACTGACTCGATGGACGTGAGTCTGAGTGAACTCCGGGAGTTGGTGATGGACAGGAAGACCTGGCATGCTGTGATTCATGGGGTCGCAGAAGAGTCGGACACGACTGAGCAACTGAACTGAACTGAACTGAATGAGAGACTCAGGTAAAGCTTAAGCCCAACCCGAAAGCAGAGATTTTGGATTGCAACAGGAAGGCTGAGACGACTATGGAGAGGAAAAATTATGGCAATCCTGCTCCTTCTCTAAGAAGATTGTTTGCATTAGAAGTTTAGGTTACTTTTCACACTGGCTGAGACAGCCTTCAGCTTCTTTTCTAACAGCCAGACTCTATCACTGCCTCTTTAGTGGACTCCCTGATTACAACAGCTTCCATACAAAATGCTGAGACTAAGTTACCATCAGAATTTCTATATTCACACTTAAGGTCTACTTCTGTTATAGCAAAAACAGCTTCTCTAAAAGAACCATCAACCAAAGAATATAAGTGTGAGCAAACTCTTCTTGGAAGGTCATTTCTAGTCTTGAAAATGTTCCAGAGAAGTAATTTCTTTTCTAAGAATGTTCTGAATGTAGGCTCATAGGAAGGGTTCTGCATTTTTAGAGTTGAAGGGATATTATTGATTATTTAGTCAATGCAGTGTCTGAATATCCTTAGGAATACACACTCAAGCTTTATTTAGATGTATCTTGTTTATAACAGATGTATCTTGTTATAAACAATCTGGATATACAATTATTTAGGGCTCTTTGGGTAGAAATCAATCACCAGTAGTTTTAAGAAGAAGGTTGGATACTGTTTTTGTGGCATCTTTTTAAGCAAAGAAAGCAAATTTTCTAAATAATTGAAAATAAAATTTTTCTGTAAACATGGTCAATTAGTAGCCAGCATACCCAACCATCCTATAAACTCTACCACATCTTGGCTTTATGGTTTTTCTTTAGAGTGTTAAGACTATGTGTGAGACTTAGTTGCTCTGTCGTGTCTGACTCTTTGTGACCCCAAGGATCCTCTGCCCTTGGACAGAGGAGCCTAGCCCGCTAGGCTCCTCTGTCCATGGAATTCTCCAGGCAAGAATGCTGGAGTGGTTTGCCATTCCCTTCTCCAGGGGATTTTGTGACCCAGGGATCAAACCCCATGTCCTGCATTGCAGTCAGATGCTGTACCATCTGAGCCATCAGGGAAGCCTGTTAAGACTATATCTAGAATGAAAGATTCAGTCAAGACAAATACAATATGACGTCAGTAGAATTCAGCTGCCTACGTGTGTTCAGGCTAAGTCACTTCAGTCATGTCCAACTCTTTGTGACCCCATAGACTGTAGCCCACTAGACTCTGTCCATGGGATTCTCCAAGCAAGAATACTGAAGTGAATTGCCATGCCCTCCTCCAGAGGATCTTCCCCATCAAGGGATCCACCCCCATCTCCTGCACTGACAGGCAGGTTCTTTACCACTAGCACCATCTGGCCGGCCAGGAAGGGGAGACTACCTTATCAGAATTAGGTCATAAAGAGACTTCCAATCTAGTGCTTAGACAGAGTGCTCTATAATAATCCAACGTAGGGGACATTTCTTAACGGAAAATGTTTGGTTAGACTTTTAAACTATAGTCTTGTGACACAGTAAGTGTTTCTAAAATATTTTAGTATCCATTTGAGAATCACTGAACAGTGAAATTTATTTCATACATGTTTTGCTAATCTATAAGTCTCTGGTGTCAAACAGCCAATAAGGACATCAAAAGCAATTGTAGTAGCCATTTCCAGTGTATATCTCTTTGATTATGTCATCACTCCTTCCCATGTCATATTATTCATCCCTCTAGTTCAATAAATGTATGTTAATGAAAATAGTAAAAACAATGGATGGTGAATAGAGGGAAGGTTGATGGCTGTCAGTCTGGGCAAAGGGAGATTGAGGTCAGCTGTTCAAACTGGGACTTCTCTGGTCTCTGAGAAAACAGCACTTTTCTATTTTTCCTAATAAATGAGGAAGCTTACAGATTTTTATTATCTTGAACAATCAATAGACGTTTTAAATACATCTTTTCCTTGATATAAGAGAATATATAATAGAAAAAATGGCACTAGTTCTCCAGCCTAAAATTCCATTTGGAAAGAAACTTAAAGTACGATTCAATGTATAATTGTCTTATACAGACTAACTTCTTTGAATCAGTCTCAAAAACAAAATAAAAACACTCCCCCCCCACCTAGCCGCCCCCCTCCCCCCCACACAAAACAGTAGATACAAAGAAACAAATTAGACCTGGAACTGTTTTGGTGCTTTATTTTAAAGAAAGAGACCATACAAGGTCATATTAAAGACTTGGTCAAAAGAGCCATTTTTCATTTTTTCCTGGCCTCAATAAAAACTCAAATCAATATCCTGTATGATCTACATCTACAAGGATATATAGAAGTTTAAAAAAAACATTCAAAAAAAGATTTAACTGTGTTCATTACACTAAACATAAACTAGGATTTGGCTCAATCTGTTTTGAAAGGATCTTCAACATTAAAGGTTAAAACAAAAAGAAGCCTCTAGTTAACCTTCAATTAACTATAGCTGCCTGGGACTTTTGTATTAATCAAGATTTTACTCTTGCATTATTTTTATTACATTCAATTTTATTTGGTTTCTTCAATATATTTCTCAGAGGTAAAATAGCTCTATTTTATGGGTGAAAATCAAATCAAAATGTAGAAGGCTTCCAGTGTGACCTTCATAAAGTCATCTCCCTGAGGTTCTTTTCTTATTTTTAAAATGACAATAATGAGGTCTCGTCCACTGTGCCGTGGAAAAAATGGAATAAATTTGTGCAGAGAAGGAGGATAGTGTTGAAAAGATTAAAGTTTTGGGGGTCCAGAAAGACATAGATTCCACCAAGTATGGGCTTTCTGACATTAGACAAGGTATTGATCTCTTTGAGCCTCTGTTTCCTCATCAATAAAATAAACATATAAATCCTAATTGGAACATTGGCATGTTATATGAGCTCATGTATGTACAGGACTGGTATATAAAACACACACAAAAAAGATAGCTGCTATGTTCTGATTGTCTCTTCCCAAAATTCATATGTCAAATTGTAGTGACCAATTCTAGTACTATTTAGAGGTGAGGTCTTTGGAAGGTTATTAGGGCATGAGGGTAAAGCCCTCAAGAATGGGATTAGTACCCTTACTGGTGGTAGTGGTTTGGTTGCTAAGTAGTGTCTGACTCTTGCAATCCCATAGACTGTAGCCTGCCAGGCTTCTCTGTCCATGGCATTCTCCAGGCACAAATACTGGAGTGGGTTTCCATTTCCTTCTCCAGGGTATCTTTCCAACCCAAGGATGGAACCCGGGTCTCCTGCATAGCAGGCAAATTCTTTACTGACTGAGCTATGAGGGAAACCCCGTATTAAAACAAAGCGAAACTTAGAATGATCCCTCACCCCTATAGCCATCTGAGATTTGCAAAAAGATTTAGTCTGGGAAGCAGGCTCTCACCAGACATAAAATCTGCTGGCACCACGATATCAGACTTTGTAGCCTCGAGAACTGTGAAAAATAACTATTGTTTTATAAGACACCTCATCTCTGGTATTAGAGCAACCCACATGGAATAAGGCAATAGCTGAAGAGGAGACCCTTACTATGTCTGCGAGGAAGAGAACCAGCACTCGACTTTGTGTGTTTTTAGTTAAGTTCAGTCGCTCAGTTGAGTCCAACTCTTTGTGACCCCATGGACTGCAGCACACCAGGCTTCCCAGTATATCACCAAATCGTGGAGCTTGCTCAAATTCATGTCCATTCAGTTGATGATGCCATCCAACCATCTCATCCTCTGTCGTTCCATTCTCCTCCTGCCTATGATCTTTTCCTGCATCAGGGCCTTTTTCAATGAGTCAGTTTTCTGCATCATGTGGCCAAAGTATTGGAGCTTCAGCTTCAATATCAGTCCTTCCAATGAACATTCAGGACTAATTTCCTTTAGAATTTACTGGTTTGATTTCCTTGCAGTCCAAGGAACTCTCAAGAGTCTTCTCCAACACCACAGTTCAAAATCATCAATTGTTTGGCTCTCAGTTTTCTTTATATTCCAACTCTCACATCCATACATGACTACTGGAAAAACCATAGCTTTGACTAGATGGACTTTGCTGGCAAAGTAACCTCTCTGCTTTTTAACATGCTGTATGGGTTGGTCATAGCTTTTCTTTCACAGAGCAAGCATCTTTTAATTTCATGGCTGCAGCCACAATCTGCAGTGATTTTGCAGCCTCCCAAAATACAGTCTGTCATTTTTTTCATTGTTTCTGCATCTCTGCCATGAAGTGAGGGGACTGGACGCCATGATCTTAGATTTTTACATGTTGAGTTTTAAGGCAACATTTTCATGCTTCTCTTTCACTTTCATCAAGAGGCTCTTCAGTTCCTCTTTGCTTTCTGCCATAAGGGTGTTATAATCTGCATATCTAAGGTTACTGATATTTTTCTCTGCAAACTTGATTTCAACTTGTGTCTCATTCAGCCAGGCATTTTGCATGGTGTACTCTGCAAATCAGTAAAATAAACAGGATGACAACATACAAACTTGACATACTATTTCCCAATTTGGAACCAGTCCATTGTGTGTTTTAGTTTAATATTAATTTTTGTCTCCTCCAGAAAAGGTTCTTTCTCTATACTCAGTGTCCATATCTGTAATCAGTTCAGTTCAGTTGTTATTCAGTCAGTCCGACTCTTTGTGACCCCATGGACTGTAGCATGCCAGGCCTCCCTATCCATCACCAACTCCTGGAGTTTACTCAAACTTATGTTCATTGAGTTGGTGATGCCATCCAACCATCTCATCCTCTGTCATTCCCTTCTCCTCCCACCTTCAATCTTTGCCAGCATCAGAGTCTTTTCCAATGAGTCAGTTCTTCACATCAGGTGGCCAAAGATTTGGAGTTTCAGCTTCAACATCAGTCCTACTAATGAATAATCAGGGCTGATTTTCTTTAGGATAGACTGGTTGGATCTCCTTGCAGTCCAAGGGACTCTCAAGAGTCTTCTCCAACACCCCAGTTCAAAAGCATCAATTCTTCGACACTCAGCTTTCTTTATAGTCCAACTCTCACATCCATACATGACTACTGGAAAAACCATAGCCTTGATTAGATGGACATTTGTTGGCAAAGTAATGTCTCTGCTTTTGAATATGCTGTCCAGGTTGGTCAAAACTCTTCTTCCAAGGAGTAAGCATCTTTTAATTACATGGCTTCAGTCACCATCTGCAGTGATTTTGGAGCCCAAAAAATAAACTTTGACACTGTTTCCACTGTTTCCCTATCTATTTGCCATGAAGTGATGGGACCACGAGCCATGATCTTAGTTTTCTGAATGTTCAATTTTAAGCCAACTTTTTCACTCTCCTCTTTCACTTTCATCAAGAGGCTCTTTAGTTCTTCTTCACTTTCTGCCATAAGGGTGGTGTCATCTGCATATCTGAGGTTATTGATATTTCTCCTGGCAAACATGATTCCAACTTGTGCTTCATCTAGCCTAGAGTTTCTCTTGATGTACTCTGCATATAAGTTAAGTAAGCAGGGTGACAATATACAGGGTGACAATGTATTCCTTTCCAATTTGGAACCAGTCTGTTGTTCCATGTCCAGTTCTAACTGTTGCTTCCTGACCTGCATACAGATTTCTCAAGAGGCAGATCAGGTGGTCTGGTATCCTATCTCTTGATGAATTTTCCACAGTTGGTTTTGATCCATAGAGTCAAGGGTTTTGGCATAGTCAATAAAGCAGAAATAGATGATTTTCTGGAACTCTCTTGATTTTTCAATGATCCAGTGGATGTTGGCAATTTGATCTCTGGTTCCTCTGCTTTTTCTAAATCCAGCTTGAACATCTGGAAGTTCAGAGTTCATGTACTGTTGAAGCCTGGCTTGGATAATTTTGAGCATTATTTTAGTAGTGTGTGATATGAGTGCAATTGTGTGGCAGTTAAAGCATTCTTTGGCATTGCCTTTTTTTGGGATTGGAATGAAAACTGACATTTTCCAGCCCTGGAACCACTGCTCAGTTTTCCAAATTTGCTGGCATACTGAGTGCAGCACTTTCACAGCATCATCTTTTAGGATTTGAAATAGCTAAACTGGAATTCCATCATCTCCACTAGCTTTGTTCCTAGTGATGCTTCCTAAGGCCTACTTGATTTCACATTCCAGGATGTCTGGCTCTAGGTGAGTGATCACACCATCGTGATTATCTGGGTCATGAAGATCTTTTTTGTATAGTTCTTCTGTGTATTCTTGCCACCTCTTCTTAATATCTTCTACTTCTGTTAGGTCCTTACCATTTCTGTCCTTTATAGAGCCCATCTTTGCATGAAATGATCCCTTGGTATCTCTAATTTTCTTGAAGAGATCTCTAGTCATTCCCATTCTATTGTTTTCCTCAATTTCTTTTCACTGATCACTGAGGAAGGCTTTTTTATCTCTCCTTGCTATTCTTTGGAAGTTTGCATTCATATGTGTATATCTTTCCTTTTTTTCTTTGTTTTTCATTTCTCTTCTTTTCTCAGCTATTTGTAAGGCCTGTTCAGACAGCCATTTTGCTTTTTTGCATTTCTTTTTCTTGGGGATGGTTTTGATCCCGTCTCCTGTAAAATGTTATGAACCTCCATCCATAGTTCATCAGACACTATGTCTAGCAGATATAATCCCTTCAATCTATTTCCTACTTCCACTGTATAATCATAAAGGATTTGATTTAGGTCATACCTGAATGGCCTTAGGAAGCATCACTAGGAACTAAGCTAGTGGAGGTGATGGAATTCCAATTGAGCTACTTCAAATCCTAAAAGATGATGCTGTAAAAGTGCTGCACTCAATATACCAAACAAATATGGAAAACTGAGCAGTGGTTCCAGGACTGGAAAAGGTCAGTTTGCATTCCAATCCCAAAGAAAGGCAATGCCAAAGAATGCTCTAACTACCGCACAATTGCACTCATCTCTGTTTCAGTTTCAGTTCAGTCGCTCGGGCATATCCAACTGTGACCTCATGAACCGCAGCACGCCAGGCCTCCCTGTCCATCACCAACTCCTGGAGTCCACCCAAACCCATGTCTTTCGAGTTGGTGTTGCCATCCAACCATCTCATCCTCTGTCATCCCCTTCTCCTCCTGCCCTCAATCTTTCCCAGCATCAGGGTCTTTTCCAATGAGTCAGCTCTTCGCATCAGGTGGCCAAAGTATTGGAGCTTCAGCTTCAGTATCAGTCCTTCCAATGAACATCCAAGACTGATTTCCTTTAGGATAGACTGGTTGGATCTCCTTGCAGTCTAAAGGATTCTCAAGAGTCTTCTCCAACACCATGGTGCACGAGCGCCGTGGCTGCAATGGTGCACAAGCGCGACACTCATCTCACATGCTAGTAGAGTAATGCTCAAAATTCTCCAAACCAGACTTCAACAATAGGTGAACCCTGAACTTCCAGACGTTCAAGCTGGATTTAGAAAAAACAGAGGAATCAGAGATCAAATTGCCAACATCTACTGGATAATCGAAAATGCAAGAGAGTTCTAGAAAAATATCTACTTCTGCTTTGTTGACTATGCCAAAGACTTTGGCTGTGTGGACTGCAAGCAACTGTGGAAAATTCTTAAAGAGATGAGAATACCAGACCACCTGATCTGCCTCTTGAGAAATCTGTATGCAGGTCAGGAAGCAACAGTTAGAACAGGACATGAAACAACAGACTGGTTCCAAATAGGGAAAGGAATACATCAAGGCTGTATATTGTCACCCTGCTTATTTAACTTATATGCAGAGTACATAATGGGAAACACTGGCCTGGATGAAGCACAAGCTGGAATCAAGATTCCAGGAGAAACATCAATAACTTCAGATATGCAGATGACACCACCCCTATGGCAGAAAGTAAAGAATAACTAAAGAGCCTCTTGATGAAAGTGAAAGAGAAGAGTGAAAAAGTTGGCTTAAAGCTCAACATTCAGAAAACTAAGATCATGGCCTATGGTCCCATCACTTCATGGCAAATAGATGGAAAAACAATGGAAACAGTGACAGACTTTATTTTGGTGGGGGCTGCAAAATCATGGAGATGGTGATTGAAACCATGAAAGATGCTTACTCCTTGGAAGTAAAGCTATGATGATCCTGGACAGCATATTAAAAAGCAGAGACATTACTTTGCCAACAAAGTAATAGTTGTTGCCATCTAATCAAGGCTATGGTTTTTCCAGTAGTCATGTATGGATGTGAGAGTTGGACTATAAGGAATGGTGAATGTCTAAGAATTGATGCTTTTCAACTATGGTGTTGGAGAAGACTCTTGAGAGTCCCTTGGACTGCAAGGAGATCCAACCAGTCCCTCCTAAAGGAAATCAATCCTGAAAATTCATTGGAAGGACTGATGCTGAAGCTGAAACTCCAATACTTTGGCCTCCTGATGCGAAGAACTGACTCATTTAAAAGACTCTGATGCTGGAAAGATTGAAGGCAGGTGTAGAAGGGGATGACAGAGGGTGAGATAGTTGGATGGCATCACTGACTCTATGGACATGAGTTCGAGTAAACTCTGGGAGTTGGTGATGGACAGGGAGGCCTGGAGTGCTGCAGTTCATGGGATTGCAACGAGTCAGACATGACTGAGCCACTGAACTGAAATTAACTGATACCTGAATGGTCTAGTGGTTTTTCCTACTTTTTCAATTTAAATCTGAATTTGGCAATAAAGAGGTCATTATCTGAGCCGCCGTCAGCCCCCGGTCTTGCTTTTGCTGACTCTATAGAGCTTCTCCATCTTTAGCTGCAAAGAATATAATCAATCTGATTTCAGTATTGACCGTCTGGTGATGTTCATGTGTAGCGTCTTCTCTTGTGTTGTTGCAAGAGGGTGTTTGCTATGATCAATGTGTTCTCTTGGCAAAACTCTATTAGCCGTTGACCTACTTCATTCTGTACTCCATGGCCATATTTGCCTGTTACTCCAGGTGTTTCTTGACTTCCTACTTTTGCATTCCAGTCCCCTATAATGAAAAGGGAACTGTAATCACATTCTCTAAATCATATCTGTAATCGCACACTCTAAAACTAGTTTCCCACCTGAAAAGATTTTAATCCTTTTAAAAAGTATACTGATCCAGAGTGAGTTAGGATCTGCAGGACCTCACCACATACTTTTTTTTTCTTTCAGAGAAATGGCAAAAGGATGTAGTGTTGGGAGGGAAAGTCATAGTTATACCCTAAAGCAGTGATTTCCATCAAATTTACCCAGATAGCTCTTAAAAATTCCCAGATACAGGGTCCCACCTCTGAGTCAAAAAATCTGAAGTATATCAGTGAAGTTTGTTTTTTCTAGTGACTTTTTTGTAACTGTGGTAAAATACACATAAAACTTACCATTTTAACTATTTTTAAATGTAAAATTTAGTGGTATTAAGCACCTTCACATTTTGATGCAAACATTTTACCATCCATATCTAGAACTCTTCTCATCTTGCAGAACTGAAACTCTATACCTTCATTTGCCCTTCTCCCAGCCCCTGGGCAGCTATTATTCTATTTCCGGCCACTATGAATTTGGTTACTCTAGTTATTTTATACAGGCAGAATCATACAGTATTTGTTCTTTTGTGACTGGCTTATTTTGTGACTGGCTTATCCCACAGTCCTTCATGTTGTAGTATGAGCCAGCATTTTCTTCCTGTTAAAGGCTGAATTATTCTCTATTGTTTGTGTGTGTAACATTTTGCTTGTCCATCCATCCATGATTGGACACTTCCCGAAATGACTTTTAAAAAATATGAAATTCTTTACAAATTTGTTTGTTATCCTTGCCCAGGCACCATGCTAATCTCTGATTGTTGCAGTTTTAGTGTACTGTTGCCAAACTCAGAACTCCAAGTAGTTTTGAGAAGCACCAATAAGGCAGTTTTTTCTAGCTGCAGGTTGGTGGAATATTAAGTCAATTTACTTGATGACCAGTATTTTACAAAGACACAGAATAGGAGAAAATAGAACAATTAAAAATTGTAATAATAAGTCAATGTATTATTTCAAATATTTGTTTCTGTATCTATGAATGTTTGTTGCAGAGGAGGGTGGCATGTGTACTATGTGAGGATATAAACTCGTTGCTTTTAGTTGCATTTCTTATAGTTGCTCTCAATCAAAAAAATGTGAAAGCCACCTGAGAATCAGAATGCAGAATATGATTATATGATAAGTAAATTGACACCATGTTCTCAACTTGAAACATGCTATAAAATTACAATAGCCATGATTTTACTTTGAATATATTCAAAATAAGAGAATCTGAAAAGAGAAAAGATTGAGAAATGTCTTCTATGAATTGATTTGGACTCCACAGTTCAGAGAGGTCTGTGTGTTGCTTATTAATGAATCATTTTCATAATACAGTATCAGGAGTTATATATGAATTTGGCCTCTCTCTGATACACTAAGCTTTTATAGACTCCAGAAGTAGATAAAGAATTGCTAATGGCAGTAATGAAGAGGTGTGAATGCCACCAGCAATTCAGGATTTGGTTCCAGCTCAGGAAACACACCACCAAAATCAAAATTAATTTCCCCTTTGGCATTTTCTCAACCATATGTGGTTTTTAAATTATTGTGGTGGTTTCTCTCAGTGTATTGAAAATATACAGGATATATTTGTCTAAGATAAATATGATTTTGCCTGGAATGTTTTCTGAAATAATAGCACACAGTATGCATCAGAAAATAAGGCAATTATATACTAATATAACTGTTTTTGAATTGTATTTGGTTCTGCCAGAATTTATAAAAGATATATGTTTAACAGATGTAAATGTTTTTATTAGATCATATGGAACATAATCATTCATCTGCCTTTTAAAGACGTGTGGAACTCTTTTTCATCACAAGGAGTGTTATTTCTGTATTGCCTTAGATGTTCAGTATATGACTCTATCTCACATCCTCTGTGAGTTGCCTGATGCTGACACTGGCATTAATACAGGCAAACATAGTATTCCTAAGTAACCAAACATCATCCTTTGTTTTAATTCACAAGGAAGATGCTGGGATAGATGAATGAATGGAAAGAGATAGATATATGATAAATAGTATTAATATATAAAAGGGTAAGTTAAATATACAATTAAAATTTTTAAAAATATGATAGATACAGACTTTCAATGCATAATGAGAATTATGTTCATAATTATAATACCTACTTGTGTTTAAGAAAACTTTATATCATGTATCTTCATTGATCCTCAGTGCTGTGTAAAAAAGACCACACTGTACACATTTTAAAAAAGAAAAACCAGATACAGACATTAACAACCTTACCAACTCACAAACCAGGGATATATCAGAAGCAGGAATCAGTTCCTGAGGACTGACTTTCAGTCCAGGTATTATTTTACTAAATTGCTGCATGAAGCATCATCATTGTTTATTTTGTTCTTGTTATTGTCGTTCAGTCACTCAGTCTGACTCTTTGTGACTTCATGGACTGCAGCAAGCCAGGCTTCCCTGTCGTTCACCATCTTTCAGAGATTGCTTAAAATCTTGCTTAAAACTTTGTTCTTAAAATCTCTCAATTTCAGGACAAGGCACTTTGGCCAATTAGTTAAGCTCTGATTTAAAAATTATTGATAATTATCACAAATTAGTAGACAAGAACTACAGAGCAAAAATAATTTTATTCTTTATTTTGCAAACATGTGCTCAGTGGAGCTTCCCAAATCAGAGTGTTTCAGAATCAGCTACAGGGTCCTGAACAGCACACAGACTTGTGTGTTGTTCAGTAATCTCTTTTCTCCTAAAGGTCTACAGCTGATCGGGGTGCCTAGGTAGGTTTGAGAACTTCTGCTTTAGAAAAATACTTTGAATAGCATTAAACATGTATAATATCATATAAGAAACTAATCGCCAGTCCAGGTTCGATGCAGGATACAGGAAGCTTGGGGCTGGTGCACTGGGATGACCCAGAGGGATGGTATGGGGAGGGAGGTGGGAGGAGGGTTCAGGATGGGGAAGACGTGTACACCCATGGTGGATGCATGTTGATGTATGGCAAAACCAATACAATATTGTAAAGTAAAAATAATAATAATAATAATAATAAAATAATAAAATAAAATAAAAGGGAGGGAATGTAAAAAAAAAAAAGAAAAATACTTTGGAGTAATTTTGGTGAAATACCTATCAGGAAAATCAAATAAAATATAATAACATGTTTTATTTACCTCCCATAGGCCACAAGTCTGAAGAAAATGCTGGTTTTGTATAGCCAAAAGTTTATAGAAATAGGAGATTTTTTGTTTAAGAAAAAGAAAACATAATTATGAAGACAAAATTAGTTATAAAAAGGAGTATTTACTAACAAATTATTACAAATGCATTTTTAAAAAGCTTTAAAGCACAAATATCTGCCTGACATAGTGCTGTGCTTAACAATATCCTGAAATCACTCTCCATTGGTTCATAAATATCTTCCTCTTTCCTTTTAAATAAAAGAATGTCCATTGTGTGGATGTATTATACCGTAACTTATTCAACAACTTATGAGTGGGCATTTAGGATGTTTCCAATATTTTCAATCACAGTTAAAACAAGCTTCTGTATTACATATTTTCATATTACTTGAGATGTATCTTCAGGAAAAATTCCTGGAAGTTGGGTCACTGGGTCAAAATGTAAACACGAATGTAGTTACTTTAGATGTTGTAAAATGACCTCCCAGAAGAATTGTACCAATTTTCTTTCCATCAGCAATATGTGAAAGTGCCTGTGTCCCCACAACCCTGCAAATGAGGATGCTATTTTTTAAATTTTTTTTACCAGTGTGACAGGTGAGAGATGACATCTTAATGTAGTTTTAATTTGCATTTCTCATGAGTGAAGTGAACATTTATTCATATGTTTAAAGGTTATTTTTATAAATTTCTTGTGAATTGATAAGACAGTTTTTAAAATAGAGGATTGAAATATTCAGGTTTTTTACCTAGGTGTGATAAATATACTATCAAATTCTATATGCTGATTTTTAACTCCATAAAATACATTTCAAAATTACCATAAATAGTGCAATTATAAGATTAAACTACTGATAATGACTTGTTATTTTCTTGCTGAATGATAAATCTTAAAGGTATATATCTTAACTTTATAATTCACAAAGCCAGTCTAGAAAAGAAAAAGAATGAACCAATTCCATCAATATACAATGATAAAATTAAGAATATTTGCTAAGGAGTCAATCCTTCCCCTTCATGGATCACAGTCTTGTTGTGGCAAAGGGGCTTGTGTATCTCAAAAAAACTATGAGCCATGCTGTGCAGGGCCACCCAAGACAGACAGATCATGGTTAAGCGTTCTGACAATACGTGGTCCAAGGCTGGTGGAAATGGCAATCCACTCCGGTATTCTTTGCTGGAAAACCTCATGAACAGCATGAAAAGGCTTTAGATATGAGGCTGGAGGATGAGCTCCCCAGGTTGGAAGATGTCCAGTATGCTACTGGGGAAAAGCAGAGGGCATTACTAATAGCTCCAGAACGAATGAACTGGCTGGGCTAAAGTAGAAACAATCCTCAGTTGTAGATGTGTCTGGTGGTGAAAGTAAAGTTCAATGCTGTAAAGAACAATATTGCATAGGAACCTGGAATATTAGGTCCATAAATCAAGGTAAACTGGATATGATCAAACAGGAGATAGCAAGATTGAACATCAACATCTTAGGAATCAGTGAACTAAAATGGATGGGAATGGGTGAATTTAATCAGATGACAATTATACCTACTACCGTTGACAAGAATCCCTTAGAAAAAGTGGAATAGCCCTCAGAGTCAACGAAAGAGTCTGAAATGCAGTTCTTGGGTGAAATCTCAAGAGAAAACGTGATCTCAGTTTGTTTCCAAGGCAAACCATTCAACATCACAGAAATCTAGGTCTATGCTGTATACTGTCACTCTGCTTATTAAACTTCTATGCAGAGTACATCATGCGAAATGCCAGGCTGGGTGAAGC
Source organism: Bubalus bubalis (assembly GCF_019923935.1). NCBI lineage: Eukaryota > Metazoa > Chordata > Mammalia > Artiodactyla > Bovidae > Bubalus > Bubalus bubalis. Next base: position 134,351,999 of record NC_059157.1, on the reverse strand, counting down.
TTAAGCTGGAATCAAGATTGCCAGGAGAAATATCAATAACCCCAGATATACAGATGACACTACCCTAACGGCAGAAAGCAGAGAGGGACTAAAGAGCCCCTTGATGAAGGTGAAAGAAGAAAGTGAAAAAGCTGGCTTGAAACTCAACAGCATTATAAAAAACTAAGATCATTGCATCTGGTCCCATCATTTCATGCAAATCGAAAGAAAAAGTAGAAGCAGTGACAGATTTTCTTTTTGGGGGATCTAATATCATTGTGGATGGTGACCACAGCCATGTCATTAAAAACATTTGGTCCTTGGATGAAAAGCTATGACAAACCTAGGCAGCATATTAAAAAGCAGAGACATCACTTTGCTGACAAGGGTCCATATAGACAAAGCTATGGTTTTTCCAGTAGTCATGTATGAACGTGAGAGTTGGAGTCTAGGTTCGATGCACAATACTGGATGCTTGGGGCTGGTGCACTGGGACGACCCAGAGGGATGGAATGGGGAGGGAGGAGGGAGGAGGGTTCAGGATGGGGAACACATGTATACCTGTGGCGGATTCCTTTTGATATTTGGCAAAACTAATACAATTATGTAAAGTTTAAAAATAAAATAAAATTAAAAAAAAAAATAAGCTTGAGCACTGAAGAATTGATGTTTTCAAATTGTGATACTGGAGAAGACTCTTGAGAGTCACCTGGACTGGGAGGAGATCAAACCAGTCAGTCCTAAAGGAAATCAACCCTGAATATTCATTGGAAGGACTGATGCTGAAGCTGAAACTCCAATATTTTGGCTACCTGATGCGAAGAGCAGACTCATTGAAAAAGACCTTTATGCTAGGGAAGATTGAAAGCAAATGGAGAAGTGGGTGGCAGACGATGAGATGGTTAGATGGCATCACCAACTCAATGGACATGAATTTGAGCAACTCTGACAGATAGTGAAGGAGAGATGAGCCTGGAGTGCTGTAGTCCATGGGGTCGCAAAGAGTCACACGACTTGACTAAACAACAGCAAAGTCAATCATAGGAAGTGACATTTATTACAATATTTTAAAACCTTTTTTACATATTTAGCCATTCTAGTATATGACTGAAATGACTTCTAAAATCTAGAAATGTTTCACTATTTTTTGTAATATTCTGCTAATAGGGCCACAAAATTAATGTTCCTCAAAACACCATTCCAGTGTTCTGTATTAACACTGCTTATTTTTATTTAAAACTATTTACTGTTTGGTATTTATTCAAACAGTTTCCCTTCTAATAACAGCACATTTACTTTTGTGGGTACAAATGATGCTCTGTATTTTGTGTTGTGTGTCTGTGTATTATCAAGAACCTAAATACTTTCAATCACATATATTACCTTAGTCAAAACTGATCTTGGAAGATTGGTTGTGAAACATGTAAGACTAACAGTAAAATACTTTGTTGTTTGCCCTTAAAATAGAAAGGGTAGATTTTATAATCTCTTTACACATTTGAAAAAGATTGTGGTGTCAAGCAAAGTTTTTGGCTATGCTCATCAAATGAACAGTAATAATGGATGATTTGAAGCAAATTATGTTTTTCTAGAAAGTATTCCACTGTCCAAAGGACATGATGGTAATTTTTCTAGGGTAATTTTCTAATAGATACAGCTAAGTTCCCCATGGACTGTAGCCTGCCAGCCTCCTCTATCCGTGGGATTCTCCAGTCAGGAAGACTGGAATGGGTTGCATTTCCTTCTACAGGGGATCTTCCCCACATGGATCAAACATGTGTCTCCTGCATTGCAGGCAGATTCTTTACCATCTACGTGACCAGGGAAGCTCAAAGCTCCCCAGTTTTGTATTTTCACCAACTCTTTAAGTTTTATAAATGCAATTTGTTTTATTGGGCAGGCCAGAATTCTAGTTGTTGCTTCTGAGTTGGGCATTTGATAGGAGCAATTATTTTTTATTCCCATTATTCTGATCAACAATTGAAATACTTACTTATTAAAGAAATCATTTGATCTATTCACACTGTATTTGATAAGAATAACTTTTTGTTCATTTTAACCTATAATTTTTAAATAAAAATAAAGACCCTGCTCAAAGTGGTTTATTTATAAGAAGTTTAATTTTCACTGTATTCAACTTTTCTAAAGTTCAACAAATTATTATTTTGCAGTTTTAAATTTTTCTTTATAACAGTTTTCTTTTATTAGCCCAGTATATTTTCTACTTCAACTATGATTTGATGTATTAATTTGCATTGATCTGAAAGACTAGAAAATAGCATAGTTTCATTCAAAGTGTATAGAAAATGAATATATTTTCTTTAAAATGTAAATTAAATCAAATGCAAGAAAGTGAAAACTTCAAAGAATTTTTACGTTTTCAAAACAGTTCTTTACAAAAAATATTTACAATGTCTAAACTCAAAGTATAAATCATATTTAATATGTTATAATTTCAAGTCAAAACAATTTTAACATTTGAATTTTAGAATTTAATAGCAAAATTGAGGGCTTCCCTGTGGCTCAGCTGGTAAAGAATCCATCTGCAATGAGTGAGATCTGGGTTTGATCCCTGAGTTGGGAAGATCTCCCAGAGATCTTAATCGTAAAGATCTTAACCCTTTATAGGGGGTTAATCTTGTAAAAAACTTTTATAAAAATGAGACTACTAGCAATTCTATTTTCCAAGATAAAAAATCAGTATCTCCATATGCATATGCAAAATTAGAACAGCGTACCTTGTCTAATATTGTAAAATGTTTTTCACCCACTACGTGCACCTGTTGCAAATGTCATGGTGACGTGTCAGTAATTTCAGAAACATGATTTGGAGCAAGGAGAGAGGCTGAAAAAATATTTTCAGGATATTTGTTACTAGTTGGAAGCTGATTCTTCATCATCTAGTGCATTCAAGCTCTCTGAGAGGAAGGATGGATTTATCTTTCCTTTTACCTGAGTGCCTCCACCACTCACTTCTTCCTGGTACTCCAAAGCAGTGTCTGTTCCCTGTATCTGCAGCACAGAACTCACTCATGCGATTCAGGTTCAAAAGCTTTTTGTTTTGAGGATACGGGGAAGAGATGTAGAGGAGCTCTTCCCTAGAGTCTGAGCAGAGTTGGTTACAAGAGTAGCATTGAATGTTGGTGCATTTCTGTTGCTGTCCATTGCAGTCTTAGGTTTCCCTAAAGTGTGGGCTCAAAACAGAGCCTGTCGTCTGGATCTCAGTGCAGTAATGGAGAATAAAGAGAAGAGAATATTCACAAAATTATTTTGACTCCATATGCTTGTCACAGGTAGCATGGAATAATTGCTCTGTCCTTTTCAATGGAAACTGCCTTTAATGGAACAGCAGGACTGTTCCCACCTGTCCATCTTCTCTCACTGGATTGTATTTTTTTTTTTTTAATACATGTACATTTGCTTTGTATATGTGGATGAAGAAATCACATTCAACAATCAGTGTTTGTTTTTTCAGATAATTAACACTGTAGTTTGGAAAAAAATATTTTATAGTATATTTTATTAGCCCAACAGAACTACTTTCATGTCCGTGCTCAAAAATGTTTATTAATAAGGCAATTTGTTTTACTTAGGGGTAAAAACAAAGAATTTAATGATGTTTATCTCTTTCAAAAGGTTCACTGGCCTTTAAGTAAAAGTTGAACAACTTAATTATTTTAGAGAACTTTAAAAGGAGAAAGCTTAAAAATAAAAAAAAAACAAGTAAATATTTAAGATGTATTCACATATCAGCAACCCAAAAAGAAAGATTAAAGCCAGTTAATTATTCTCCCAGGTGCTTTACACAGTGAATTTGTTGGTTAGGTTCAAAAACCTGGCTGGAGCTCATTTCTTTCAAGTCTTTCTCTCCTTTCTAGAACTTCAGACTCCTAATTAAACAGTTTCTACTTTTGGGTAATATTTACAAATGAGTCAGTGCTTAAGAGAATTCACTGATCCTAATTGGGATTCAGATCTCCAAGAGATCTGTCATTTCCACATTCTTAAAAACTGCCGAATCACTGGGGCTCAATCACCAATACATATAATTATTTTAAATTTCTAATAATGTTTCTAATTTGAAAAAATTAAGAATTACTCAGAATCCAAATGTGTTCAGAACATCAGTCTTCACATTACCAGGCTCCAGCTGACACACTGAGAACAGGAATTGAGCCAGTGATGGGACATGCATTAATATTTCTGTCTCGCTACTAGACAGAGACCAGGCTGAGTCAGTCCTCCCAGACAAAGCAGAGGCAGGGTAGAACCATTTGTTCTGCTGCTCCAGAGGCTGGCAGACTGATCCTAATCTGGGCCAGATCTTCATGGGATACCTTGTGGTCCCCAACGTTCAAGGCAAGACTCTTTTATTAAGAGATTGGAGGAATTATTTCATGGTATTGTGCCCACCATTGACTTGAGCTGTCACAAAACTAAAAGTCTGTGACCTATTACTGCTATAGCAATAGTCTGCAATAAACCCACTGGATTTCCTCCGAATGTCTATTTGCAAGCTAAGGAGGAACTAAAGAGGCAACCGGTATACCTGACGTATGTTTTAGAAGTAGTGTGAAAGTGAAGGGTAGCAGAATATGTCATCCCAGGACATACTACATTGACATAAGGATTATACCGAGCTGAAAGTAATTGAGAAGAAGCAGATACAAGAAAAGCTCTCTGACCTCCCTCTATTTGCCTAAAAGCAGTGCATGCATTTGTAAAGGTTTCTGCACTCCCCTCTCTACCAGAAGGGACAGAAGTTAATCACTGAAGACAACCCGGACTCTTAACAGCCCAGAGACAGCTCCAGAGTAATCTACCTAACAGGCTTTGCTAAAACTAGTTCTCACCTACCATTGGTTTCCCAGTCTATTTCTTCCTGCAATTTGCCACCTCAAGATCCTTTGTCTTTTGACTTTTCTTAAAATTTCTTCTTTTGTTAAGGTACTGTATAAGCCCAGGCTCTAACAACCTTTTGAGTCACTCATCACTAAATGCTCCCATGTGTCTGCAATATGCACATGTTAATAAACTGTTTCTCTTATTTATCTGTCTTTTGTCAGTCTAACCTGACATTTACCTGGAGAACCTAAGGTGGTAGAGGAAATTTTTTCCCCTCTTACAAAAAGATCATTAGCGAAGACCTGGTTCAAGTTCTTGACTCGGCCACTTTGCCATCACATCACTGTCAGTCACTCAGCCACTATGAGCCTCAGATTCCTCATCTGTAAGATGGGAACAAGAGTTATTGACCTCCCTGGCAGGATTATTGTGAAAGATGAGATCATGCACATAAGAATACTTTATAAACTTTGAATGATAAGGACACAACATCTAAGTTGTGTCCAAAAAAGGCTAAGCTTTTTTGTTTCCTCTCTGCAAGTTCCTTAAACGTAGGAGTCATGGCTTATTCAATGTAAAGTAGATTTTTTTGTTATAAGTAAATTTATCTTTGGCAATTTTAGTGTTTTGTTTCTCTCTTTCTTTTTGTTTTCTCTCTTTCTGGGAACTCTTTAGACTTACCTTTGTGCTGGCTCTTCCCATCTCTCAAAATATGCCTTGGAGAAATATACAACTGCAACCTCTGGCATCTTGATCATAACACAGGCAGACTCAGGCTTGAGACGTGCTGGAAGTTCAGTGCACAGGTCACAGAGGAAGAAAGGCTGGGCTGAATGAACCTTTTTTAAGCAAAGTAACATAGCTATAGATGCTGGACCAGGACTGGAATGAATATCCAGTGATTAAAAAAGAGCAAATTAGCCTTCCTTCAAATTAATATGCATTGAAGAAGGTTACAGGTAATTGAATATCAAAGCCTGGTGTGGCAGTGACAACACCTTCAGATGATCCATCAGCCTGAAGTGGGAGGTTTGCTTTAGGAACCAGGTCATAAGGAATCCTAAATTTTTCATAGGCCAGAGTTTAATTTTCAGTGTACAAAGTTAATTGAAACATATTTTACTTTATGTTTAACCTAATGTTTTGTACAATTGTTTCTTGTCAACATGTTCTTGAGTTTCTAAATTAAAAAACTTGCTAGTATTTTATATGTCTTTAAATATTCATGGTTGCCTTGATTAGTGTATTTCATAAATTAATATCCCTTCACCATTGTTTGTTTTATTGAAAAATATCTTATGGTTTCTTCTTTTTTTCTCACATTAATTCTTATGCATTGTTTTATAAGAGGCATATGGTTTGATTTTGCTTTTACCCACTGTGAAAAATTCTGTCTTTTATGGGGGTGGCTCAGCCTACTCGCAATTATTATTATATCTGATATTTTGGTCTTAATTGTCTCATCTTTTCAAATGCTATATACTTATATCCTTCTTTATTATTTTCTTTTTATAAACAGGTTGTGTTTCATTTGTTTTACTTTCCTCTGTAACTTCAGCTGAAACCTCCGTTTTATAATTCTGAAGGAAGGAATACCTTTGTGTACTACAAATTTTCATATTTCTATAGTAATCAAACTCAAAGATTAAATGATACATTTTAAAATATTCCATAATGAAAATGAGGAATTGATTTCATTTTAGTTCCTTCTTACTCTCTCTCATTGCTTTGCCATGATTGCCTTGCCTCACTTTTTAGTATATGTTCCTATAAATAGAACTCAGATGATGGGTAGGATGTTATTCTTATATTACCTTTTATTTTAAGAAATCCCTTTATATTTACTTCTTTTGTTAGTCTCTAAGTTGTGTCCAGCTCTTTGCAACCCCATGGACTATAGTCCGCCACGCTCCTCTGTCCCTGGGATCTCCCAGGCAAGAATACTGGAGTGGATTGCCATTTCCTTCTCCAGGGTATCTTCCCAACCCAGGGATCAAACCTGTGTCTCCTGCCTTGGCAGAAGGATTCTTTACACCTGAGCCCCCAGAAGCTTCCCAATATACTTACTTTATTACCCTGTATTAAACTATAGTTAGTTTAGCTCTATGTTTGACATGTTCGAGTGCTCATCACTGTATTTTTTAAACAGACCCATAATCTTGAACTCTTACATTGATCATTTTTCAGTAAGCTGGGATACACTTTCAAGGTTTTCTTTCAAGAAGTGCTGATAAGGGATCTATCTCCTGAGTCTTTCTATAGCTGAAAGTATCTCTATGCTATGAAGGGAAACTTAACTGCATATGAAATTCCTTGCCAAACAATGTTCTTTTCTTCCTCAAATGTGAGTACATATAATTTTATTTTCTTCTACATTTATTTTACTGAGGAGAAATGTGCAGTTTTCTTTCCTTTTTATGATAAGCAGTTTTTTAAGTGTGTTTTTCTTTTTTCTGTTCATTTATTCTACAGATATTTATTGAGCAACTCGTACATGCCAGGTTCTTTTCTTGTCCCTGGAAACATGCTGCAGAATAAAGTCGACAAACATTCCTATTCTTTTGGGACTACATGATTTTTTCTCTTAAATGCTTGCCTGATTTAAAATTTTAATAATGTATTTAATTTTCATCCTTGAATGTGTTCTGTTTGACCTATCTTTTCAATTATCTTTGGACTAAAGCTAAGGTAGCTTTCTAAAAACAGCAAAAACAAATGTATTTTCAAATTCTGGACTGCTCTTTCTACTTATGCCTCAATTATTCAGATTTCCTCTCTGGGAGAACCTAGGATTTTTGGTTGAATCTTTATTCTCCATTTTTAATATCATCTTTCCTCTAAAATATTTTATAAACTCATGTGCTTTTGGTATTCTAAGAATACTACAAATTAACTACTTCACATGACTTATTAGATTTCTGAATGTCAACTTTACCATTCAATGTTTCAATTCAGGCTTTATTTGTGCGGCCTGTAGGTTTAGTTTTACTGAAATTTTCATTTTGAGCCATCTTTTTATCTCTTCATATTTCCTTTTTTCTTCTACTGATTCACCAGTGATTTTTGTCCTTTTAAATGTTATTGAGCTGAAATATATATACAGAAAAGTATGTGGATCAAAAATATGTCCTGGTGAATTTTTACATCCTTATGCACACCTGTGAAACCAGCTCCAAGTCCAAGATTCAGAACACCACCAACCTTCAGATCAACATCAGTACCCTTCATGCTCTTTTCTAGTCACTATTCCCTTCAAAAGTCACCCTATAACCTTTTAATTTGATATTTTTTTGCTTCCTTATAATTTATTCTTCTTTTTAGTAGATGTTATATTTTCTTGTATCACAGGGAAGATGCAAAATATTACTCTAAAATTTTCTCAAATTTGCAGTCTTGAAATTAATGTAGACTGATGAGGTTCTTGAAATAATAGTACTCTGGGACTTGCACTTTCACAAAATGACTAGAATTCCCACATATATTAAGGTTTGATTAACAGTGCCCTAGAAAACGTTTGAGAAACATTGGTGCCTGGCCTTATCCTCTTAAGTTTTTTTAGAGTAAAACCATATATTAGTGTTTTTATTACTACCATAACAAATTACCACACACATCATGACTTACAGAAACACTGATTTGTTATTTCATCGCTCTGTATGTCAGAAGTCCAGTGGGCCCAGCTGGTTCCCCTGCTCCACGTCTGCAAGGCCCTGTGAAGTTGTGGGCAGGGCTGCCTTCTTTGTGGAGGCCCTGGGGAGATCTCTTCTGGACTGATTCACGTTGGCAGAACTCATTTGCATGCAGCTGTGGAACTGAGAACCCTGTTTCTCTGCTGGCTGTGGCTGGGTATCCTGGTCACTTTTCAGGGGCCTCCGGCATGCCTTTGTTCTTGGCCTCTGTCCTCACAGTCAGCAACGATGGGTTGAGTCCCTCTGGTGCTTAAGTTCTTTCTGATCTCCATTTCTACCTCATCTGCCCTGACTTCTTCTGTGCAGTATACCTCTGATTCTGCCTTCCTTAGCTGCTTTTCAGAGCCCATGTAATGACATGGGAATACCTGGATTCTCCAGGATAATCTGTTTTTAAAATTAGTTGATCAGTAACTAGCCTTAATTTCACCTAAAAAAAATAGTTTTGCAACCATGCTGATATTAGTGTTTGATCAGATAACTAGGTTATGGGAATGGTGTGTGTGTGTGTGTGTGTGTGTGTGTGTGTGTGTATGCATGCACATGTGTTTGGGGTGCATCTTTAGAATTCTACCTACCTCAAGCCATCTTTAGGGGCTTCTAATGTGTAAACAGGGTTGAGTATCACTAGTGCAGATCTTGGATTTCTGATCTATGAAGACAGTAGTAGATGGTTTCCCACTTTTCTTTCAGGAATGTTGGAGTGCTTTGTTTTATAAAGTTAAAAAAGGAAGAATACACACACATACAGACTCACACACACATATATATACACACATTAATCTTTTTCTCAATTGACATTGGTTTTATCTTAAAAGGAATGTCTTCAGGGGTTGTTTGTAGATGTTTGCACTTGGACATCATCACAGACTATCCATGTATGGGTGTAAGCCTAGCGGGAATTGGGGAGAGGCAATCGTCAGGCTAATGTAATACCAAATTAAGCCAGAAATCTCCACTCCTTATTGAAGCTGAGATTTTACTACTTTAATTTTGATTTTCCATTTTTCAACCAAGAAAATCAAGACTTGCAGAGATTAAAGGCTTTTGCAAAGGCACATATATATCATGAAAGGAGTCATCTGACCTGCTAAAAAAATGAACCTTTAACATTTACCTTCTGGGGAAATGAGCTATATTTTGTGCAATCTACTTTTATTTCCTTTGAATCTCTAATACATCATTTTAACTTGAGAGGGGAAAATAAGCAATTCAGTCTAAAATATGCATCTCTGACAGAGCTTGTTAAATTTCTGTCTGAACAGAGGTGTTTGAAGGTGGTGAAGCCCTGTGTGCACTTTGCAGAGTAGCTTTTAGCAAAAAAGGAAGAGGTTAGGTTTGAATCCAGCACAAAAGTTCAGGGTATTGAGATGTGAGATTTCATAACCCAGGTTCAGGACTAAGCCATTCTATTAATAACTCTCTGGATCTTAGAGACAATATTTTAAGAAAATTGTGAGTATTTTTGCTTTTAAAGATCTTTTTAGAAAAATAAAGCCATTTTTTATGGTCCCCTTCTCCATTGGTAAGCCTTATTTAAGTCATTGTTTTCTCTGTTTTTGCTGAACTATGAATTGGCATATTTAAACAGTGCTAATTCTTAATCATCAGAGGTAACAGGGAAAGGGGAAAATCTAGACCTTTCAAATCCCTTGATAATAATTTTAGCTACACACAGAAAAAAAAATATACTGTGCCTATCATTCCTGGCTCTTTAGATCCAGCCTATTCACACACCCAGCTTGCTTAGCACTCACGAGTGCTAGCTCATGACTTTGGAATAACTCACATACTATTTCTGATTCTTTTATTTCTGGTTTATTTACTTCACTCTTTTCTCTACGGCCCTGAAGTTTGATTTCCCAATTTACTATTGTATTTAAACCTTTGATCTCCTAAAGTTAAATGATCTTTCTGATCCTCTCTCTTGTCACCTTGGACCTTGGCACTATGGCAGTTTTTACTTATTAATTTCTAATGCATTAGTATCTATCTCTTATTTTCTTGGTGAGGACTTCAGACTCCACTTCTGACTGCAGTAGGTAATCTCAGATCAGTGACTTGGCCAGTTGTAGTCAGTGTTTGAAAAGTAAAAGTGAAGAGCTATTTGGTCATTCCTGACCAATCACAAGAATTGATAAAAGGGATCTGAAGTTGATCACTTTATTCTTATTTACACCTTAATTATCCACTTGGTTTAGAAAGCAATGGTATGGATAATATCTATGTTGCCCTCTATATTCAATCTTGTAATTATACAGATATATCCTAGGCCAGCATTAGTACTAATGCTAAAGTCACAGTTTTTGAACTAAAAAGAGAAGACTTTAGTGATTCAGTGACCTGGTCTAGTATTTGGTTCATGGGATGCCCACCCCCCTAGGGAGCTACCACAGAAGGTTAGGGTAGGAGTAAGACAGATGGTAAATGAGAGGTAACATTTCCCATGGGATAAGGAACCCTCACCCCATTCCAGTAGGAGCATCTCAGCTACCTCGTTTGCACATGTAAATTCCAAGAAAGGTTTTTGTTTGAACAAAGACTATCATTAACTAAAAATATTGACAGCTATGGACCTAGTTCAATCTATCATTCTCCACTTGAGGAAACAGGGGCCAATGAAGTGAAGTAGCTAAGATCATAAGAAAGCCAAAGTCTCTCAGCTCTCAACCAGGATGCTTCCCACTGGTCCACAAACAATTTTATCAAATAGTTTCCACAAGCCATTAAATGATGGCAGTCAAAAAATCCTGATGCTTCTCTGGGTAAAGTGATAAATAATAATATATGGAGTTCGTGTTTACAAATTGTGGATAAATTTTCTAATTTTATGTTTATATAAGAAGCCCAGAGTATTTTTGTTAATTCTCAGAAATTAATGAATATTTCACTGTTTCTCATTCCATAAAAAATTTAGGTGCAAGATGAAGAGAATACCTAGATAAATGAGATGTGTTTCCAGACTCGAAGTAGTTCTTTGTTTAATGATAGAATCTGTTTTGAGTGGAAAAAAAAAATCACAGAGCCCAAGAAACATAAAGATTGTAGGCAGTGTAATATAATTTGTTTGAGTACAATTTAATTAATTTTAAATAATTTGAAGAATAAATATTGTAGCATGAACAAATGAATAATGTTAATATGTAATATTTCCACTTAGTTGATGACAATTTTTGTAATCGTCTACAGTAGCTTAGACATGAAATTATAGAAATGGAATTATAAATATATTAGGTGGTAAATGCCATGATTATATACATTTCCATTACTAGAAACTATGTCATATTTTCTTTTTTCAATTTTTTCTGAATTTCCTTAAAATATTTGCAAAAAATAGTGTTTGATTGCTGCTAAATTGCATCCCATACTTCCTAATATATGAAGCTAAATCAATAGTTAATTTACATAATTAATTCCTAAGTGCAGTGGATTCACTTGGTGAAAATCCTGTATATATTCATGTATAAGTATTGTATCATACTAATTCATTTACTAATTTGATAAATAATTTACTCAGATTTTTCTGCTTTCTGTGTTAGGAACTAAATTCTTTCCTCTTGAGGAGCTCACAGCCTGGTTGCAGGTTCTTCTAGCTTACATTTTCTTCTTCAAATGAAAATAATGAATTATGCACGGGAAAAAAGATGATGTCAAGAAATTATAAATATATAAATACATAATGAAAGGAAACGCTCTCATTATAAAGCAAACATCATGCCAGAATAAAATACACCACGGATGTTCTTGAATTAGAAGAGAAAATATGCTCTTTTGCTGTGCAAACAGATGGGGATAAAGAGCCATTTGATATATTTAAAGAGCCATTAAAAAAGTAACTATTATATAAAATGAAATCTTGTGTTGGATAGATTTATCAGCCACCAAGCTAAGGTAGGAGCAACAGAATCTGTAACTCAAAATGAAATCAACATATTTGCTTCTCAGTGAAGGTGGCGAAGGGAGCCTCACTGACTCATTTGCAAACTTATACATAGTAATGTCTGTTTTCATATTTGCTCTTTCTTACCTCCCTAATGTGGCATCATCTAGATTGCCTCCAGGTAATCATGCACAGGAGACCACTTTGGGGGAAGTTATCAGCCCTCCAGTGAAGGGAATCAAACTGATCAAGGGAAAGGAAGTGATGCATTGAATTGTTTCATAATGACATTCATTTCTCAGTGACCTTCCACCGTGCAATCTGATTTTTTTAAAAAGTCAGCACAGTGTGCAACTCTCTCAGTGAGTGTAGGGAGAAAAAATAAATGAGGTGTTAGCAAGGAAGCTTTCAACATGTCTCCTGGCCAGAGATTTAGGTCATGAGAGTTGAAATAATTTTGAGCCTTGGTGCTCTGCACTGCTATTAAACACCAGTTAGTCTGTAGATGTGTCCTCAGCTGGCAGATGAAAAGGTCTAGAGTTCAGATTGTTTCAAGAAGTCATAATGAAGCCACAAGATCCATGTTCTTTATGAGAGAAATGTCAGCTCTGGAAAGTCTCTTAAACTGTAAAGGACACTTCATTACATAGAAGAACTGACTTAATATTCTTTGCAAATGACTTCATAACATTCAATTTTGAGAATCATTTCCATTCTTTTATTCACAGTACATAGGGAAATTAACTGAAATATTTATCTTTGCTTCTCTCTAAGTTTTATAGCACTAGTCAAAAACTAATTAGACTCTGGCAATTAAATCCTGCATGCATGCTTCTCTTTCTTCTCAAGGAATTTTACTTGTTATGCAACTTCCTATATTGCAGAGAGTGGCCTATTTAACTTGAAGGATTTTAGTTTAGTTGTTCTTTTTTTTTAATGTCAAGCTTATTCACTTTTTTTTTCTTAAGTATCTGACAGGTACTTAGGAAAAGAGGAAATGGAAGAGGCCAATCATCAACACAAGTAAGCATCTAATAAAACATCATCCACAGAAATGCAAGTAAGATTTCTCATCGTGTCAGGTCACTGAGTAGGTAGGAGCTCTCTCCAAAATCAGTGGCACACCTTCCTTCTAGCTGACAAGGCAAGAACATGCCTGCTGTGGGGCAAGATCATGTATAATATTAACCTGTAAATTCAGATCAAGTAGGGGTCCCTTCTCACCTGACAAAGAATTTTAAAGTGTGTCTGCATGACTTGCTTCCACTGCATTTGTTCCATTTAGGATTGCACCATCTGGTTGTTGGTTCTTTTGCATGATAGAGGGGTCTTGGGCTATTCCCAAAGGAGGGAACCTTCCTGTATTAGAAAGTCTCAGCAGTGTGTGAGTTAGTTTCACTCTGCTCTTAGCCTAGGAGAAAAATTCTTCCTTTCCTTTGATGTTTCTTTTTTCCCCCCTCTGGGGGTAGGGCAGGAATTCCCTATAGCCATCTGTGTGGCAAGATCATCAGGGTGAAGATTAAGGTGTGAATAAAATCATCTATACCATTTTTCTAGAATCAACATATATGTGTTAATATATTTGTTTTTTCTTTCTGACTTACTTCACTCTGTATGACTTTCTCTCAGTCCATCCTAGATGATCCTATTTTCAAAGCAGAAATAGAGACACAGACATAAGAGAACAAATATATGGATACCAAGGGGAAAAGATAGGGAGTGGGAGGTATTCAGAGATTGATATTGACACATATACACTATTGTTATTATATGTAAGATAGATAACTAATGAGAACATATTGTATAGCACAGGGAACTCTTCTTAATGCACTATGATGACCTGAATGAAAGGGAAGTCTAAAAGGGAGGAGATACATGTATATGTATAGCTGATTAAACTTTCTGTACAGTAGAAACTAAAACATTGTAAAACAACTATACTCAATAAAAATTCATTTAAAAATAAATAAAAAGAGACAGGAGCAAAAGAGATTAATATGTGAGTCTACCATAAATTTCCAAAGAGCCTTTTTATTTATTTATTTATTTATTTAGTCTGGGTTTTTTACTAAAGGTCAAATATTTTTCCCTATGGCTTTCCTGTGATTTGGTCCACCTCACCAGAGCTGGGGGTTCCACAGAATGGTTTGTGGTGATAGTCACAGGAAGGTATTTTGAAGTAGTGGATCTTCTGTTCAAATTTCCTTTTGGAATCTGAGAGTAGGAAGATACTTGCTAAATATTGGAGACCCGGAATCCCAAAGAGCTCCAACTTTTTCAGCAATTTCAACAATATTAACTTTCCTCAAAATAGATGGAAACAATGAAAAAAAAAAAAAACACATTACCATAAGCCACACCAGGTACATGCTTGATTACTCGTAGAGTCAGTCTGTATCAGTGAGCTAAGACTGTGCATGCATACTCAATCACTTTCGTTACGTCTGACTCTTTGTGCCTCTATGGACTGTAGCCTTCAAGGCACCTCTGTCCATGGGATTCTCCAGACAAGAATACTGGAGTGGGTTGCCATGCCTTTCTCCAAGGGATCTTCCTGACCCAAGGATCAAATTAGCATCTCTTGCATCTCCTGCCTTGCAGGCAGATTCTTTACCCACTGAGCCACCTTGGGCAGTTAGACTACTGGGTTGTAAATACAGAGATATGTAGAAATTACATCTAAGGTTTGTAATGAAACATGTTAAGAAAGACAGAGAAGACACTGGCCCTGTTCTCCTTTTTAATTTTTTTTTAATTTTTATATAATTTAAAGAATACTTTCCATTTACAATTATTACAAAATATTTCCTATACTTCACGTAGTGCGGTGGCTTCCCAGGTGGTGCTAGTGGTAAAGAACCCACCCACCAGTGCAGGAGGCATAAGAGATGTGTGTTCGATCCCTAGTTTGGGAAGATATCCTAGAGGAGGACATGGCAACCCACTTCAGTGTTCTTGCCTGGAGAATCCCTTGGACAGAGGAGCCTAGTGGGCTATGTTCCATAGGGTCACACAGAGTCAGATGAAACTGAAAAGACTTAGCATGCATGCACCCCAGGTATACAATATTTCCTTGAGTCTATCTTGTGGTCCTGTTTTCTGTACACTTCCATCCTAGTCATAGATATAATTCAGTATGAGAAAAGAGCTTCAGAAGTCAGAGCTAGAACCATACTCATGTATAGACAATACAAATTTTTATTTTTTCATTTAATCACTAATCAAATATGTTGGTGTCCTCTCTTTCAAGTCACTGCTTGATCCTGTGAATAATGTAAAGATAAATCAGATATGGTTCACAGAGTTGCTTGTCTATAAACGGAATAAAATACTTACCTGAATAATAAGACTACCATAAGGGAAATACAGATTAAGGACTGTGGAAGGAAGGAATTTGAACTAAGCCTTGAAAGCTGGGTCAAAGAGAAAAGGGGCATTTTGTTAAAGACAATGTGTGTAGAGCCTATTTGTAAATGAATAGCGTTAGAAGATGTCAGCAATTTTTGAAATTTAGGAAGATTTAATTTTTGGTAGGGAGATTCCAAGATGGCCACCAAGATTCCTGCTCCCTGGGTCCATGCTGTATATACTCCCCTTTGTAGAATGTGAAAGAAGCCTGATAATACAGGACTTGTCATTCTGTGATTAGGTTGCTAACATGGGAAAAGATGAAGGGATTTTTGTAGATATAATTAAGGTCCCTAATTACTTTACTTTGAGTTAATGTGCTGATTTTCATTTTTCACTTCCTCTTTCTTCTATTTTGACAAAGTTCAATTCTCATTCTCACCCGTTCTTAGTCTTAGTCTGATAAACTACCCAGAAGTGAAAATACTCGGAGGTACCAAACAAAAAACAAAACAAATGCTTGAAATAGTGGGGTCTGCCAGTAATTCTGTCATGGTCAGTAGTGGTAGGGTTCCCCATCTTTTCCCGTCTTATTCATATTTGGGTTAAGGCAAAGGTTGGCATTAGAAACAGGATTTTGACCTGAGTCAAGGTCACAGGATTTCATAAATTGGCTGGTAGAATTAATGATGCTTCATTTTGTTCAGTAAACTAGCTTCTTCTGTCTCCTAAATTTTGTCCAATACTGCATCTCTATGAGAATTGGTCCTAATGGTAAGAAGTACTGAAGGTTGTGGTATCTCTTTTTCATCCAGCCAATAAATTTATGCCAGTGCTCAATATCTTCCTTTAACTTAGAATTAGAGTAATTAAAATTTGTAAAAAGTATGCTGGTAAATACCAGTCTCTTCAGAGTGCCTTATCTGCACTTTTGCCATTTTCAAACTTGAGAGCTTAGTAAGCATTTTCATGGGTCTCTGTTTCTTTCTGCATTTTTGGGGTGCGTCCTACATGATTTCAAATAAAAAGAAAATAAAGCTTTGCTTCCAACAGATTATTAAATATTTGAGAAAAAGGAACTCCTGTGGGAGGCAACTTGGTATTTTGTACTTCATTGAAAACTTAAAAACTTGTTCAGACTCATAGAAGAGTATTACCATCTACTTCAGCCAAAATTTTTTGATTATTGAATACTTTAATATTTAATATTTAATCTTTTGTGGTCACAGGGAAAACTATATATCTAAATAGACAGGTAGTTGTTGCAGCTACATATAATGAGATGATCAATAAAAGACTTTCAAGCATAAAGCTGCATTAGGATAAAATACTGAGGGAGAAAAATGGAGACATGAGTTTAAGGACAAAAGTGAGTGATGTGAAAATTCTGACTGTTAAAGATCATGTTCAAGTGCATTTTAAATGGATTATTGTGGTTATCAAATTATTTTTATTTCATTGAATAGATATAAAGTAATATAATAATTATATAATAAACATTATTATGTTTATTAAAGGCATAAATATTTAGAATTACATTGTTATAATAATTTGAACTTGTAATAAAATTTTTTCAAGACCAACTTAAAAATAAATGAGAGGATATGTGGTTTTGTAGTGCTCTTCTAGAGGATCTGTGGACAGAAAGTTTCAAGTCTCAAGGTGAGACAGACAGTGTTGGAAAGGTAATTTAGTGCATTTTAGCCTGCTGGGGAAAAGCACAGAAATAGTATTCAGTAAGAAAGAGCAAATAAAAGACAGTTTGAGAAGAGTGACATTTTTTACTGAGGATGCCCTGATTGAGTCCCTCATAGTTGCCATACACTTTGTAAGGCTCTGGGATCCAAACTGTGCTTCAGGAGGGTCTAAGTGTTGTACAAATCAAACTTCATGATATAAGCAAATGTTTCACTATTGACTTGACTTGGAGAATCAATTTTAGAGTCATTTTGTTGACTATATGTTTGATTACCCCTATGGGTATGGTCCAACCCTTCTGAGCAACACTGAGGGCAATATTAGAGGCTAGCACCATCTCAGGCCAACTTAACCAGGGAAACAGTGGAGTTAGGGAGCACCTAATTACCCCCGTCCTGAATTTATGGACCCCCTAGCAGATAAGCATCACTGACTCAATGGACATGAGTTTGAGCAAGCTCCAGAAGATGGTGAAGGACAGGGAACCCTGGCATACTGCAGCCCATGGGGTCACAAAGAATAGGACACAACTGAGTGACTGAACAAAAAAGCAGATAAGTAAAAGAGGCCAAACATGGGGAGGGAAATGCTATGTAACTCTATTCCTACACTGACTTGACCACAACCAGTGGAAAAAGAAGAGATCAGCATTCCCCAGAGCTGAATGCTTATGTTAACCATTTTATATGGATGTCAAATTCTTATTCTTCATTATGTTATTTTTTGTGTGTGGTGCAAACCTCTCCTCTACTTTTCCCTAAACCTTTTATCGAGGAGTTGATTAGATCTAGTATCTTATTGCCTCTTATTACTTGCTGGGTTCATCTATTTGCATATTTTCTCATAATATCATAAAATTCTGATATTATAATGGATAAGGATCCCCATTGTCATTATCTTCAGAGGATAACAAGAGCTATTCATCTTCAGTTGGATTTTCTGCTTCAAGAGATAAAATCTATGTGCTTAACTTGTCCCACTTGTATGACAGCAAACTTTATGTGGTGTAAACTTCCTTATTCTGACTTGCTCTCCAAACGGTCTTGCTAACTTAACATGTAACCTAGAATTCACTCTTTTGCAAATTCTGTATTTGCTAAATGCCTTTCTCCTTTACCTAGTAATGAATTCACCTTTTGATAAAGGATACCTTCATCATTTTCCAATTCGTAAAATGAAGATGACTATGGTGGCTCAGTGGTAAAGAATCTACCTGCCAAAGCAGGAGATGTGGGTTTGATCCCTGGGTCAGGAAGATCCCCTGCAGAAGGAAATGGAAACCCACTCCAGTATTCTTGCCTGAGAAATCCCATAGACAGTGGAGCCTGGTGGGCTATAGTCCATGGGGTCACATAAGAGTGGGACACAACTTAAAACTAAACAACACCAGCTAAATAGTAGCAGTCAACCAATTTATTAGAATGTGATCTGCACATCCTACTACTTTTTTTTTTGAATGAAAGGTAAAGATTTACTCTCTTAACAACTTTCAAATATACAGCATCATTAACCATAGTTACCATGCTATACATTACATCACCAGGGGTTCTTTATTTTATAACTGGAAGTTTGTACATTTTGACCACCTTCACCTATTTTGCCCTCACCTGAACCCCTTCTGCCTCTGGCAATCACCAATTTGTTTTCTCTTTATATGAATCTTTTTTTTTTTCAGATTCCACATAAAAGTGAAATCATTCGTATTTGTCTTTCTCTGTCTGACTTATTTTACTTGGTGTAATGCCCTGAAGTTTCATCCATAGTGTCCCAAATAGCAGGATTTCTTTCTTTTTTATAGATGAAAAATATTACATTTTACATATCATATTTTCTTCATTCACTTATTCTTTTTTTTTAATTTAATTTTATTTTTAAACTTTATATAACTGTATTAGTTTTGCCAAATATCAAAATGAATCCGCCACAGGTATACATGTGTTCCCCATTCACTTATTCTTCAATGGACACTTACGTTGTATTCATGTCTTGCCTATTGTAAATAATGCTGCAGTGAACTTGGGGGTGCAGCTTATCTCTTCAGTATAGTTATTTCATTACCTTCAGAAATACCTAGAAGTGAGATTGCTGGATCACAATGATAGTTCTAATTTTAATTTTTTGAGGAAGCTTCATGCTGTTTTCCATAGTGGCTGCACCAATTTTATTCATCCCTACCAACAATGAACATGGATTCTCCTTTCTCCACATCCAAGCCAATGCTTGTTATTTCTTGTCATTTTAATGATAGTCATTTTAACAGATGTAAGGTAAAATCTCATTTTTTTAATTTATTTTTTTATTGAAGGATAATTGTTTTACAGAATTTTGTTGTTTTCTGTCAAACCTCAACATGAATCAGCCATAGGTATGCATATATCCCCAACCTTTTGAACCTCCTTCCCATCTCCCTCCCCATCCCACCCCCTCTAGGTTGACACAGAGTCCCTGTTTGAGTTTCCTGAGCCATAGAGCAAATTCCTGCTGGCTATCTATTTTACATATGGTAATATAAGTTTCTGTTACTCTTTCTATACATCTCACTCTCTCCTCCCCTCTCCCCATGTCCATAAGTCTATTCTCTATGTCTGTTTCTCCATTGCTACCCTGTAAATAAATACTTCAGTCCCATTTTAATAGATTCTGTATATGTGTGTTAGAATACGATATTTATCTTTCTCTTTCTGACCCACTTCAGTCTGTATAATGGGTTCTAGGTTCATCCACCTCGTCAGAACTGACTCAAATGCATTCCTTTTTATGGCTGAGTAATATTCCATTGTGTATATGTACCACAACTTCTTTATCCATTCCTCTGTCCATGGGCATCTAGGTTGCTTCCATGTTCTAGATATTTTAAACAATTCTGCAATGAACAATGGGATGCATATGTCTTCTTCAATTTTGATTTCCTCAAGGAATATGCCTAGGAGTGGAATAGCTGGGTCAGATGGTGGTTTTGTTCCTAGTTTTTCAAGGAGTCTTCATACCGTCTTTCATAGTGACTGTATCTATTTACATTCCCATCAACAGTGTAAGAGCATTCCCTTTTCTCCACACCTTCTCCAGCTTTTATTGTTTGTAGACTTTTTGATGATGGCCATTCTGATCAGTGTGAGGTGATATCTCATTGTAGTTTTGATTTGCATTTCTCTAACAATGAGTGATGCTGAGCATCTTTTCATGTGTTTGTTAGCCATCTGTATGTCTTCTTTGGAGAAATGTCTGTTTAGGTCTTTTTGCCACTTTTTGATTGGGTTGTTTGTTTTTCTGGCATTGAGTTGCATGAGCCGCTTGTATATTTTGGAAATTAATCCTTTGACAGTTGTTTCCTTTGGTATTATTTTCTCCCATTCTGAGGGTTGTCTTTTCACCTTACTTATAGTTTACTTTGCTGTGAAAAAGCTTTTAAGTTTAATCTGGTCCCACTTGTTTACTTTTGTTTTTATCTCTAGGAGGTGGGTCATAGAGGATCTTGCTTTGATTTATGTCATTGAGTGTTCTACCTATGTTTTCCTCTAAGAGCTTTATAGTTTCTGGTCTTACATTTAGGTTTTTAATACATTTTGAATTTATCTTTGTATATGGTGTTAGGAAGTTTTCTAATTTTGTCGTTTTACATGTAGCTGTCCAGTTTCCCCAGCAACATTTATTGAAGAGGCTGTCTTTGCCCCATTGTATATTCTTACCTCCTTTGTGAAAAATAAGGTACCCATAGGTGCATTGGTTTATTTCTGGGCTTTCTATCTTGTTCCATTGGTCTCTAGTTCTGTTTTTGTGCCAGTAACACACTGTCTTGATGACTGTAACTTTATAGTATAATCTGAAGTCAGGAAGGTTGATTCCTCTAGCTCCATTCTTCTTTCTCAAGACTGCTTTGGCTATTCAGGGTCTTTTGTGTTTCCGTATGAATTGTGAAACTTTTTGTTCTAGTTCTGTGAAAATATGCCATTAGTAATCTTAAAGGGATTGCATTGAATCTGTAGATTGCATTTGGCAGTATAGTCATTTTCACAATATGGATTCTTCCTACCCAGAACATGGAGTATCTCTCTATCTGTTTGTGTTATCTTTGATTTCTTTCATCAGTGTCTTCTAATTTTCTGTGTACAGTTCTTTTGTCTCCTTAGGTAAGTTTATACCTAGGTATTTAATTCTTTTTGTTGCAGTGGTGAATGGCATTGATTCCTTAATTTCTCTTTCTGATTTTTCATTGTTAGCATATAGAAATGCAAGTGATTTATGTGTATTGATTTTGTATCCTGCAACTTTGCTAAATTCACTGATTAGCTCTAGTAATTTTCTGATAGTATCTTTAGGGTTTTCTATGTACAGTATCATGTCATCTGCAAACAGTGAGAGCTTTACTTCTTTTCCAATCTGGATTCTTTTTACTTCTTTTTCTTCTCTGATTGCTGTAGCTAGGAGTTCCAGAACTATTTTGAATAATAAGGTGAAAGTGGACACCCTTGTCTTGTTCCTGATCTTAGGGGGAATGCTTTCAGTTTTTCACCATTGAGAATAATGTTTGCTGTAGGCTTATCATATATGGCCTTTACTATGTTGAGGTAAGTTCCTTCTATGCCCATTTTTTAAAGAGTTTTAATCATAAATGGGTGCTGAATTTTGTCAAAGACTTTTTTTCTGCATCTATTGAGATTACCATATGGTTTTTATCTTTCAATTTTTAATATGGTATATCACATTGATTGATTTGAGTGTATTGAAGAATCCTTGCATTCTTCAAATAAACCAAACTTGATCATGGTGTATGAGATTTTTGATGTGTTGCTGAATTCTGTTTGCTAAAATTTTGTTGAGGATTTTTGCATCTATGTCACCAGTGATATTGGCCAGTAGTTTT